>NC_056726.1:753729995-754039995 GCF_019279795.1 Protopterus annectens | reverse complement strand
TCCGCAGATCTGACATTTTTTGGTTAGAGTTGACTATAGAAAATGTCTTTCAAATAGTTAATTTTGGTAAGAAGAAATTTTACTTTTTGATCAAAACTTCCGGCTAGGGATTAGGACTTGTGGCTTTGGTGGCTGTCACTAAAATGTTTACCTGAAACATATTTTTCCTATAAGGTTGTTTCACCAACTATCCTAAGGCCTTCAACAACATTTGTCAAACACCTTTTTCGGTAGTCCCTGTAGAGATTCCACTATTATTTATCACGATTTGTGAGGAAAAGTGTTAACTTTTTGGTCAAAAAGTACTAGTAGGGACTGGGGCTTGTGTGATTGGTAGTTATCACTAAAAAAAATTACTGAAGAATGTAACTGTCTCTTCAAGGATTCACAAGGTATTTTTAGGCACCTTTTCCAGTAGAACTGAGTCCCTCTGGGCATTCCCTTATACTTTATTTCCCTTATAAGTTATTTTTTTAGGGAAATGTAAGTTTTTATGTCAAAAAGTGCTGTTAGGGACTGGAGCTAGTGCGTTTTCTGGTTGTCACCAAAATGTTTTACTTCAGAAGTTAACTTTTCTTTCAGGAGATAAGACTAACTCTTCAAAGCACCACTAGCTACTTGTCATACACCTTTCATGGTGAGGATATGGACATAGGTCCCTGTAACTCAATTGTTCCCTCCCTGAGTGTAAGAAGAGAAAAAGTTATCCTGGGGAAGGAGATTTGGTCTTGTCTGTGGCTTCCTATTTGTCTCAGCTCCTGATGGGTGACTCCACTGTGGGCACATGTTGCTTCCAGATTGCTCATCACTTGTCCCTCTGTTACTGCTCCTCAAGAATCCACTAAATACTGGGAGGCAGGTACATCTTCTGTGGCTGTTCAGCTCCCATTATTGGATAAGGGAGACCCATTCTTTTGGTTATTGGATAAGGGATATGGTGATGCTCTTTTGCCAAGTCACTCTGAGGAGCTTCATTCCTAGAGAAGGTACAGTCCTTCAAACGGGTCTACTTTATTAACTCAAACGTTCAAAAGTTCGAATGCATAAAGATTGACACATATGCATCAAACTTTTAAACGTTCAAAAGTTAATAAAGAAAAAAAATACATAAAAGATGTAGGCGGGGGGGGCAAGCCCCCCCTGCACCCCCCACACCGCCTGCTACTTAAATATACCAACTCTGAGATTGCATTGCATCGATGTAAATGGAAATCTCCACCTACGGAGATTTCCATTTACAGTTTTCGATGGCTTGCAGTTTCGATGCATATGGTTCGATCCATATGTATTTGCGGTTTTACGCTTTCGCGTAAATAAAGTAGACTTTTCTGAGGAGGAGTCTCTCAAAAAAGGAACATAAGGTTAGATATTTATCTTCTGCTAAAACAGATGAGGAGGATTGGCTGAGCTTTGCTAAAGATGTATTTAAACTGAAGTCTTTACATGCTGAGTCTTTCCCTCATTTAAAAAGCAAAATGTTTTCCTCTCTGTCAGCTTATGATCCTGTCTGATGGACAGAATTTAGAATTAGGCTGTTTCTTAAACTCACACTCCACAGTCTGGGGAATCTGATTCTGAGGAAAGTTATTCTTTAGACATCCCCCCAAATAGATGTATTTGTTTGACAAATTATATAACATACCCCAGTCCCAAAAATTCCTTTTTCTAAACCCAGGTCAAATCCTGCAGTAATTTCTCTGTCATAATAAGCTGACCTTATTCCTTCTGACTAGCTGGGAAAAGCCTTGATAGGTTTGGGAATAACTTTAGCAATCAGAATATTTTATTGTCAGGCTCACATATCTAAGGGCCAGATTCCAAAAGAGGTTGCTGCCAGTATAAACAATTTACTTTGGTATAAGACCTATCTGTAAACAGGCTTACACTGGGGAACAGATTCCAAGAGATCGCTTACTCTGAGAGCTGAAAGTGGGTCTTCTAGGACTTAGCCCATCTCTGGGGAACTCCTCCGGTATATCTGCTTACCTCCAGTCACAGCATATAGTTAAAGAAATTCTGTTGCAGAATGTCTTGCACGCAGGCATGGAAGACATGCCAGAGTCAGGAATGTTCCTGTATGCCTTTTCACCCTTTCCACTCTTTCCATCAATAACCAGGGTTCTTCTAAATGTGCAGAAGAGCTTTCCATAGATAATAGTGGTGACCCCCTTTTTGCCCAGGCATCAGTGGTTCTCCCTTCTTATGAAAATAGCCAAGGTCAACTACCACAAGCTTCCTCAGTGAATGAACTTACTCAAGATGGGGTTGTTTGATACAGCACAATCTTCAGCTGGCTGCTTGGATGATGTTATGTGCCCATTGTTTGGGTCCTGTGCATTTACAGGAGGACTGCAGTATTTGCCCTGGCTTTAGCCATAGGATTCTTGATGAAAGGAGGGACAAGTTGATTTTGAAAGGCTTGATCCCTTCTACCTTTGGAGAGTCCATACCTGCGGTAGACAAGCATAAAATGGATATTTCTTTCCTTTCTTCATCATCCTCTTTGGAGAAGGGCAAAAAGAGGAATTTGATGGTACCAACATCTTCGTTGGCACGATATCTAAGAAACATAGATCCTCAGCTCCTAAAAGTTTCTCTGAACTGATGGACTCTGGCTCTAAGACTTCAGAATGGGAAAATCACTGGCACCAATCACCATTCTTATGTAAAAACCCTTAACACAGAAGGCTTTGGCACAAGAAAATCTGCCTGCTGGTTCTTCATCGACCCCAACTACATCGGTGCAGACTATAAATATAGTGTACATGGACGTTTTATCCAGAACTATTTACTCTCTATCTATTGATGCCTTTGTGGCTGAGTTACCCAAAGTTTTTCTTCAAAGACCTAAATCACTCACTCTTGTTGTCAGTCCATTCCACCAAAAGCCTTACAGAATTTGACGTGGAGAGACTGGTGAATAAAATGTTGTGGGCTAGATGTTTTATAGGACTGCCTTTGGCTCCAACCCATACGGGCTTAGGAAACAAACCTTCATTCACTCCTTTAACCACTCCTCCTCCTCTGATCTCCTATGAGGCTTCAGAGTTTACAGTTCCTAGTAATCTAGTGTTGATTCTATCAGTTCCGGAGATCTGTGTGTCTTCAGAACCGGTTATATCAGAACTGGAGACCTCCCACGGGTGTATCTGTCCTCACGGCTTTGAGGGGCACGAATTTACTCCAATTTTTTATTGAGCTGTCACTGCATCTTGAAGCATCGGCATGGTTTGGTTCAGTTCAGCTCTGGCTTCTGTCTCGGGGGCTGTTTCTTTGGAGTGTGGAGTGACCATAGTTCTGAGGCAGCCTATCTTGGTTCCATGCTCCCTTCTGTCTTTGGGAGGGGGCAGCCTTTGAGGCAGTGAGGCCTTGTCTCTTATAGTAACTCAGTCAGCCCCTTCCTCCTCGGAGGAGATACTTTCCTCATGCCCAATTATTCGACCTGTCTCTCCACTGGGGCAGCGAGTACAGAAATGTCAGATACCGATTCTGTTGTTTTGTGAGACCTCTCCAGACTATCCCCCTGAGGAGGTTTCTCAGAAGAAAAAGTACAAGAAGAAACATTTAGATTCCCTACAGGAACTGGTCATGGAAGACACTGATTTTGATGAAGGAGAAGGGTCCCCAAGGTCACCTCCTGAAGATTTCTCCTTTGGAGACATCTTAGAAATTTTGAAACAGAGGAGTGACTGGAAGTCCCAAACCACTTCCTTGGAGGAATAATTTTACCTGCAGCCTTTTGGTACTCACCCTTCTACTTCTTGGGTGACTCCGCCTGCTGACAAACTTATTCAGTAGATTTTTCAGTGGACGTGGAAGGCTGTGGACACCATTGAACCTATCCCCAAGACACTAGACAAAATTTTATCTGCACCTGAGGATAAACAATTCCGGTCTAAAGGTTTAGCGGTTGATGTCATGGTCATAACAGCTGCTATGAAAAAGGAACTCACTGAGGAGAGTTCATCTATCCATCCACCCAAAGGAGGGTCTCGGACAATGGATAGATTTGGAAAGCAAGTTTACACTTCATCAACCTTTGCCTTAAGGTCTTTGAATTTCCTGGCACATTCTACCAGACCTCAAAGGGATCTGAAAAAGGAGTTGTCAGATACCCTGGAGGGATCTGTTACTGAAGAAGTCCAAGAGAAGTTTGCTTACCAGTTGGCCACCCAGGAGTCTGTGTCAACCTCATCCATGAGGCTCATTGTGCATGCAACTGAAGGGACCACCAGAGTGGCAGCTTCAGGCATAGCCATAAGGAGACACACCTGGATGCACCTATGTGACTTTGTGGAACAATTTAAGTCTTCATTCATCAGTGCACCTTTTAATGGATCTTCTCTGTTTGGCCCAAAAGTTAGAGAACTATTACTATTATCCAGGTATTGATAAGACCCTTTCTGCTGTGGGTGCACAGTTTTCACCCCCCAAAAATCCTTTTCCAGGAATCAGAGGAAAGATGTGGTTCAAAAAATCCCACATTCCTTTCCAAGACACACATGGTGTCAGTTCTCCCATAGGCAGAGGGGGAAACTACAATGGAATATGCCCTCCTCGCGGCAGAGGTGGTATGCACAACCAGAGCTTCAGGAACTCCTTCCTGAGTAAGTCCTTTCAGCGTTCCTGAAAGGAGGCTTGCATGTCTTCCTCTGCAGGCAGTCAGGGGACACTTATCTTTGCACCAAAATGTCTGGCTAAATATAACAACAGATTCTTGAGTGCAACAGATTATATCCAGAAATTATACCTTACCCTTTTCCCATCTTCCCCCTGTATGCAAAAAAATTCCCAATGTTCCACCCTAGTCAGAGGGACCAGCAGTTCTAGAAATTCAAAAGCTGCTAGACAAAAGAGTCATCCAAGAAGTCCCACCAGACCAGAGAGGATCTGGAATTTACTCAAGATTGTTTTTAATGCCAAAAAGGACCGGAACTGGAGACCAGTTTTGTATCTCAGTGTCTTGAACAAATCAGTTCAACAAACAAAATTCTGGATGGTCATGGCACAGTCCATTCTTCTGTTTTTAGGAAAGGATGACTGGATATGCTTGATAGAGTTTCAGGTTGCGTATTACCACATAAAAAAATGGAAAAATGCTCTAGAAAGTTCCTCTGCTTCTGGCTGGGAACCAGTCATTACCAATTCAGGGTGCTGCCCTTTGGTCTCACCACAGCCCCCAGGGTGTTCACCAAATGTATGGTATTAGTAGCAGCTCAATTGAGACTGCAAGAATTCTGGGTGTTTCCGTAACTGGACGAGTGGCTTATGACCTCTTCAACCAGAAATTGACTGACAGAAGCAAGGGATTATGTTCTCCAGACCTCTGCATACATAGGAATAACTATAAATCATGAAAAATCTCAACTGTCTCAATCTCAGAGTTTGGAGTTTATAGGGGCAGTGCTGAATATGACAATGACCGTAACATCCCTTCCCCCAGGGAGATTTAAAAAAAATAATTCACAGAAAGAAGGTCCCCCAATTTTACAGGCTCTAGGTTCTATGGCAGCGACAATAACTCTAGTTCTGCTAGCTAGATATCACATGAGAATTCTACAATGGCTGCTGGCTTCTCAATGGTCTATGCTGTATCAACCCATGTTGGACCAGATTCTGATCACCAGTCATTGCAGAAAAGATCTAGCTTGGTGGATTCACTTCAAAGAAATTCTCCTGGGCTGCCCCTTTGTCATTCCAGAACCCAAGGCCATAGTGACCACAGATGCCTCCTAAATGGGTGGGGGGCATTTTCTGGGCAAGACTGTCCAAGGCACTTGGTCCCCCTTAGATATCAACTTGCATATCAGTGTTCTGGAGCTAAGAGTGGTACTTTTAGCATTGCAAACCTTTCAAACTGCTCTTCCTGTGGAAACAGTTGCGATTCAAACAGACAATAGGTCAGTAGTTTGGTACATCAGCAAACCGGGAGGAACTAAATCGTACCACCTTTGTCAAGAAGCACTCACTCAGAGTGTGGCAGTGGGTGATCTCTTGTAACTGCTTTCTGATAGCAACACATATTCCAGGGAGTTCCAGTGTGATAGCAGACAAACTGAAAAGATATATCCTACAACCTCACAAGTGGTCTCTCAATCCAGAAGTGACGGAAATGATTTTCTGTCAATGGGGCCAACCTTGCTGCGACCTGTTTTCCTCTCCCTTAAACAAGTACAGCAGCTACTTTGCCCTGATTGCCAACCCCCCCCCCCCCGGGGGGAAGTCACCAAGAGATGCTGTTCTACACACTTGGACCTCCAGATTCTTGTATGCCTTTCCCCAATACTTCGAATTCTAAAATTCTTACAGAAAGCACTCAGGTTGAAGAGCAAAGTAATCCTCATTGGTCTATTTTGGCCTCAACAGTTCTGGTTCCCCTTTCTTTGGCCTTATCTAATTCAGTGACCATGGACTCTGGACCCAGCTCCAGACCTTCTATCCCATCCAGATGGGCTAGTTCACACAGGCATTCTGAACCTCAAGCTGACAGCATGTTTCCTCCAGTTACACTAGTTGCCAGGCATCTTAACCTTTCTTCCCCAGTATGGTGAATTCTCCTAGCTCTCATAAACCCTCCACCTGGAAACTATATAATAGTAACTATAAGAGATTTATAATCTTGGCTTGTGAAAGGGATATTGACCCTTTTCGCTTCTATTGATAATATGTTAGAGTTCTTAGCCCCTCTTTTCAATGCAGGAGATTCCCCTTCTACCATCAAAATACAGTTAGCAGCATATTTAAATTTCCACAATGGTTTGGAAGAATGTTCCTTGGCTTCTATTAGACTTTGCAAGTCTTTTTTAAGAGACACTTTTGCTGAAACTTCCCTTCAAAGATCCTAATCCACCTTGGGACCTAAACCTGGTTTGCAAACCATTGTATATTCTCCCTTCGAACCATCTGCAGGCTGTGATCTAAAGTACTTGTCATGGAAAACATTATTTTTGGTGGCAATAACCTCTGCTAGAAGAATTTCAGAAATGCAGGCCTTATTGTGTAAACTACCTTATCTGATTTTTCACAAAGACAGTCTCCTTAAGAACAAATCCCACCTTTCTACCTAAAGTAGTCTCAGAGTCTAATATCAATCATACTGTTAATTTGCTGGTATTCTTTTCAAACTTTCAGAGGTGAATACTGTCTGTATTTGCTAGATGTTCACAGACAATTATGCTTTTACCTCCACAGGACGAAAGACATGAGAAAATCTGACCAACTATTTGTCTCCTTTTCAAGTGCAAGGTTTGGTAAACCAGTCAACAAGATGACCTTAGCAAGATGGCTCAATGATTGTATTTCCTTTATCTATGACAGAAGGAAAATTGCCTTCCCTAGGCCTGCTAAGGCACATTCTACAAGATATGTTAGCACTTCAGCAGCTCTCCAGTCTAGAGCTTCAATGGATGATCTATGTGCAGCAGCTACTTGTACTTCCTCCCGTACCTTTATTACTCATTACTAATTGGATTTGGTCTCTAGGGAAGAGTATCCTTTGGTTCAGTGGTGATCCAGAATGTCCTTCCATGAGTCCTCCCAAGGTCTAAGGTAGCTGAGGACTGCCCCATATCTCTAGGATAAAAAGGAAATTGACAACAACAGATAAAGAAGTTGTGTACTTACCATAACATTCCATCTGCATTGTCCATTTTCATTTATCCTTGACTCCCCTCCCTACAGCGCCCGGCCTTTGAAGACTCTTTGGTTGAATGGATAATGTACTTATCTCTTATGGTAATCTAAGGCATAGTAGATATGGCCTCCATTGAGGCTTCTTTATCTATCACTCTGTATCTAATCTGAAAACTTAATCTGAGGTAATTGGAGAGAGGGATTATGGGCAGAGGTGAAGCTCGAGAGTTTTTGGTCAGTGTGAGCTGTAGTAACAGCCAGTTTGGTTCTGATATGGGAACCGAACACATATGTCAAGGATAAATGAAAATGGACAACACAGATGGAACTTTATGGTAACTACATACTGTAACTTCTTTTTATAGTGAATAATTCCTATCTCATTTTTCACAGAGATAGGGTAACACTGGCAAAAAAATCCTTTCTTTATACATAAGATTATTTCATTGTTTACATCAAGCCAAGAAATTCATCTCCCTCTTTTCTTCCCAGAACCAAGAAAAAGAGGGAGCAGTAATTTTACATACTATGGATATTCACTGGCTACTCAGATACTACACTGATGAAGTAAGAAGAAACATCAGGACTTCTGATCACCTGTTTATTTGCCATGAAGCAAAGGAAAAAGGAGTCTCAGTCTTAAAAGAGACCATTTCTAAATGTTGTCTCATGCTGCTACTCTTTGTTCTCACCATAACAAGTCACATCCAGGCAAAGTCAGGCCCCACTCTTTAAGGGCTCTGGCTATTTCTATGTTTTTTGGAAAGGAATGGACTCTAGAAATATACTAGAAGCAGCAACCTGGTCATCTCTAAATTCCTTTACCAAGCACTACAAAACAGATTCCTTCTCTTGGTCCAGAGCAGGCTTTGGCAGGACTATTCTTGTTGGTTGGGAGAGTGGCCTAATGGTTAAGGTGTTTGCCTTGCAAGGACAATGTGCAGGGTTTGAGTCTCACAAGGGATAATTGGCTAGGCTTAAAATGGCTCGCAAGGGCAGTTAGCTTAGTACTAATCTATGAACCTATGAATAAATTTCAACTTCTCTTGTTCACTAGGATATTTTTGGTTGGGATTATGGCCTAATGGTTAAGGTGTTTGCCTTGCAAGCACAAGGTGCAGGGTTTGAGTTTTACAAGGGATAATTGGCTAGGCTTAAAATGGCTCGCAAAGCCAGTTAGCTTAGTACTAATCTATGAACCTATTCTCCAGGGCTTCTGAAGTTTGGGCTTTCTTCCTCCATCCGTCTTAAGTTCTGGTATTTGTCACATATCATTTAGGCCAGTGCAACAGTGATCTAATGATAAACATAGTGCAGTTCTATGAGAAAACATACTATAATAATATATGATCAAACAGCTAACTGTTGCAGTAGCTGCACTCTCCCTCCACCCCTCTCTTTTTTGCTATACTTATGCCAGGGTGTGGGATTTATATATTATTATTATTACTATTATTGTGCCTATCTGGCAGGGCTGTATCCTCTCTCATCTGAGGCAAGAAAACTCTGAAGTTGCAGGGTCCTATCCACCAATTTTATACTGCTCTCCTCGAGCTCTACAGTGGCTTGGATGTGTGGAAGGTGCCGTTGGAAGCTGGCCTGCTGGTTCAATCCTTGGCAAGACGTGTCATATAGCTTAGGTTACTGAAACAATGATCTATTCAAACATCTACTGTTATAGTAAGTTAACTTATGCAACTGTACTTTTCCACAGATGCAGAAATTAGAGTATAGAGGGAACACTACTCATAAGCTTTGTGAAATACAACAGAAAAAGGGGGTACTACTTAGCTGTCAAAAACTGCACCACACTTCAGTTAGTTGGTCTCTTGAATGTACAGTGGAGATTCTACTCTGTCTGACAAGAAAATATAGTTTAAATTCCTATTAAACGTTATTTTTATGGCAGTTTAATGTGGTAAGAGTATGGAGCTAATTTAGAACACAAGTTTGGCACATTGTTTACTTTGGTGTTTGGACTTTGTGTATTGGAAACATTTTCACGCTGATGCTGCCTTCTCATAGGTTCATAGGTTGGTACTAGGCTATCAGCCCTAGGGCCTATACAAGCCTAGCCATAACAATTCCCTGGCTATTTCTTCCCACATTATTTACTTTCCTGGACCCCTGTCTAGCAGGGCGACTGACGTGATCCCTGGGGTGAATTTCCTTTCTCCCATCCAATCGTCAAGGTTCCTCTTGAAGAGGTCCAAAGAGGCACTCTGCTTGACATGTATGGGCAATCTAGTCCAGAGTCTGGGGAGTCTCTGAGTCAGGAACCTATCCCTCCACATGTTTTGTTTATTGTGATGACAAGGTTTAGATCCCTGGAGCATGTAGCTCTGAGGGATTGGGATTTCTTTAAGTGTAGCATGTCCAACAGCTCTGGGTTTGACATGGCCTTGTATGTTAAGCAGAGATCGCCTCTGAGTAGACGATATGCAACAGAGTATAGCTGGAGTTTTTTAAGGCGGTCAGCGTAGGGCATCTGCTTTAGGCCTGTGATTTTTTTTAGTGAAGTATTTCTGAGGCCTTTCCAGTTGTTGCAGATGTCTTTAGAGGTACATACCAAATGGGGCGTTGTATTCTATAATGGGTCTAATGAGGGACGAGTACAGTGGGACAATGACCTCCTTTTTTCTGGATGAAAAGCCCTTCGTGATGAGGTGTGCCACATAGAAGGATTTCCTGACTGTTGTGGCGATGTGGTTATCGAAGGTGAGACCACTGTCCACCTGTGTCCTTAAGTCTCTTATCACACTTTCTGTGTTTAGTGTACTGCCACCTATATGGTAATTCATGGATACATGTTTTTTCCCAAAGGGGATAACAATACATTTCTTGGCTTTGAGCTTGAGCCCATGGCTCTGGCACCAAGCATCTGTTTCTGTAAGGCCCTTTTGTAGGGTATCCACATCATTTGGGGATTCAATAATGGCTCCCAGTTTGCAGTCATCTGCAAACTTTGTTAGCCAGAGTCCCTTAGTGTTGACCTGTACTTCAGAGAAGTAGATGCCAAACAAGAGCGGCCCCAGGACTGAACCCTGAGGTACTCCACTTGTCACTTGTCTGGAGCTGGATTTGGAGTCAGCTACTTTTACAGTGTGGGTTCTATCAGTAAGCCATTTAGCAACCCATTGGGTGACATAGGGATTAATGCCCAACTTAGTAAGTTTATCTATGATTCCAGAGTGGGGGATGGTGTCAGAGGCCTTGGCAAGTTCTAGATAGTCTGTGTGGACCACCTTACCCTTGTCCATGGCTCTGGAGACTGATTCAAAGAAGTCAATCAGGTTCAGGAGACAAGATCGGTCCTTCACAAACCCAAACTGGGTGGGATCCAGTGTTTGAAGGTTGCCAATGTCTTTGTTTATAAGTTTCATGATAATACGCTCCATGGCCTTGCAGATAAGGCTTGTCAGACTGATGGGACGGTAGTTTCCGGGATCCAAGGTGGATCCCCCATATCTCTCACCACTCCTGCTGGTTCTCAGGTGTGTACCACAACTGCTTGCTCTTAATAAATCCACTCTTTTTGTTAATTGTTCAACGAGCAATGTTAAGTCCCCACAGAAACTCGAATGTCATCAACTTCGCTATTTCTTTGCTAAAAACAAGGCCATTTCCACTGCTTTCCACCATTACAGACAAAGCCAAACACACTGCAGACTAATAAAACTCTGGAACAAACCAACCCATCCAAAAACAAGGTAAAGCAGCCCCACGGCAACAGCTTGTCTCAGATCCAAATCTTTATTAAATGCAAATGTCAAATGTTAAAAAATCTTAATATAAGTGCTTTTGTCTGCCTCTTCAGACCATCAAATACAAATGGATAAAGTCAAACAAATTAATTCAAATTAATAACACCCATCAATGTATTGGTACACACCAACCCCTTCTAACAGCATTTAAAGTGGCCCAACACCTTTTTTTCCTTTAATATGCACACCAAATAAATACAACGTATAACTATGTTAAAATACTTGTATTAAAGACACCTTTTTTAACCATTATTATGGATGAATATGAATGAGAATAATATTGATGTTCAAGGGGTGGGGTTGTTGCCCACCCTGCAAAGTCAGTTGGGGATAAGATGAAGGTGCATGATTTGGATTCCCTCGGGGGTGGGGGGGTTGATTATAGGAATAATTTTTGCTCCAACGTGTTTTGAAGGGGCATGTTCACTTAAAAGAATTCTAAATAAAAACTGGCAATTACTTAGAGACAATATCGTACTTGGGGTGGGGTTGGATCTGACCCCTAGTGTTGTGTATAAGAGGCATAAGGGTGTTGGAATGATTTTGGAAGCAGTGAATGGTAGTGGGGCAATAGAGATGGAGTGAGGGGAACCATTGGACATGGGAGATTCCATTGTTGTGGGGGTTTGCATGGAGGAACAATGTTTCGGGTTGGGGTTGAACAATGTGGAGTTGATGATGGTGTTGGTTGTGAGACGGAGCAGCTGGTTTGCTTGGCATGGTGCACCCTCTGCCCAGGATGCTGTGTGGGCAGGATGGATGGGAGATTGAGAGAGGGAATTTGTGGGCACCTGTGTAGTGTTGGGAGGGTGAATTTGGGCAGTGCACTGGCTGAACGCATTGTGGAAGATCCAGAGCATACATTTGGGTTTTTGGGCGTGGCTGGACATTTGGGGAGTGAAGGGGGTGGACCATGGTCACTGCTGTTGGGGAGGAGGGAGTTGGTGTGGCAGTTGCACCTGGAGGCAGGATCCTGACTGGGATTGGATGGGTGTGTGTCCATTGGGTATGTCCTAGGGCTGGGGGCACTGGATGGGTGGTGGTGGTGAATGTTATACATATATATATATATATATATATATATATATATATGAAATTTGCTTCATGGTACGATATTTTTGGTTGAGATAGGGTTTTGTGAAATATGTACAGGCAGTGATGTTGTTTATAGTAATATGTATAGATTTATGGGTTGGTGCCAGGTTTGGTGCTCTTGTGAATTGTGTGGGCTTGGCTAGTTGCCTTGGTGGGAGTCAGGCCCTGCGCCTTTTGTTTTTGAGGTGGGCACCTTGGCCATTGTGCTCTCATTCCTTCCATTGGGTTTGTGTTTGTTTTTTGTAACTTTGAAAGTTGGGTATGTGTTGATTGTGAATACTCATTTGTATTTTGTATTTTGTGTTTTGTATTTTGGTTTTTACAAGGTATTGGCTTGAGGAAGACAGTTTTGTTGAGGTAATATGCTGAGGAGGGTGTGTTTGATGCAAGTATTTTGATATTGTTGTACATTGTGTTTGTTTGGTGTGAGGATTGGGGGAGGGGAGGTGTTGGGCCGCTTTGGATGCTCTTGGAGGTGGTGGGTGTGTACCAATACATTGATGGGTGTTGTTTGGATTCTTTGTTTGATTTTGTCCATTTGTGTCTGGTGGGGTCTGCAGAGGTGGATGGAAGTGTTTATGTTGTGATTTGTTGAAGTTTGCATTTGATGGCGGTTTGGATCTGGAACAGGCTGTTGCTGTGGAGCTGCTTTGCCTTGCTTTTGGAAGGGGTATTTGCTCTACTATGGAATTTTACTCCATAACTGTAAGGCAAGAACAGAATATTATAGGAATTAAAGTAGGAAATAGATACGATTCTAAAATTGTGCTTGTCACAGATGACATCTTACTAACTATAAAAAAATTTAATTCATCAGTTGCACATATGGATCATTCATCTAAAGGCTTTGAGAACATTTCAGGATTATCATTTAACAATAAATGCAAAGTAATACTTGTAAACAAAAATAGAGATACTGATCTTCCATACTCATTTAACTTAGAAAAGGATAACAATGAGCTAAAATGTCTAGGAATCACATTAAAATTTCATTTAATAGATACTGGAAGTGTTAATTATGAATAAAGTATTAATAATGTCAGTGTTATAAATTAATGCATTAACATATTTTTGATATTTGAAAATAGTGTATATCTTAGAAAGATGGTGTTATTTCCACAATTTAGTACATAAAACAAAAAAATTAATCATATAGAAAGAATTGCTTAAATTATGGTCTCACTGCTCCCAAAGAAGTGTCCTATATGCATCATATTAGACTTTTGAATACAAGAGAGATAAAATTCTCTGACATTAAAACTTACATTCAGAAATCTATATTTAAAACAGTAATCTACTGGTTAGACAATTTATACAAAGCAAACGGGAATGAATTACATTCATAGATTATGACTAATAAGACATTTAAAATACTGAAACATGCTGCTACAATCACTAACAATAACAAGTGGGTAATAAACAGCAATTATTTTTAGTATAAAATCTATACTCCAACAGATTCAAGATACATAAATAATATACTTAAAACGTGCAGAATCTTTTTATTTAAGCATTTAGCACTGAACAAAATGGTTCAACATGGTTTATTCATTTTGTGCAACTAAAGGCTAGATCAAATGCTCATAACTGATTAAAATGATTAAATAGAAAAAATAATAATCTACTTGATTGGTATAGTCTTTTTTCTGGATAACATCACAAGACAACTGACAACATTATAAGCAAATTCAGTTTCAATAGAGATGAAAATTAGACAAGTATCCAAGGAGTCAGTCTGTTTATACATGCAAAAGATAGAAGAAATAGCCAGTCTAAATCTTGTGGAGACTACTTTTATAAAAGTTTACATAATAACAAAATTAGTAATTCAATTTTGTCATAGCTATACAAAATTCTATTAGAATATCAATCTGATGTGAATGAAAAGTTCTGGAAATTTATTTTTCAAGAAAAATCAAACTACAATTTTAGAAACACACAAAAAGCTCTCTCTTCATTTGGTAGCAAGTACCAAAAGCTCTCCCCTTTGGAAAATGTCTATCTGGAATGTTTTACATACACCTTTCTTTACTCCAGATAAATTAAGCAAAATAGCTAAGTCAATAGAAATACATTTTTAGAGATGAACATCAACCAAAAAAAGCTGATTGGAAACACATTCTGTTTGACTGTGTAATGCTAAAACATTATTGATTAAAATATTCAGTCCTTTAGTCAAATTCTTTGGACTCTATATTTTTACTCACCAGAAATCTAGGTCTGTACAATAATTCCATACCTGCTTGTATTAAGAGAAAACAATACTCTTTGCTGTGGACTATTTTAGCCATAGCAATAAAACAAATTACCAAAAGATGGCTGCAAAGGGCACCTCCTCCTTCATAGAATGTTGTTGTCTTTTAAAGATGTTCATGACAATCTACCAACAGGCCTTTCAGCTTTAAGCATTGGTATAAAATTTAAGAAATACTACAGAAACTTATAAAGGAATAATGTGACATTCCTTCCAAATATGTTTTTTTTCTCTCTCTTGCTCTTTGACATGTTAGCATTTTGCTGATAACTTAAACATCAAGCAGTAAATCTGTATAAACAGTATAAGTTTATTATTAAGATAAATGCCATGAATATATGTAACTATTGTATATAGTTAGTGTTAAATTTAACAATTTAATACATTATATGAAAAATGTTTGGTTGAACATATTATTAAAAGGAAAGTTTCAAGGTTGAAGTGTGGACAACGTCTTGTTTAGTGCTGTGATATTACTGTAAAGAAATTGTGTAAATATTCAACCAATAAAGATATCTTAAAAAAAAAAAAAAAAACATTTACCACGCTCCTACTGCCTTTTGCAGGCAGAGTCTTGATACAGGACATTCTGACACAACAGAATCGAACTCAAATTTGGGCATCATATTAGCACTTCTAGAAGTTGGAATAAAATGATCCCAGAATTTAACATTTTCATATTTGTGTAATTGCTGAGTCATGGTTTCATTGCAATGATATCATTCTCTCTATACCAGGTTTTAGCACATATCATGACTTCAGATGCTTGGGTAACTGAAGGAGAGTATCTGTATTTGCTAAAACCACCATTACCTCACATCATACTACCCATGACCCTAACCTGGAATCATGGAGATTCATAATCAACCTTAACAAGTACAACTATGTCATCCTTCCATATCACACATCCCCATCAATATCCCCAAATGATAATGGAAATTACCTTTGCACCACTGAGGCATTAAATATCAAACAAAATACCTTGTTGCTAGGGGAATTCAGTTTATAAAGCATTGATTGATATACTCACATCTCTAAAATAATCATGGCCAGTCTTTCCTAGACTTTGATAATACAAATACACTGTTGCAAATTGTAAAATTACCCATTACAGGCTGTAACAGTCTTGACCTGGTTTTTACCAACCTAGTCCCTGCCTATACCCTACCCTGCATATCCTCATCCTTGGATAAATTTGACAAGAAATTGGACATAATTTCTGTGAGACCAAGTTGTACTGTCCCATCAATAAATGAGACCATCTCTAGAGTTTTCTCCAGGGCAAACATATTTCAACTTGTAGAAGACATATGCCAAATTCCCAACAATCCTTTGCTAATTGGCCCAGTTTTGAGGATTGTTACATTCACCTCCTACTTTTACTAGCCCATAAATAGCTGCATAGAAAAGTCAGTACACATCCACTCTAAATTTAATGGTAAATTCAAGAATAAACCTTTCTGATGAAACTCCCATACAAATAAATTGTATAACGAAAGAAAGAAAATAATGAAATTTGCAGGAAATTCCAAACCCCTACCTCAAGACCATACCGAAACATGCCACTTAGAAACTTAAGAGCACTATCAAAAAATGTAAAGCAGAATACAAACATAAGGTTGCCACAGACACATAGGAAACTACAGATTTTTTTTCAGTTATGTCAGAAAAAAGGAATAAGGTCCAACAATGGACTGAGCTAATCTAAAATAATATGACACACACTGATGCCAAGGATATAGCCAATGTATTAGCAGACAAATTTAGGACTAACCTCACCCCACCTACCCACACTGTTGCCCCCACTATCCTTGAAAATTTAGTTCCCCCTGAATTCACACTGAAAGAAGTCTTAGAATTCCAGTCAAAGGATAAAAATAATACTTCCATAAAGAAATACCCTCAATACTGTTTCCTGAAGCTGACACTATAGGTCTAAAAGCAGGGCATGTTGGATGCTTATGAATTTTTGGTATACCAAAAAGTACTCCTAACCTTGGATGTTCTATAATAAGAAAATTATACAGTTCCATATCCATGTCTCCATTAAGTACCATTTCATAAAGACACTAGGAATGCTCTTTATAGGCACTCAGACAAATGTTTACAATTCAAAAATGTTTTGTTTGGTGTGGTGGAATCAGTTCCAGAATACCAGTGGGGTGGCAAGTATAAACATGTTGTTGAAAGAACAGAAACTTGTTGGCAAATAAACTTAGCTGCAGACAACCCCCCTGGTCTAAATGGCCACATTAATATAACATGTTTTCTCAAAGAACTCAAACTTGCTAGCACTTAAAGGGTTAATAAAACTAAAAAAATTGTTTTAAAATTTTGTTTAATTTATTGGATGCAATGGTTTTAACTTGGAGTATATAAATATGTGTATTGTATTTTTTAGCATTCTTGATAAAGTCGGAGGACAAAAGTCAGACATAGGCAACTTAACTGAACTAGACCCCACTTAATCTGGTTTTGTGAAGGGCAGGTCCTGCTTTCTGAATTCAGTAAGCTTCTTTGAAAAGGTTACAGAAGCTGTGGACAGTAGTCACTCTCTGTACACTGTTTATCTTAACCTGGCCAAGAGTTTTGATACTGTTCATGCAGGAATTATTGAAAAATTAGACAAACATAATGTAAACCCCTACATTGTCTGTTGGATTGCAAATTGGGTATTCAACTGATCCCAGGTTGTGAAAGTTGCTGGTATACTTCCTGAATATAAAACTGCAATGAGTCATGTACCACAGGGATCAATGCTAGGCCATCTCTTTTTTGACATCTATTTTGTAGACATCCAAGCCAATATCCCAGAACTGTGGTTGACCAGGTTTGCTCATAACTGCAAGCTGGGTACCGTTATTTGCTTATCCACTAATACTAAAACAGCTTCAGCAAGGATTGGAATATGAATGTACTTGGTGCACTGAAAAATGGTCTCAAGTTAAATGCAAAACAGTGCAATGTATTAGCATTGAGCAAAAAGCTGCATCCACCTCATATGTTACAATGGTATTCCTCTTCAGACAGAGACAGTCATAACAGAGCTGTATTTATGTAAACAGCTCTCTCTCCCTCTCTCTGATTTGATCATCCACCATAGTCAGGAAATCCTTCTGTCTGGCCCTGTTAATAACCAACAGAATATCTACCAATACTCAACAAAAATCACCCTACCTTGCAGTCTTCCCTTATCAGACCCATGACTGAATACAATGCTCCCTTTGCTACATACAAATTCAAACATATCATTCAAATGGAAAGGCTACAAATATTTCTAACCAAAAAATTAAGTCATAAATCATTCACTTCTCCCAAAAGTTTAGCAAACTCCCTTTATACTCTTTAGCAGTAATGACACCCTGGGGGTGGTCCTGACTTATTCTAGTGACATTGATGTAGTGTGTAATGTAATTAAAAGGATTTGGTCCATCTTGATGGTGGATAAAGAATTAAAGAAGACTCTAGGTGAGAAACCTAGGTTTTGCTTCAAGAATGGTAAGTCCATCAAATGCCAGTTATGCTGCAGGCATCATAAACATATGAATAAAACCTCTGAATGAACTGGCACATTTCTTTGTAATGGCTGTACAGCCTGTAAATTTAGTTTACCTACTTCTATGTGTGTGCACCTTGATACTGGTTGTTATTATAATTTCAGGTTTTATGCTGGTTGTAGTAGTTCTGATCTAGTATACTTATATATTTGTACCATCTGTTCATCTTTTTTTGTAAGTAAAACTAATCATTCTTTTCGAGAACATACTCTTGATCATCAGAATGATATAAGAAAGAATAAATCATCTGATTTTTTAGCGAGCATGTGACTCTTTTTGGAAATAAACACATTTTTAAGTTTTTATTTTACAACTGTTGTATTTTGGTTCAAGAGGCAATGATAGTGCAACTAGAACTGAGTGCATAGAATTAAAATGGATTTTAGAACAACCAGCTGATAAAGGTTTAGGTTTGAATTATACTGTTACATTAAAAAAACAGTACTTAAATCACATGACCTATTTAGGTAATGATTGTAATTGAATGCTGCTATATTTAAGTATGTTTAAAGTGTTGATGATTTACATGGTCTGATGATGAGTCATTTTCTCATGAAAGCGCTTACCTGTTTTTTTCACTCTATTAAAGCTTACTTTTTAGTTTAACCTTGTAGCCTTGTTGGATGATCTTTCTTTAAATTTTACATACTTTATATAGTTAACCAGCTGCTCCAAGGTAATCTGTGTCTAGATTTTCAAGCCATAAAGATCTAATCCTATTTGGCTTCTTATTTCTTCAAGTAAGGACCTGTTCAGTTTGGGAGGTAAACAGTATTAAGTGATTGATAAAGGTGGTTTACATTTGGCTACGTAAAGGTGAATAAGGCTAGGCATCATACATATGATCATTTGTCCAGTATTATTCCCATGTTCCTCTGCTCCTGTGTTTTACTGTTTATTTACCATTGGTAGTTTCTTATGTTCCAGTTGTTCAACTTTATTGAGCAAACTCTTTGTACCACATGCTAAATATTCTATTAAACTCTAAGTTGTCATTATTTGATGAAAAGGGAACAGGTGTTTTTTCTCCACAGACAGGTGAGTTTTAAATACGAAAAGTTTTTTTTCTTGTACAAGTTGTTCATTTTAGAAATGTACATACATATCCAGCTAATATATGATTTCTAATTTTCTAATGTCACTGCTACTTCAGGTGATAACCTCTTTAGCTCTCTAAATAAGCTAATACTATTCTTGTTATTTTTATTTAAAAAATGTCCTGAATGTTTGCGTGAAAAAAATCACAGTTTAATTAATCTACCCCAGAATGAAATCAACAAGTGGAATTAAAAGTTCATTTGCTAACAGTATTATTGCGTACTTAGGCTCACATGCATTCCCACTAGATAGCAAAAAGGACTTAAAATCTAGATTGCCAAATTCTCCAAAAAATAATACTTAAGCACTGCAGGTCTAGTCCTGATACTTGTAACCTCCATGTGTACAGACTGCACCATGGAGCTACTCATTTAATTGAAGCAAAGTTCACAGAATAGACCTAATAACCAGACAATTTGTTTTATAATTCTTCTTTGCTCCAGCTCTCCTTATGGCTTGTTGTAAAACTGTATTGGTCTTCTTTGTTTGCTTTTATGTTTTTCCATTTGCATTTATTTAATCTGTAAACCTTTTCATGCAAAACTCTGTTATATGGAGGATTGATTGCTTCTCTTGGCTAGCCCCCAATATGCTTTCTGTGGGTAATGTTATGTCTTCTGGTAAGTATTATTTCTGATCCTCTTCTTTAAACTGGCTATCGTATTACTTTTGTCATCAAAGTCCACACAACTTAATGCAGTTATCATCACTGCATCCTAATGCCTGCCTTATAGCCTCTGATGTCTCAGGGTAGCACCTTAATAGAAGTTCTTGTGGAAAGAGCTTCACTTTCCCACACTCCTAAATTGGCAAGTATCCTACCTCCATGAGATACATTACTGCCAGCTTGTATTAGCAGTTTAAGTGCTGACTTGTGAACTTTTGATAGGCAAGTAGGCAACCAATAGATAACTGGGAAAATGCAGCCTCTTAGAGTGTTCCAATTAGAAAACTTCCTGTTAAATAAATCCTATATTGTCATCTTTCAGATACTAAATACTTCCTCCCTTGTCCAAATAGCTTTCATTTGTTTGTAGTTTCTTCAGCTGCTTCACGCCTACTCAAATGTATTACAGTATGTAAATGTTAAGTTGTCAATCTTGCCTTCATTCTTGCTGGATGGGTTCGGAGCCGAACCTCGGCTCCGACTCGGCATATTACTAAAGCTCGAGAGCTATTTTTTCCGGCTCGAGGCTATCTTATGTCCCATAATGCTAGGTGTGATATACCCAGATCTCGTTTGCCACTTCAGCTACGAGGTTGCATCTTTTTGCCGGCTCCAGGTTGTATTAATCTTTTTCTTCTATTTAGTCAGTTTTTTGGGTTCTAACCTTAGCTATAGTTATTCCTAGTTACTACCCTATAGATCCCTGTTTAGAATCCCCTCTTAGGTAGTTTTTTTCTTCAGTTTTCCCCTCACTAATAGTTAGGCCTTTGGTTAAACTAGTTCTGTAGTAGTAAATCCCTTTGGATTTTTTCTGTAAATTTTTTTTTTCTTGTAGTGTGCCTAGAGTTAGATTGTGTTAAAAAGTGTTGGTTTTTTTTTGTATTTCTGGGTCTGTTACAAGCTCTTTGTGTGTGTGTGAGTGTGTGTGTGTGTGTTAGCTGATTGTGACTAGACCACTTAGAGTTGCCTTTTTCTGGCCGTCATCCTTGTTTCAGGATGTCGAAAGACACCAAGGTCTCGGGCTTCAAGAAGTGTGACTCGTGCTGTCAGAAGATGTATCTGACAGACGGTCACACTTCTTGTGTATATTGCTTGGGCCCTCTGCACCTGCAGGACTCTTGTTCTGTCTGCCATGCATTCAGTCCAAGAGTCCTGCAGGAACGCAGAAACAAACTTATTTTGAGAGGCTTGTTGAAGCCTGAAGGTTCCCCGGCTAAGCCTTTGTCGGGTAAACCTTCCAAGCCCTCCAAACCGTCGGCTCCATGTTCAGAGCCGTCGCTGAGCGGTGCTACTACTACTACCACTGCATCGGTTCCGGCTGGAACCGATGATTCGAGGCCTCAGTCGGCTCCGACTCTGCTGTCGGAGCCGTCTTCAAGCAGAAAGCATTCCAGGTCTCTTTCCCTGGAATCTGTCCATTCGGCTCCGAAGTCTCCCTTGTTATCGGAGCGGAGTCACAGGTCCCACTCCTCTCGGTCTTCCAGGCTGTCGGACCATGACCTCGAGAGGGTGGTTAGCAGACTACTTAAGTCGCAGGCACTGGCCCAAATGTTGCATAGCCCTCCTCATCAGGCAGTGGCTATCACTACTCCTGCTTCGATTCCTCCTCCGACTCTTCCTTTGAGTTCGGAGCCGGAGATCGTAGGGGTCGGGACCGTCGGAATATCGGAGCCGATACCACTCCTTTCAGCTCCCTCATCGGCTCCGATCTCTTCCTTGGTTCCATCCTTGGAGGGATCCGGGCACCAGGACTCTCTCGTCGGTTCCAAGGGGGCGGGTGGCATCGGACCCTTGTCCAACCCCGTTCTCCCTCTCGGAGCCTCGGCACAGGTGAGTTCGGCCCTGACATCGGCCTTGGAGCTGTCCGTCTCGGTGCCGGGAGGAGTCCTTGTCTCTTCGGAGTGGGGACCCCCTTCCCTGCCTGATAGGGGCGCCTTTGAGGTCATGAGGAGTGTGCTGGCCCCTGTGCCTGCTCCACGATCGGCTCCTTCAGCTCCTCCCTCTATGGTGCCTGCTTCAGTCTCTATCCACCCTTCCAATCCCAAGCGTGGAGAACCGACGCTACAGGTAGCACCATTGGGTGTATCCTCCTCTTCTGAGGCCTCCCCTGATCCTTCAGGGGAGCCCCCTCAGAAGAGAAAATGTAAGAGGAAGCATGTAGACTCCCCTGAGTCAGTCACGTCGGACACGGACTTGGATGAGTCAGAAGGGTCCCCAAGGTCCCCCTCTGAGGATGTCTCTTTTTCTGACATCCTGGAGATTCTTAAGCAGTGGGGAAACTGGTCTGCCCTTAACCCTTCCGAGGACAAGTCGGTGTACCTGGATGCGTTTGGTTCTCGCCCTTCCACCTCCTGGGTGTCTCCGCCTTTCGACCCACTCATGGATGTGGTGGCTCGAAAGGCGTGGACGGCTCTGGATACTATGGAACCAACTCCCCAGAGGCCTACAAAATTTATTACAGCCCCTTCTGACAAGCAGTTTCTAACTAAGGGCGTCCCTGTTGATGCCCTGGTGGTGGTGGCGGCCACTAAAAAGGAGTTGGCTGACCCTTCAGTACCTGTCCATCCTCCTAATAAGGAATCTAGGACTATGGACAGGTATGGCAAGTGGATGTTTTCTTCAGCGACCTTTGCTATGCAGTCGCTGAATTATTTGTGCCATTTCACCCGTCTTTGGAGAGACCTTCTCAAAGAACTGGGTGATACCTTACAGGACCCATCAGCTGCGGGGTCTCAGGAAAAGATCAACTCCCAGCTGGGGACCCTGAACTCTATTGTCAACTCCTCCATGCGGCTCATTTCCTATGCAGCCGATGGAGCGAGTAGGGCTGCAGTCACTGGCGTTGCTCTAAGGAGACACTCCTGGATGCGGCTTTGCAATTTTGCTGACCCCTTCAAGGCGTCCTTCACTAACACCCCCTTTGATGGTTCTGCCTTGTTTGGACCTCAAGTGAAGGATACATTGACCAGGTGCAAGCAGGAAGGCAAGACTCTCTCTGCCGTAGGAGTCCATTTTTCTACCCCTTCTAGACCATACCCTAAGGGTCAGAAGAGTGGGAAAATGTGGTTCCGCAAACCTCAGGGAGTACTGCCTGATGCACGTGGTGAGCTTCCCTCCAGAGGCAGAGGGGGAACAATAATAGACACCACCCGAGGGGCAAGGGGGGGGTCTGCAGAATCAGGGTAGCAGAGAATCCTTCTCTGACAAACCCTTCCAGCACCCCTGAGGAGCTGCCCGACTGTCCACCTTCTGAGGCAGTCGGGGGAAGACTATCACTGTACCCAGAAGCCTGGCATTCCCTCACGCAAGACAAATGGGTATGGTCGATCATATCCAAGGGTTACAAAATTCCCTTTATTCATACCCCACAACAGCCAAAAGGGCCCCTTCCAGAAGTTCCACCCGGTCTGAGGGATCAAGCAGCACTAGAAATTTCAAAGCTGCTAGAAAAAAGAGCCATCCAGCCAGTCCCAGTAGACCAGCAAGGATCCGGAGTCCACTCCAAGTTCTTTTTGGTACCAAAAAAGACAGGGGACTGGAGACCTATTTTGGATCTCAGCAGGCTGAACAAGTCTGTTCAAAGAATGAAATTCCGGATGGTCATGCTTCAGTCCATTCTACCCTTTCTGGGTCAGGACAATTGGATGTGCTCTATAGACCTTCAGGATGCGTACTATCATATCAAAATGAACAGGCGCTCCAGGAGGTTTCTCCACTTCCGGCTGGGAGCCAGTCACTACCAATTCAGAGCCCTGCCCTTTGGCCTCACCACAGCCCCCAGGGTGTTTACTAAATGCATGGCAGTGGTTGCAGCTCACCTGAGACGGCAAGGATTCCAGGTGTTTCCATACTTAGACGACTGGCTCCTTACTGCCACCATCAAGCGTCAGCTACTCCATTCCAGAGATTATACCCTCCAAGTTTGCAACGAGCTAAGTATCTCTATAAACTCCGAAAAGTCTGCCTTGTCGCCTTGTCAATCTATTACCTTCATAGGCGCCGTTTTAAACACTGTGGAACTGTCAGCAAAACTGCCTGTACAAAGGATTTCAGACATTCACGATCATGTTCAAATCCTACTAAAAGAGAGCAGAGTCCAGGCCAGATTCGTACTAAAAACCCTAGGTCTCATGGCAGCAGCCATCACATTACTCTTCCTAGCTCACTTTCACATGCGGATCCTGCAATGGATGCTGTTTTCCCAGTGGTCCTTTCAACAGCTTCCAATGTCACACAGCATTCTAATCACTCAGTCATGCAAAAGGCACCTTTCGTGGTGGATGGTCTCCCCTCAGGTTCTTCAGGGCAGACCTTTTGTCCTTCCTCCTCCTGTGGCTACGGTGACAATGGATGCCTCCCTGATCAGGTGGGGGGGGGGCATTTTCAGGGCAGGACAGTCCAGGGCACATGGCAACCTTTCGAAGGCCACCTGCACATAAATGTCTTGGAAATGAGAGCGGTACTTTTAGCATTGCAGGCCCTTCAAGACTCTCTACCCACCGGGACTATTGCAATTCAGACAGACAATATGTCTGTAGTGTGGTACATCAACAAGCAGGGCGGAACCAGGTCCTACCCCCTATGTCGAGAAGCACTCAGACTTTGGCAGTGGGCGATCTCTTCTCAATGGTTTCTGGTAGCAACGCATATCCCCGGGAAGTCCAACGTCATAGCAGACAGGCTGAGCAGAGCCATTCTCATGCCCCACGAGTGGTCTCTCAACCAGCTAGTAGCGGAAAAACTTTTCAGAAGGTGGGGTCAGCCTTGCTGCGATCTTTTTGCAACCCCTCAAAACAGCAAGTGCCAAGCCTTCTTCACCCTCTTCCCTCTCCCAGGTCTTCCCCCCAGAGATGCTCTAGTCCACGATTGGCCCCGGGGTCTTCTGTATGCTTTTCCCCCCTTTCCCTTAATTACTCATTTAATCCAGAAAGCAACTGTTTTGAGATCCAGAATGATCCTTGTTGCCCCTTACTGGCCTCGACAAATTTGGTTTCCGTTCCTGCAATGTCATCTACTAGATCAGCCCTGGCATCTGGACCCAACGCCAGATCTTTTGACACATCAGTCGGGCGGGCTGCATTAATCTCTCCAATCTCTCAACCTCACAGCTTGATTGCTCCACTTCCAGCCCTAGCCAGGCTTCCCTCAATCTCTCATTCAGTTTGTGACATCATCCTCGCTTCGAACAAGTCTACTACCAGAAAGACTTATGCTAGCAAATGGAAGCTTTTCTCTGTTTGGGGAGAAACAAGTTGACCCTTTTACAGCTCCTGTCCATACAGTTTTAGAGTTTTTGGCAGAACTTTTTCAAATGAGTTCTTCTTCAGCCACCATCAGAGTTCAGCTGGCTGCTATTGCGAATTTTCATGTTGGATTGTCAGAGACCAGCATTATGTCACACAAACTTTGTAAAGCCTTTCTAAAAGGAACCCTCTTACTTAGGCCCCCGGTAAAAGATCCTCCCCCACCATGGGACCTAAATTTGGTGCTGTCATCTTTAATTCTCCCTCCCTTTGAGCCTGCGGCTTCCTGTTCGTTAAAGTTGCTCTCTTGGAAAACTCTGTTCTTAGTAGCCATCACTTCAGCGAGAAGGGTATCGGAACTTCAAGCCTTTTGTGTTCGCCCTCCTTACCTTGTTTTTCACAAAGATAGAGTGTCACTTAGGACTAATCCGTCCTATTTACCCAAAGTACTCTCTGAAAAAAATCTGAATCAGACCATCGATCTTCCTGTCTTTTTCCCACTTTATACCAATAGGTCTGAATGGAAGTTACACTGTCTGGACGTTCACCATCAATTACACTTCTACCTGGATAGAACCAAGCAGACGAGGAAATCAGAACAGCTCTTCCTGTCTTACGTGGAAGGGAAGCAAGGCCTGCCAGTTTCCAAAGTAACCTTGTCCAGGTGGTTGACCTCTGTTATCATGTTGATTTACCAACTGAGGCATAAAGAGCTCCCTATTAAGCCCAGAGCTCATTCAACGAGAGCATTAGCTTCTTCAGTAGCCTTTCAGGCAAGATTGCCAATGGTTTCCATTTATGCAGCGGCCACATGGGCCTCTCCTCATACCTTCATTTCTCATTACAAGCTGGACATGACCTCTAGAAGTTGGGCTGATTTTGGTTCCACTGTATTCAAGAGTTTGTTCCATTGAGCCACCCAGGACTAAGGTGCTAGGGACGCTGTCCCATCAAGCAAGAATGAAGGCGAGATTGACAACTTAACATTGAGAAGTTATGTACTTACCATAACGTTCCATGTTAGTTGTCTTCTTCTCGCCTTCTTTCTTGCGTCCCACCCTCCATCCCCCTAGCCTGGCAAGACCGAGAGTATCTTCTGAGATGTGTTATCATGAGAGTTATCTCGTTAGCAACCTCTCTTCCCTTTTTTGGCAACTCTTATAAGAGTTTTATATACTTAGATATATAGAAGTAGATAAAGATATATATATATATATATATATATATATATATATATATATATATATATATATTCTCTGTCATGGTGGGGACATGTATGTCCATAGTGTTAGGTATCAAATGAGATCTGGGTATATCACGCCTAGCATTTTGGACATAGGATAGCTTCGAGCCGGTAAAAAATAGCTCTCGAGCTTTAGTAATAGGCTGAGTCGGAGCCGAGGTTTGGCTCCGAACCCATCCAGCAAGAAAGAAGGCGAGAAGAAGACAACTAACATGGAACGTTATGGTAAGTACATAACTTCTCATTAATACCCAAGCAACATTTATTTATATTGGAGGCAGGCACAATTTTTCTAGTCTTGTCTCAAGCCCAGTTTCCATTTAAAAATCTCTATGGAAAAAGGCTGTCAAGAATCTCAGTGGACATCATAGGCAGATACTGGAAAGGCAGGCTAAGGTTCAGATGAATGATTCATTTAGTATACCGCAGAGAGGCAAGTCTGGTCTATTTTAAATTGTGCCAATTACATTACTGCTAATCAAGTGTGAATGATAGTGAAGGAGTAACAATGACGACAACAGGTATGAGAGAAAGCTAAACAATACTGATAGTAACAGTAGTAATCGTCTCCTCTTAAGAACCACAAGACTGCAAAACAATAGCATGAGTGCAGACGATGAAGAAACTGAGCATGATACTGAACATTTTGGTTAGATGCATCTAGCAGGCAAAAAAAGAAGTTATGTCTTACCATAATGTTCCATCTGTGTTGTTCATCTTCATTCATTCATTACCAGTGGGTATTGGTTCCATCCTCGGTACAGAGTCGGCCATAGTAACAAGCTCATGCCAGCCAGAAAACTCTCGAGCTAAGCCTTTACTCATAGTGCCCCTCTCCACATTACCTCAGATTGAGTTTGCCCATAAGGACAGGACAGGTCACAGAGGGAAAGGGCGGAGGCTTTTTCTGAGCAATTTCCTTAGAATAAGAAGGACCATAACCGAACCTCCAAGAGTCTTTAGGAGGGGGATGGTGGGGGGGGTTATAATGAATGAATGAAGATGAACAACACAGATGGAATGTTATGGTAAGATATAATTTCTTTATCTGATGTTGTTAATCTTCATTCATTCCTTACCGATGGGACAGAGTCCCTAGCTACCTTGTTTCCTGGGAGGCATTATGGAAGAATGTTCCTGAGTACCATTGAACCAAAGGAAGCTCTCCCTGTGGAGACTATATCCAATTTGTAGTGTGTGATAAAGGTATGAGGAGAGGCCCATGTTGCTGCACGAATGTCATGTATGGAAGCTCTAGCACGGAAAGCCACAGAAGTTGCCACTGATCTTGTGTAATGTGCTTTGATCTTAGATGGAGACTTTGTTAATATAATATACAAAGGAAATGCAATTTCTCAACCATTTAGATAAGGTAACTTTGGATACTGATTTTCCCATTTTTGGACCAGAAGAGGATATAAACAGTTGGTCAGGTTTCTGTATGGATATTGTCCTATCAAGATAAAAACTTAGTTGTCTGTGAACATTAAGCAAATGCAAAGTATAGTAGACAAATTTGGGAAGAAGACTGGTAGAGCAATCATTTGGTTCATAGTTAAATCAGAAATAACCTTTGGCAAAAAAGAGGGATTAGTCCGAAGTGATACTCTGTCCCTATGGAAGACTAGGTAGGGACATTTTGTACATAAAGTTTGCAATTATGAGATCCTTCTGGCTAAAGTAATGGCCACCAAGAACAAAGTTTTTCATGACAGGAATTTTAAGTCACAGTCATCCTCAGGTTCAAATGGGGAGCTGGTTAAGGTTTGGAGTGCCAGGGTCAAATCCCATGGCTCAATAGGCTGTTTAAAAGGTGGCCTGATATGTGTAACACCCTTTAAAAAGGTTTTACATAGCCAATGAGAGATTAAGGAGGAGCCTTCAAACCCATTATGGCAATTGGAGATTGCTGAAAGGTGGGCTCAAATGGAGGAAGCTGCAGCTCCAGATTCAAGGAGATTCAATAGGTAATCTAAAATTATGGGTATTGGTGGTGAAAAAGGATTAATTTCTTTCATACTAGACCAAGTAATGAATTGTTTCCATGTACTGAGGTAAAGTTTTCTAGTGGATGGTTTATGAGAAGCCAGAAGGATGTGTCAAACCGGGGAGGATAGGTTGTTTTGCCTGGCAATCACTGGAAGTGGAGAAACCAAGCTGCCAGCTTGAGACTCACTATACTCGGATGAATCAAACCCTGTGGATGTGACAGCAATTTAGGAGTTGGATCCAGAATCCAGGGTTGATGTACTAAGTGAAGCCATAGAAAGGGGAAACAAATTTTTCAAGGCCAGTAGGATGCAGTGAGGATTACTCTGCTTTTTAACTGAATAGCCTTGTTTAAGAATTGTGGAATCAGAGGAAGGGGAGGATAAGCATAAAGAAGTCCCATGGGCCATTCCCTGCAGGGGAATTAGGGCAAAGTAGCTGCTGCATTTGTTATTTGCGGGGAATGCGAATAGATCGCAGCAAGGCTGATCCCAGCAGCTGAAGATCTTCGCCGCTATGACGGAATTGAGGGACCACTCATGAGGCAGGAGAATGCATCTGTTCAACTTGTCTGCAGTTACGTTGGAATCCCCAGGAATGTGTGTTGCTATCAGAAAGTGGTCGGAAGCTATTGCCCATTGCCAAATTCTCATGGTTTCTTGACATAACGGGTAGGACCTGGTTCCGCCTTGTTTGTTGATGTACCAGTCTACTGACATGTTGTCGGACTGGATGGCAATCATTCCTGAAGGGAGAACAGACTGGAATGCTTGCAATGCTAGGAGCCCTCAGTTCTAGAACATTGATATGCAAATTGGCCTCTTTGGGTGACCAAGTGCCTTGGACCATCTTTCCCTGATGGTGCCCCCTCACCCGATCATGGAAGCGTCCGTGGTCACGACAGCTTTGGGCTGGGGAGGGGAAAAAGGTCGGCTCCAGAGAATCTGTTCTGGCTTCATCCACCAAACTAGGTCTTGCTTGCATCGACTGGTTATCCTGATCTGAAAGGACATGGGTAGGTCCAAGGGGGACCATTGCATTAGCAGCAGCCACTGAAGAAGCCTCATGTGTAATCTTGCCAATGGACCATCGTAATGGATGCTGCCATGGACCCTAATAGCTGGAGAACAGCTCCGGCCGGTACTTTGTTTTGATTAACACTTGTAGTTGCGATCGGAGTCTCTGTAGCCTGTGAAGGGGAAGGAAGACTTGACAAGACTGGATTTCGAACTCCGCTCCTATGAATTAAAGTCTTTGAGATGGAGTAAGCTTGCATTTGCCCTTGTTCACTGTTATTCCTAGGTGGTTTAGAAGCTGTTGGGTGTAGTGAATTGCTGAAAAAAGTTGATGCTTGTTTGGAGAGGTGAAGAGCCAATCGTCTAGATATGGAAACACCCAGAATCCTTGCAGTCTCAAGTGAGCTGTTACCACTGCCATGCATTTGGTGAACACTCTGGGGGCTGTAGAGAGGCCAAAGGGCAGTGCTCGAAATTGGTAGTGATTGGCTCCCAGCTGGAAGCGGAGAAATCTTCTTGAGCGTTTGTCCATTTTTATATGGTAATACATGTCCTGAAGATCTGTAGAGCACATCCAATCGTCTTTTCCCAGGAAAGGGAGTATAGACTGTACTGTGACCATCCAGAACTTTGCTTGTTTGACAAATTTGTTTAGGATGCTGAGGTCCAGAATTGGCCTCCAGTCCCCTATTTTCTTTGGCACTAAAAAGAACCTTGAGTAAAAGCCGGATTCTACTTGGTCTGGTGGGACTGTTTGGATGTCCCTTTTTTGAAGCAGCTTTTGAATTTCTGTAGCTGCAAATTCTCTTTGACAGGGTGGAACATCGGGAATGCACCTTGAAGGCCTTGGGAAAATATTGAAAGACAGAGCTGTTTCCTCCAGTGCACCATCACATGGTAGAAGCAGGGGTCATAGAACCAGTGATTGGAGTTTACAAAGGCAAAGGATTTTACTCCCGAATCTTTTTGGTGCTAAGAAAAAGGAGCACTCTTGGAGACCCATCCTACATTTGTCCTTTCTGAACAGCTTTGTAAAAGTTAAATTCAAAATGCTTACCTTACAGTTGATCCTAGCTTTGCTTCCTGACCTCAGGTGACTCTAGATTGCAAGGCTGCTTATCATAATATTCATATTGCTCCCAATTTCAGGAAGTTTTTAAGATTTGCTGTGTCTGGCTTACATTGTCAGTTTTCTGCATTACTCTTTGGGCTGTCAGCTGCAACTTAATTGCTTACAAAATGTCTGGCCCCAGTGGTTGCCTATTGCAGAACTCTAGGCATCTACATTTTCCTTATTTAGATGATGTGCTGATTTATGCAGATTCTGTATCCAGGTGCTTGGAGTCTTTAGACAAGACTGCATCCCTCCTTTCCTATCCGGGCTTGAAACTGAACCTTCAAAAGTCTCAAACCATGTGTTTTTTATGTGCTGCTATCAAAGTGAATTTTGTATCCATCTCAGCTTATCTGCTCATGGATATCTCTTTCTTTCATCTATTTATGTGATCAAATGGTTCAAAAGCAAATTCCTCTTTCCTGGGATCTCAACTTTGACCTTACCTCCTTTTAAATCTGCCTCTCAGGCAGATTTACAGTTCATTACATGGAAAACTGATTTAATCGTTGCTATGACATTTGCAGGCTGTCATGGTGGACCAGCAATATCTGATTTTTCAAAAGGACTATTCCATGATTAATGCCGAAAGTTTTTTCTGAATTTATCTGGTTTGAATCATGCCATCAATCTCCCAGTGTTCTATCCTGATTCAAAAAACAAGGAAGAAAAGATTCTACCTACCTTGGATGTGCACAGGAAGCTTAGGTAATACCTTGACAGAACAAAGTCCTTTAGAACAGCTGAACAGTTGTTTGTCTCCTACATGGTGGCTAAGAAAAGTCAGACTGTCTCTAAGCAAACTATTGCACAGTAGTAGTCTACTGCTATTGTTTTCTAATACTCCTACTGTGATAGATCTCTTCCAGACAGGATTAAGGCTCACTCGACTAGAGGCTTAATATGCCTACTTACGTTGGACTGATGAGGTCATAAGAAGGCTGAAACATGCTTATCTACAGCTAGTGGGGTTTGGCTTTATTGGCCTGAATGTATCCACAAAGACTTAAAAAGAAAAAGTAAAAAGTCATGAACATTCAGAAGCCATGTAGCTGAAACACTCAGTGTTCTTAAGGGCTCATTTGCATATATCCCATAGACATCCATTACAGGAGGTTTAAGGAATGTGCCCACCATAAAGCCCAGCAGCCCTGGGTCAATAAGCTACTGGCTTCCCGGTGTCTATTTGCCCAACCTGGGTTACCTGGGATAGCGAAAGCTGCATGGAAAACCAACCAACCTGCCAAACATGAACTGAGAATTGCTACGCTTAATGTAGGTTCACTGACAGGACGCAGCTTGGAAGTGGATGACATGATGATACGGAGGAGGCTGGTCATCCTATGTATCCAGGAGATGAGATGGAAGGGCAGTGCAGCAAAGCCACTTGGCTTGGGATCCAGAGTCTACTACTCAGGTGCAGGGCAGGCTAGAAATGGTGTAGGAATTGTAGTGAGAGAGAGGCTTCAGAAGGTAGTAAGGGATATCATCAGAATTAATGACAGACTCATGGCAGTCAGACTCCAGTGTAACGATAGGGCAGTATTCATAATCTCAGCCTATGCCCCACAGCAGGGTTGTGATAGTGAGGAAAAGAGTGCATTCAGACCAGCAGTTGCAGGACTTACTAGATAAAGCAGGACAACATGAATTAGTGATGATAATGGGTGACTTGAATGCACATATCGGACAGTCAGAACAGAATATGAGGACTGCCTGGGTCCACTTGGGTGGGGCAACAGGAATAAAGTAGGACTTCTGTCTGGCAAATGGCTTGATAGTAGCCAACACATGGTTCAGAAAGAGAGAGAGTCACAAGCTCACATACAAGAGTAGTCAACATGCAACTCAGGTAGACTTCCTCCTAGTAAGGAAAAGGCACTGGGGCACAATGCATGATTGCAAAGTCATGCCCAGCGAAACAGTCGGCATGCAGCATAAACCACTAGTTGCCACAATCAGCTTCAAGCAGTGGTCAGAAAAGGCTCTAAGGTCAACAGAGACCAGGCTGAAGACCTGGAAGTTGACTGGAGAGAAAGTACAACAATTCAAGGAATTACTCAGGGCTCTAGCACCCCAAGAAGAGGAGGAATAGGTGAAGTTGAAGAAGAATGTCAGTGCCTAAAAACAGCATGTGTTAGGACTACAAAAAAGATATGTGGCTGAGCCAGGTATGGAAATAAGGTACATAAGGAAAGCTGGTGGTGGAATGCAGAAGTCCACAAAGTCATCAAAGAAAAAAGGAGTGCAGGAAGAAGTGGGAGACAGAAAAGACTAACCAGGCTAGGAAGGATTACTGGTTGGCTAACAAAAAAGCTAAGAAAGAAGTTGCAATAGCAAAGAATAGGGCATCGGAGGCACTGTACCAACTTCTGGAAAGTGACTCAGTAAGGGGCACAAAGAAACTATATCAGGTTGCAAGGCAAAGACAGAAAGATAAAGAAGATAGTCAGACACCCTTCATAAGGGATAGGTTCATAGGTTCATACTAGGCTATCTGCCCAAGGGCATTTATAAGCCTAGTTGCCAGCAACAACCTGCTCACCAGCCCAGAGGACATCAAAGGCAGATAGAAGGAGTATTTCCAGCAGCTTCTGAATGAAGAAAATCCCACAGAAGCTGTACTGCCCCAGAAACAGCCTACGATGAGAGGAGAAGAAGAGGAGCCCATCCTAGAAGAAGTAAGAACAACACTAAGGAAGATGAAGTCAGGGAAAGCAGCAGGCTTAGATGAGGTCACAGCAGATATGATAAAGATGCAAGGTGAGATAGGGGAGAAATGGCTCCTGAGAGTACTAATAGCAATGTGGAGAGAAAGGCGTATCCCAGATGACTGGAGAATAAGCATACTCATGCCAGTGTACAAGAACAAAGGGGACAGCCACAACTGTGGGCAGTACAGAGGCATCAAATTCCTATCACATTGCATGAAAGTTCTGGAGAGGGTGATTGATAAATGGATACACAGAGTAGTAGAATGTAAGATGGGAGATGAGCAGTTTGGATTCAGATCAGCATGCAGCACAACTGACCCAATGTTTGCATTGAGACAGATACTTGAGAAGAAGCTAGAGATGAGGAGAGAGTCCAACTGGGCATTCCTAGATTTGGAGAAAGCATATAACAAGGTCCCAAGAAAGTTGATCTGGGCAGTACTGCGGTGGTTTGAAGTCCCAGAAACATTGGTAGAATTAGTGCAGGCTATGTTCAAGGACCCAATGACTCAAGTACGAACAGTGTTCGGCCTCACAAAGGGGTTCCCAGTGGGTGTGGGTATACATCAGGTTCAGCTCTGAGCCAACTGCTGTTCATACTGGTGATGGACTATATTAGCAAACAGGTTGGAGGGGACGGATCAACAAAGCTGCTGTTCAGATGATGTGGCAGTACAGGCAGACTCTGAGCTAGAACTTCAGCAAAGGATAGGAGAATGGAATGCAAATCTGAAGGCACATGGGATGAAACTAAGCACAGATAAGATGGTGGTAATGGCATCAAATTGGGGAAATCAGAAGAAGCTGAGAACAGAGATAGAAGGGAAGATAGTGGAACAGGTAAACAGCTTCAAGAATCTGGGAGGAGTAGTTGAGGAGAAGGGTAGTCTGAAAGAAGAGTTCAGAGCTAGAATCAGAGGGGCTGCAGCCAACTGGCATAGAGTATCAGGTGTAGCCTATGACAGAAAAATGCCAAAGAAGTTGAAAAGTAAGGTGTATAAGACAGTGGTGCGACCAGTACTACTGTATGGTTCAGAAACCTGGGCAGTAAAGGCAAAACAGTTGAAGAAGCTAGAGGTGATGGAAATGAAGTGCTTGAGGAAGGTGATAGGATGCACACTATGGAACCGTCAAAGAAATGAGGAAATAAGAGCAGAAGCCAAAGTAGCTCCAATTGCAGAAAAAATCAAAGAGAACAGATTACGGCTGTTTGGGCACATAGAAAAGCAGAAGACAGTCTGGTGAGAAAGATTTGAGACAGACAGGAAGAAGGTAAGAGGAAGCGAGGACATCCAACAAAGCGGTGGATGGATTGTGTGAAAGATCTGCGACAGTCAGGCATGAGTGTTGAAGAAGGCAGGAGTGTGGCACTGAATTGTGAGAGCTGGTGACTGTTAACACGATACCCTGACCCCATGTAGAAAAATGGGAAAAAGGGGGCTGATGATGATAAGGTTTCACACAGTGAAAACTCTAGCTTGGCTAGGTTTTTCTTGTAATTTTTACAAATTGATTTGTCTGTTTGACCATTTTACTTTTTGGTTTGGATGTTAGTTGGGATATTCCGCAGACACCTTAATTTTTACCGACATCCGCTGGGTGTAAAAACCGTGAGTTTGTAAAGTATAGTCAAACAGTCTACTTGTGATGTGCTGATAAGGTTATAAGTTGACGAAAACATGCATGTCCACAACTAGTGGGGTTTGGCTTTATTGGCTTAAACGCATCTACAGCGACTTAAAAAGAAGTAAAAAGCCATGGACATTCAGAAACCATATAGCTGAGACATTTGATGTCTTTAAGGGTTCCTTTGCATATATCCCATGGGCATCTTTTATAGTTGATGGATCCAGTAAAGTATATCAACAGCAAGCATGGAGTTCTTTTATTGGTTAGTTCTAGTTTCATTGTTGTGGTTATGAGAAGGTTAGTTACATCTTGGAATGCAGATGTTATAGTTTGCATGGGTGCTTGATACAGAGTTAAATTATGCCAAAGTGTTAACTGTACAGTTGATATAGTAAACACTAGACAGAGCAACATTACCATTAACCTAATGGTTTAACTTAACAGCATCACAGTGCTTGCACAGGTAATTCATAAAGGCAAAAATAAAGTGAGTCAAGTATAGACCTATGCAGAAGGAGACCTGCAGAAGGGGGAGGTGGTATTATCATATCTGACTTCTTGAGATCTACCTTCAGGATAGCAGATAAACTACTGTATAGTATCTACGGATAGTCTGGTGGTAAACAGCCTGTATCTAATGCTTTTCACGAGGCAAAGGGCAAAAATAGTTTGCAAAGTTTAGTACACACATATTCACTTATGTCAAGGAGTGCACTGGTTATGGTTAACATGACCAGAATAGAATTCCATATTGTGAGTCAGATAGTAAATTGGAAGCATAGATATAATAATAAATCTGGATATGTACTTATAGTTTCAATATTTTAGGATAGGGACAGGGAAGGGCAGCAAATCAGTGGTTTATTTTTGTCCCCGGACCCCCACAACACTATATGCGCATCTAGTGTGGGAGACAAGGACCAAAACACTATATGTCCATATGTACTCTCTTCCCTGGCACTTGAGGACACTGACAAAGTTGGGGATTATTTCTGACATTCATTAGAGCTAGGAAGTATGAGACCTGTCCATTTGATAAAAAACATGGTGCAGTAACATTAATTCTGGACCCTTTGTGGATGCACCCTTCTGGGACGGAATTTTGTTGACAATTTGTCACAGAATTCCCTGAATGCCAATAGTCCAAAGAAATTTTGCTGATACCACTTTCAGTGAACATCAAGGTTGATCCCCCACAACCTTTGAACATATATATGTGGGTGCAGTGTGTTTGGTCACATGCTGTGTTGGCCAACAGCCATTAGTACAGAGTTGTTTGTTCGAATGTCCAGTTTATTGAACAGATGTTTTATTGGATGTATGCTTTGTCGTAAAAGGTAAGTGGGATGAATATTAGGTGTGTGTGTGTGTGTGTGTGTGTGTGTGTGTGTGTGTGTGTGTGTGTGTGTGTGTGTGTGTGTCTCTGTGTACGCATGCACAAATGTTTGTGGTTAGGGTTAGAGTGAGGTTTAGAGAAGGGGGTAAATTTATTGTATGTACAATTGTGTGTGTTTTAGGGTTAGGGTAAGGGTTAGTTAAAGGGAAAGTTTTAGTGGTGTATGTATGTACGTGTTGGTGCCTGTGTGTGTGTCTGAGACTGTCTTGTTTTGTGGTAGTGTTAAGTAAATTTTTTTTAAGTTAGGATGTAGGGATAGGGACAACATGCATTACTAAGTGGTACAGGGGGACAAATAAGACAAATTAGAGGCTATTGTTATGGGGGGATTTTAGTGTAAAGATCGCAAAAGGAATGTGCTTTATTTCTGTGATCTTTAGTAGGCTCAGTATTACATGTTTTCAGTGGGTGGTAGTTCAAAGTATCGTAGTGACTGTTTTATGTTCATTTTAATTACACTTTGATCTACCATACTATAATGATATATGCCTAATCTGAGGTAGAACAAAAGTGGAGAAAAGATAAAATCCCATTGTACCTGAAGGTGATTTCCACAAAATATATTGGACTACTGGCATTCACATAAAGGACACTTGATAACTTGACACATTCCCTCCTTCTGCACACCTACACTTTCAGATAAGTTGTTGTGCATTCCTTTATGAGCTAATTCCCTAGGTCTATACTGAATCACTGAACGCTTAAAAAAGCGAACGCTGATTCATCGACCCTGTTTAAGCGAATGCTGAAAATCTCGAACACCCAGAACAGCAAATTTTTTCGCAGGGAAAAAAATTGCTGGGCCAGTTTCGGGAGTTTGTCATTTCCTCCACTGTGGTGCGATCTCGGAGTTGGTATATTTAAGTAGGGGGGGTGTGGGGAGCAATGCCCCCACATTAAATACTGTTTTAAGTTTTTTTTTTTTTTTTTTGTGGAACAGCAATTTTTTCCCTGGGAAAAAAAATCACTGTTTCGAGTGTTCAGCATTTTCAGCGTTCGCTGAACTAGGGTCGATGAATAAGCGTTCGCTTTTTTAAGCGTTCGCTTATTTAATATAGACCCAATTCCCCTAAACCCCCAGTGCAAGAGCAGGTTGCACTGCTATACCTTTCTCCAGGTAAAGATTTTGCTGCAAACTTTAGTCAGCACGCTCCATCAAGATATGCAGGTAAGCTTTGGACACTCACTTGCATCCTTCCTGGTCAGCTCTTTTGGCAGTGGGTCACTCATTGAAATTGAGTTATCTGAGTTATAGTCAAGGGCAGAACCTCACAGAACTAACTTAATAGGTCAATAATGACTCATTGCAACTGAAGAACAACCACTATATAGGGGGATTATTACTGCCAACTTTCAGCATTTTTGAACGTGTTTTAATACAAAACCAAGTTACACTAGAACCAGCAATCTTTAAAAGTAGGAGTGGCAGACTTGCAGAAAGCTGACATTTTTGATTGAAACTCACAAGCTTGACCACAAGAAGAACAGCATTCAGTAAAGTAACTGATAATATACTAAACAAAAAAAAATCACTTAAAAAGCATTTTTGTGGAAGGGGTCTCCTCAACTCTGCACCCTGCACATTTCTGGTACGTACATATACTAATTCTGAGGTCAGTGTATCTTGGAAGAAGGAGAGATTCCCAAGATACCACAGTCTCAGTCTTTTAATACTAATATGAAATTAACAGTTTAGTAGTCACACTTTTCAGTTTTGACCATTAGAGGCTTGCATGTAATCCTAGCACCTATAAAACCATTAGCCACTGAGCATAGTGTAAATTTTAGCAAAAGTTTTTTTTTTCATAAACCAGGTATAGACTGGTTAATTCCTCATAGATTATCCTGCATTTTTCAGGTATAGTACCTATAAGTAACACCCATGATATATTGTGCACATTTTATATCCTGTTAACACTGCAATAAGCATGACTGTCATACTGCTGTGCTTCTATTACAAATACAACTTGGTATCTCAATGTTACGTAAATATTATACATTACTTCTTGTGCTCATAGGTGACTGTTTTGTATAGTTCTGATATGTTGCCCTGTTTTATGTACAATATAATAGCACAATTTCTGGTAAATATTGTTTCCTAATACTGTTCTTCTGTGTTTCCTCTACTGTAGTATGCTATTTTTATTTTGTCTTTTGTCTGGGGTCATGCCTGAAAAGGGGATTCAGACTAGTGCGCCTACCTGGTTAGCAAATGTATAAGTAGAGAAAATTAAGTGGCAGTCCTTGATATGTCATTTTGTCTCTGTGGGAAATCTGTACCTTAGTCTCTTTTGTGATTCTTGAAATCTCAGATAAGGACCTCAGTTTAACACAGCTCTGTCTTGTAGGGGACAAGTTGTGAAAGAGGAACATAAAGGTGCATTTTTGATGCTCTTTTGTCCCCACTCTCTGTCAACTATTAGCACCCTCCTGGCCATTTAATCCATTCATTCCCCATCGCTGGGATAAGGGGATGTTACTCAGACAGCCATCAGGGCTGGATCAAGAGTTTTCAACTGTATCTCTATATTCCTTGTGAATGGCAAGCTTTCAGAGCAAAAGGGGGGCATGCAATAGGCTGTCAACATCGGTCATGTCTCACTTCTACAAGGGATGTTGCCAACAAGAAGCCCTGTCTTTCCTTCAAGCATAGGAGGTGGTTTATCTAGTCTTCACCAGAGGAATCGCACCTATGTGCTCATCAAATTCCTGCTACCCTCCCCACACCCCAGGAGAAGCGATCAGACCACAACCCTTCACTGCACTCCATCCCTGCCTGAATCCTCCACTATTAGGGCTGCTATTTGAATCCCAGTCACCTTGGTCACAGTAAGGGCTACATCCCTCCAAACCATGGAGACAAGTGAAAAAATTGGCATTTTAAATATTCCACTATGAATCCAAAGGATGAGCTGTCTACACCACTGAGTATGAGACTGAATGTTCTGGCACTGAATCTCCAGATGTTTCTGTAGAAAATAGTGATGTGTTTTCCAGAACTTGCTCTGATGCCAAACAACATATATAAACAGATGGTCAATGATGGCCTCTGCTTAATGCCAGCAGGTGTAGTATTACCAGTTGCACATATATAGGGCCAGTCAAGTTTGCTTTACCTGTCAAAAGATTTTGTTTCACCTGGTACATAGCATAAGTAACTATGGCATTCTAAATCACTGTGTAGTGGGATACAAAAATTTTGGTCAGAGATCATCTCCCAGTTGAGAATGAACCTGTGTTCACCACTTCATTTTAAACATTGGATGTAACCACTGCAGTGAATCTTGAGTAGGATCATTAGGGAAGTCTGATGGAACATGGATAAGTTAGGTTTCATCAATTGATTTTAACTGAAAGGAGGACAAACTCTTGGCATGTTCTTTACAGGAGCTGGATTAATAGTATGGTCCACAGAGTAAAATCTTCAAAAGTAGTCACCATAACAGTAAATTTTAACTTTATAGAGTTTTCTTCCCTTTTGCCTTATTTATCACAGACTGTGTTAAAAAAAAAGTAATAGCTTCTTACTGCCCCTGTATGTATAAATGAAGGCTCATGTCAGTATCCATTGACATAGGTAGGCACTTGGCTTACTCTTGCTTGTCAGTTTGGAGCATGCTCTAACCAGTTCTCACGTTCCCAGTATGTAACAATGAAGGCTTGTGCCAGTATTCATTGACGTACCTATACATGTGGCTTAGTGTTATCTGTCATTTTTTATTTCATTTTTATACTCTTCTGACTGTCAATTATCTTCCCTGGTTACCTAGTTGGGCCTTTTGTTTTAACAGCCAGCAGGGTGAGGTTCATATTAACATACAGAGAGACTGTCATAGTGCAAATGGACAGTGCCTTAAGCTCTAACCCTGACTCAGCTGTTTTCAAGTTTGCATACTGGCACTTGGACGTCATGATGTGAACATCTCCACCTGCATAGTGGCATGCATATCTAAGGGCCCTCAGCCTCCAGGGACATGTAGTTGGAAACATGAATCTATACCCCTAAGGCAAAACACATCAAATGTCTTGGTCATAAGCAACTCCATAGTGAGGCACACAGATGTCCCTCTCATCAGACTGGACAAGGAGAATGTCATGGTCAGCTGCCTATTAAGTTCCAGGATCTGACAAATCACACATGCACTCAAGTCACTCAACAACAAGTACCATTATGACTATGTCATAGTCCACGTTGGAGTGAATTACTTGAGACAGACCTCTCTGGACTATATGAAGAGAGACATGATGGAACTGTCTGATTATGTGTCCCAGACAGGTATGTCCCTAGCCCTAAGCAGTATCCTACCCTCACCCAGGATGATGCCACAATATAAACAAAAAATGGTTGACTTTAACAATTGACTCAGCTTCTGGTGTCAGTCTGGGGGCAACAGTATCTGTCAGCCTGGGAGAATAGGGTAGACAGAACTCGCTGCTTTGCTAGAGATGGTCTGTACCTGTTCCCACTAGGCTTTCAGATACTGGCAAAGGTCCTTACCTCCCCCATAGTGCCTTTTTTTAGGCAATGTCAAAACAACAAATTTTCCAGTGTAACAAAATATAATCGAGACAAACTCAGGGTCATGCTGCTTAATGCTAGGAGTTTAAGCATGAAACCACACTCCCTGGTAGCACTCCTCACGTTGGAGGATGTTGAAGTCTGTGCAGTTACTGAAACATGGTTCAAGGCTGCTGAGAGCACCCCAGCTGTGAAAAGCTACAATGCCTTCCAAACGTTCAGACCTCAAAATGAGCATGAAGGAACTAAAGGTAGAGGTTTATCCATCTTTATTAAAACCAAATACACTTTGAGAGTGGTCAAACAGCATGACTCTCCCGAACTACTCCATGTCCAGGTTACTACTGGGAAAGTACCATACCACATCACTGCTAGCTATAGATCCCCCACCATGAACCAGGCTAAGCACACTGCCTACCTCGATTTACTGGAATCCCTCACCATACAGCCCAACACCTTAGTCACAGAAGATTTTAACTATCCTTCCATAGACTATGGGACATACAAGAGCAAAAACACACTCACCCAGAGGTTCTTGGACTTTGTTAACACAAATGCTCTGGAACAGATAGTCTGTACCCCCACTTAGGGGGTTCTAATATTCTGGACATGGTACTCACCAACATGGGGGGGGGGTCACTGTCTTCCCCATGCGTGATGCCCTCCCTGGTTAGGTCAGACCACAAATCAATCTCATTTGAAGTAACTACTGGTACTGACATCTTCACAGGAACAAAAAATATAAAAAACTTTACCAAAGCTAACTACAACCTACTAAGTGTTCGAATAAAAAGCTTCATATCACCTGCATTCACAGACATCAATGATCACTCTGCAGAAAGGTACACAAATACCCTGTACAAACACTTAAGCAACTGCATAAACTCTGCTGTACCAGACCGGATCAAAACCAGGTCTTCCCATAAAAACAAGCCACTGTGGTGGATTTCAAGTATAAACAGATTATACAACGAGGAAGAAACTGTTGTTGAAAAGCAAGAGGGATATCACTCTACAGAGGAAGATCTTTACCTGGCCTACTGGGCTTCCTTAGACCCAGCCCTGATGGATATGTTGCACATGTGCAAAACAACCATCACCAGAAACACTAGATCCAGAGATCTGAACTTTGCTTGTGACATAACCAGAACATGCAGGAGAGACAGATATGTGTCCTAAAGGATCCCCACATAATGGAATAGACTTCCCATCAATGTAACATAGAGTTCATCCCTGACCCTATTCAACTGAAACCTTGACAATTGGATGGGAAATTATAAATTTACCACCATTCTGGCATCCTTGTCCCTTATGGACAGAGGCCATCAATAAGAAAAGTATTATCCTAACACCCCCCCCTACAAACCTTTAGTTAGCTCCTTACTAACATGCCCCCCTTATAGATGCCCATGATACTCAGGACCCACATGGTTTGAGGTGTGCAGCTATGCTTGTCAGGGCCCTAGTGGTCATTCGCCTAGTAGCAACCTATGAACCTTTGAAAGAGGCCAACTGGCATTCCTAGACTTGAGGAAGCATATTACAAAGTCCTAAGAAAGCTGATTTGGGGAGCCATGTTCATAGGTTCATAGGTAGGTACTAGGCTATCGGCCCTGGGGCCTATACAAGCCCAGCCAAAAAGGTACCCTGGGTCTTGCCACCCAAGAAAATTATTTTCCTGTGCCACTGTCGAGCAGAGCCACAGAGGTGATCCCCGGGGTGAATTTCCTATTTCCCATCCAATCATCAAGATTTTTCTTGAAGAGTGCTAATGAGGAGCTTTGTTTGATATAGATAGGTAGTTTATTCCAGAGTATGGGAAGTCTCTGGGACAGGAATCTATCCCTCCGGCATGTTCTGTTTATTGTGGTGACAAGGTTTAGGTCCCTAGAGCATGTAACTCGGAGGGATTGGGATTTCTTTAAGTGGAGCATGTCCAACAGCTGTGGGTTTGACATAGCTTTGTATGTTAGCCAGAGATCACCTCTGAGTAGGCGATATGCGATGGAGTAAAGCTGGAGTTTTTTGAGACGGTCTGCATAGGGCATCTGTTTGACGCCGGTAATCCTCTTTGTGAGGTATTTCTGCGGCCTTTCCCGTTGTTGTAGATGTCTTGTGAGGTACATACCAAAAGGGGCGTTGTACTCTATAGTGGGTCTAATGAGTGATGAGTAGAGGGGAACAATGACCTCTTTTTTTCTGGATGAGAAACCTTTTGTGATGAGGTGTGCCACGTAGAAGGATTTCCTGACTACTGTGGCGATGTGATTATCAAAGGAGAGACTACTGTCCACCTGTGTCCCAAGGTCTCTTATCACATTTATCGCCTATGTTGTAGTTCATGGGTACAGAGTTTTTACCAAAGGGGATGACAATGTACTTTTTAGCATTGAGCTTGAGGCCATGGCTTTGACACCAGGCATCTGTCTCAGTGAGGCCCTTTTGTAGGATGTCCACATCGTTAGGAGTTTCGATTATGGCTCCTAGTTTGCAGTTATCTGTGAACATCATTAGTCAAAGACCTTCTGTGTTAACCTGTACTTCAGAGAAGTAGATACCAAACAGGAGAGGACCCAGGACTGAACCCTGTGGTACTCCACTTGTCGCTGGTCTGAAGTCGGATTTAGAGTCTGCTACTTTCACAGTGTGGGTTCTGTCAGTGAGCCAGTTGGCAACCCATCTTGTGACATAGGGATTTATACCTAGTTTAGTGAGTGTATCTATAATTCCAGAGAGGGGGATGGTGTTGAAAGCCTTGGCAAGATCTAGATAGGCTGTGTGAACCACCTTACCCTTGTCTACGGCTTTGGTGACTGCTTCAAAGAAGTCTATCAGGTTTAGGAGACATGATCTGCCTTTTAAAAACCCTAACTGGGTGGGATCCAGAGTTTGGAGATTACCAATGTCTTTATTTATAAGTTCCATGATGATACGTTCCATGGCCTTGCAGACCAGGCTCATCAGGCTAATGGGGCTGTAGTTCTCGTGGTCCATGGTGGCTCCCCCCTTGTGGAGTGGGATAACCGTTGCTGTGTGCCATTCAGCAGGCACAAAGCCTGAGGTGAGGCTATGATTGAACATGGTACTTAGGTGGGGTGCCAGTTCGTTCTTTAGTTCGTGTAGAACGCAGCCTGGGATGTTGTCTGGTCCCATGGATGCTGTGTTCTTGGCTTTGGAGAGTGTGGTTTTTACCTGTGCAGCCGTGATTACAGGAACTTTGCATTCTTCCGGTATAGAGATGGGCTCTTTAGGGGGTGAGAGGGGGGTAAAGTTAGCACTGAACCTATCTGCCAGGATGTTGGCAATATCAGTTGGGTCTGTATATTAAGTGCCATTGTGCTGTAACTCAGAGCAGATCTGAGTGTTGCCATTGAGATTCTTGACATAGCTATAGAATGCTTTGTGGTTGTCTTTAGAATCAGTGGCGATTTTGTTTTCATAACTAGCTTTGGAGGATTTTATCAGGTATCGCAGCTTCTTACTGAGGCTGACCAGGGAGCTCCTCCACTTGTGGGATTTTACTCTCTTTTGCAAGAGTTTCTTCCTTCTGTTGTACAGTTTCTTTATGGCAGGGAACCACCAGATTGGCTTCCTATTTTTGGAGGATAGCGTCTTGGTTCTGTTTGAGATAACATGATCCATGCACTCATGTAAGTGCTTATAAAGTGCAATTGTGTAGGATTCAGTAGTCGTAACTGTATTGTCCATCTCCATGGGTGTCATGAAGTTCACCACTTCTGTCTTAAGAAGCATGAAGTTAGCTTTGGAGAACATTTTTACCATGGTTTCCTTAATGGGGGTGGAGGCAGGATGTGGATATCTAGGGTAATTAGCTTATGGTCAGATTGGACCAATGAGGTGTTGACTTCAGGTGTGGAACACCGGTCACTCATATTGGTAATGACTAGATCTAGGATATTGTTGCCCCTGGTGGGAGTGTGGATAAGTTGATCCAGGGCATTGGAGTTTATGAATTCCAGAAAGCGTTGAGCGAAGAAGTTGGTACATGAGTAGTTTTCCCAGTTAAAGGTGGGGTAGGTGAAATCGCCCATTATTAGGGTGTTTGGTTGAACCCTAATATTTTCCAGTACATCAAGAAAAGAGGAGTGGGAATCCTGGGGCATGGTGGGTGATCTGTAGCAAGCTACAATTTAGATTGCAGTTTTGCCCAGAGTTAGTTGCACTTGGATAACCTCGGCTGCATTATGCTGAGCAACTAGCCTGGAGGTGTGGATATCCTTAATGAATATAGACACACCTCCGCCTTTGGTGTTCCGGTCCAGGTTACATGGCCGAAAAGTGTGGTATGAGTTATAGCCTGGTAGTGTAGGGGTGCTCTCTGGAGCCTTGAACCAGGTCTCAGTCACTGCACAGATATCGATGTTCTCCATTTTAAGGAGTGCCTTGAGTGAGTGCATTTTGAGATTTAGACTTTTAGCATTGAGTAGCATCACCCTCAGTTTTTGCTTGCCTGTTCCTGTTACGGTGGTGAATTTGTCATTTGAACCTTGCCTAAAAAAGGCACTATAGGAGCGGCAAGAACCTTAGCCAGTATCCGGAATCCCAGGGGTGACAGGTGCAGGCCATCTCTGGCAAAGCATTGTGTTCTGTCGACCATGTCATCCCAGGCAGACAGATACTGGATCCCTTTAGAATTACACCAGAAGCTTAGCCAATTGTTGAAGTCAATCATTTTGTCCTTGTACTGCAGCATCATTCTGGGTGATGGCAGAATGCTACTCAGGGCTAGGGTCATACCTGCCTGGGCTACAAGATCGGAGAGCTCTTCCATGTCTCTTTTCATGGTTTGAAGACCCAGAAACATTGGTAGAATTAGTGAAGGCTACATACAAGGACCCAATGACACAAGTATGAGCAGTGTTTGGACTCACAGAGGGGTTCACAGTGGTAGTGAGGATGTATCACAGCTCAGCTCTGAGCCCACTACTGTTCAGACTTGTGATAAACTGCATTAACAGTTTGGACTGGACAGATGAAAAAAATCTGCTGTATTCAGATGATATGGCATTACAAGCAGACTCTGAAGAGGAACTTCAAACAATAGGGGAAGGGACTGCAAAACTGAAGGCACATGGGATGAAGCTAAGTATAGATAAGACAGTTGTTATGCCAAGAAATGGGGGAAAACAGAAGAAGGTAAAATTTGAGATAGAAAGGTAAATAGTGGAACAGATTAATAGCTTCAACTATCTGGGAGGAGTTGCTGAGGAGAAGGGAAGTCTGAATGAGGAGGTTAAAGTTACAATCAGAGGGGATACACTCAACTGACACAAATTGTCAATTGTAGTGTGTGATACAAAAATGCCAAAGAAGCTGAAAAGAAAGGTTTGCAAAACAGTAATGTAACCAGCACTTCTGTATGGCACAATAACCTGAGCAGTGAAGACAGAGCAGTTCAGAAAGGTAGAGTTGATGGAGATGAGGTGCTTGAGATGGGTGGTAGGATGCACATTGTGGACCAGGTGAACAAATGATGACATCAGAGCAGAAGCCAAAGTTGCTCCAGTTGTAGAGGGCATCAAGGAGAACAGATTACAGTAGTTCCTGCACATGTGCAGAAAAGCAGAAGATGATTTGATGGAGAATATATGCAAGAGATATAAAGAATATAGGAGGAAAAATGGACATTGGCAAAGAGATGAATAGATTGTGTGAGAGAAGATCTGCAACAGTTAAGCATGACTGTCAAAGATGGAAGGAGAGTGGCATTTCATTGAGAGAGGTGCTGACAGCTGATGAGGCACCTTGACCCCATGTAGAAAAATGGGAAAAAGGGAGCTGATGATAATATATATGTATGAGTTTATAATGAATAATCTCTGGTGAATTTGGTCGAAACACAAAACATTGAACAAATTCACCTGTGATTACTCTATACTGTATATACAAGAAGAGTTTGTACCAGCATTTTTTTCTTTGTGTTAAATAAACCAGGGTCGCACAGAATCAAAAATGGGCAAAACCCCCTGAATTATGTAATGGTCAGTATAATGAACTTCAAATGTTACATAATTTGACAAACTCTGCCACAGACAAAAACACCAGCATTTCAGCACGCAATAAAATTCACTCGGCAATAATTCGTATAACTCTCTTACATATATACATAAGACACACTCTTTCATGCAGGTGTGGGTATGTTAGGTGTATGTTATATATATTGTGTTATAAATTAAAGCAGTAGGGACCACCAGTCCATAAAATAATGGAGGTTTATTGAACAGAAGTAAAAAAAATATTGATACTAGGGACCACCAGTCCATAAAATAATGGAAGTTTATTGAACGCAAGTAAAAAATATTGATACAGACTATTCTTGCATATACAGGTAAAATAACAGGAACTACAGAACAGACCTTTTCTTTTAGTGCTACACAAAAAATGCAGTCTCTCATACTAGTGCTAAGAAAGTTGAATGGTGCTTTCTACCAACATTTTTCTTCCTGAACTCCTAATGGATGATGCCTAGGCTTCTTCAAGCTACCATGGAATGTCTTCTCCTTTGCAGCAGCATACTTCCTAGAACCACTGTTTCAGGCATAGATTATCCATGCATCAGGGGACCAACTTCTTTGACATACAGTGCAATAACCCTCCTTTTATAGAACATTTCAGTGGAGTCATTCCTGTGGAGAACCTTTTTAGCTTGTACAGCAATGTAGCTCACTGTTAAAGAAACGGTACTATTTACAACAGTACTCTATGTTGGTGCCATTTACATCACATCTCTTCAGTTTTGCAACATTTTGACACACCATGGAGTGAGAAATGCCATAGTATGTTACAATCTATCTTTCTCCCAGCATGAAACTCTGTTTCATGCCCAGTAGTTGGACTGTGAGTCCTTGTCAGGCCATCTGAATTGTGGTGGGTCAAGCTTGATCACTTTTATTCTCAAGTGGATGTAAAGATAGGCCCACCTACAAAGTTTAGTACTTCCATCCTGTTACTGCTATAGCCACATTATGTTGCATGGTCTGCGACCTGTGTAAAGTCTCTCAAAAGGAAATAATACTTAATAGAGAAGAGCGCTCCCATGACCACCAGCCATTCCCCTCTCAATATCTCAACTGATAAGCTTGTAACTTAAAAAAAAATCATATTGGGTGTTTTCCCCATGAGTGTTCAGTGCAAACACTGTTTCTAGGCCTCCCTCTGATGCAACAAGTACAAACTGCAAAGAATTTACTGAAATATGGCAATGCTAAAACAAGTGCAAAATATAGCAGTTCCTTTAGTTGTTTAAAAAATGATCTTCCTATACTATCCATGTTACTTTAAGGGTCAGCTTCCCTTTTTGTTAAATATGTAAGAGGGCATGATAGAGGTGCAGAATGGGATATAAATTTTTGATATGACCCAGTTAACCCCAAGAATTTCCTCAGTTGCTTCTTAGTGCCTGGAACATGCCAGTTGGTCACTGCTTCCAGATTTTATTTCCAGGCCCTGACAAATTCTCATTCCTATTACATATCCTAAATATTTTACTTTTGTCTTGCCTAGTGTGCTCCTGGATGCACTGACTTGTCAGCAAGTCTAACACAGCATTTACCATTGCTAGATGAGAGTCACAAGCCAATGTTTTATGATATTGTCTTGGTAAATATCAGCATATTTGATATGGGGCTTAGAGACTCTCTTTTTTATCTTTACAAGAATGCAGGAGCACAATGTAGCCTGACAGGAAGGAGAGTGCATCAGAATGAGCCCTTCGGGGCTAAAAAAGCAAGCTGTCTTTTCCCTGAATTTAGTTATTACAGATAATGTCAGTACCCTCTTATCAGATCTAATGTGGCCAAGAGTCGTGTCTTCCCCAACCCATCTGTTAGATCACTGACCCTAGGTATTGGGTAGTTGTCAAATTCTGAAATGCTGTACAGCTGCTTAACATCATTACACAACTAAACAGTTCCATAATGTTGTGGGGCTAACACTATAGGGCTATTCACTTTCTAACATCTCTGTCGTCCTCATCTTAAGCACTGTTGTAATTTCTCTTGCCCAACTTTTCTCTGTGAATCTAGCATTCTGTAAAGTTTAAACTAACCGTTTCTTCTGAAATTGTCTCAGTTTGGTGTTGAATCTGCTCTGTTCTGCCAGGTAGTTCTGAAAATGCATCGTTTTTTTTTTAACAGAAACTCCATTATCTCTTTTGCTTCTATAGTTTAGATGGTGTTTTTGTCTGCCTGTTCTGGATGCACAGAAGTCAGTTTTCTTTCTTCACCAGTTCCATAATTTTTCGCATTAATCTGACAATAGAGTTATGCACTTCTTTTCCATGATTTCAGAACATTGGACTAACCCTGTAATTCACATCTTTTAATTTCCACTAATTCAAATGGACTCTTTCATTTAGTAAAAAAAAAAATCCAGCCGCTTTTAGAGAGAGGTTTAATAATGACATTTTTCCTAATTTTGGGAAGGGTGTTGTCATAGAATCAAAGGTTATAAATGTGTTTAAGGGATATGATGGCACATGCTATTTAAAACTACATTTGGACTATACAATTTAAACAACAAATAGATGAATATCTTAAACAAGTGGTCAAGAATGGCATGATTTTGGAACAGCTTAAGTTTCATTTAATGGTGGCAAACCCAAAATCTCAAAAGTTTTATGTATTACCCAAGATGCATAAAGGTTTGTCATCCCCTCCAGGGAGACCAGTTGTCGCAGGTAACAGGTCCCTGACTGGACCTTTTTTAATTAAAGTTAAAAACACTATTGTTTAATGGGAATTCTCCTATTACATATAACTACTGAATTTTTCGTATTAATGAGTGATGTATTACTAATTTGTCATGTTTATTTCACTGGATATACAGTCATTGTACACTAACATCCCACTTGATATTGGTTTAAGGGCTATAAAGTATTTACTAATTTTTGCTGGTCTGTATACTTCAGAATATTTTTTAGTGACTTTGGTACATTTGGTTTTGATCTCTGTCATGGACTGAGAGCTTAGAATTCTGCTCGGGTAGTGCATATCCACACTTCCTAACTTGTTTCCCCTGGAATACACTATTTCAGTGAATGATTTTTTTATCTGCAGTTTGCTAGTCATTTTCACTCCTTGCTTTGCAACATCTTCCTGCTGCACTACCTCTTCTTCTGCCTGTTTTGTAATATGTTGGGGTTGCAATATTTTACTATGCAATTCTCTTCCTTCTACTGGTTCTGCTGTTGCAGGCTGCTTAGCCATGGGTGTATGCTAACATATCTCTCTCTCTAAATGGTATAAGTTCTTCCTCTGGCTGTATCTTTTACCATCCTTTTTATCTTTAGAGCCTTCTAATGCTGCACATTGGTCTTTGTTGAAGTCATACACTGTTATGAGTGTCTTATGGCTGCTGTTCCTTTTTTACAGGTTGTGCAGAGGTATATAGGTTCATAGGTGTATACTAGGCTAACAACCACTGGGGCCTTTATAAGCCTAGCCAAGCATCCCAATTGTATCCTGAAAGTTTATATGCCTTAGAGATTATTTTAATATATGTAATCTAGGGCAAGATTTACAGGCTACATCTGAGGCCCATTAGAGAAATATGTGTTAGACCCGGGGTATATATCTGATTTTCCATCCACTGGTTCAGGTTTCTCTTGAAGAGGGTTAGGGAAGAGCTCTGCTTTTACATAGATGGGAAGTCTGTTCCAAAGAAGGAGAATTTTCTGAGACACAACCCTATCCCTCCAGTGTGTCCTATTTATGTTGCAAGCAAAGGTTAAATCCGTAGACTGAATAATACCAGTGTTATTTGTTTTATGGATATGCAGAAGGTCCAAAAGAGTGGGATCCAAGGATGCCTTGCATGTCAGGCAAAGATCGTTTCTGAACAGTCTGTAGAAAACATAAAGAGATAGGGCTTTGAGGTGATCTGTATTAGAACATGTAGTTTATGCTCTTATTTTCTTATTGTGAGAAACCTCTGTGAACATTCCAGTTGTTGCTTGTTCCTGGAGAGGTACATACAGAGGGGGTCATTGTACTCAGTGATGATGAGGCCTGATGAGGACCGTATACAGTGGAACAATGACTTCCTTGGACCTAGATGCCATGCCCTTACTTATAAGTTGAGCAACATACAATGAGTTCCTTACTAACTGAGATGCATGTTGGCCAAAAGCTAGGTTATTATCTACATGTGTACCCAGATCTCTCACTACTGGTTCTACTTTTAAGGGTGTGCTATAAGTAATTTCCTAGGGTTGCTTACTTCCCAAAGGGTATTATTATACATTTCTTGGCACTGAGTTTTACGCTGTGGCTTTCACACCAGTCGTCTATCTGTGTTAATTCTTTCTGTAGGATGTTAGTGTCTTCGGGGGATTATATGACTGCTTCTAATTTACAATCATCCTCAAACTTGGTCACCCAGATACCATGACATTAGCATTGACATCTGAGAAGTAGATCCAATAAAGAATGGACCCAACACAGTGCCCTGAGGGACACAACAGTGACTGGCCTCTTTATGGAGGTGGTCTCCCCTATCCTAACTTCCTGGGTCCTATCTGTGAGCCAGCTAGCTATTCAGCATGTAACATGTAGGTTGCCAGTATCCATGAGTTTGTTTACAATGCCCGAGTGGGTACTGTATCAAATGTCTAGCCAGGTAAAGTAGGCAGTATGCACCATTTTGCCCTCATCCTTTGCCCTGGTAACCTTCTCAAAGAAGGCCAGCAGGTTGAGTAGGCATGATCTGCCCTTGATGAAACCAATATGGGTTGGATCCAGAGTTTGAAGGTTTTCTATGTCCTTATTAATCATTTCTATGATAATGCTTTCCATGGCTTTGCATATAAGACTAGTTAGACTTATGTAGCTCCTAGAATCCATTGATGGTCCACCCTTGTGCATAGGGATGACCATTTCAATTATCCATTCGCATGGCACAAAACCTTTCTGGAGGCTATGTTTAAAAAGTGACTCCACTGGTCATGATAGGTCATTATTTAGGAAGCATCCTGGGATGTTATCAGGGCTCATCAGTGCAGTATTTTTGACCTTAGAGAGCACATCTAGGGCCTGCTCCCTAGTGATAGTTGGCAGGGGGTGGGAGCAACTGGGGGGGGGGGGTAAAATTGGAGCTAAATTTGTCAGCCAGCAGAATTGGTATATATTCTGGCTCTGTGTAGGTGGCTTCTTTTACAATCTGTTCTGCACACTGCTCTCCCTCTAATATTTCCTATTTATGTTGCAAGAAAAATTTAAATCCCTAGTTTGAGTAATCCTGATCATGTTCATTTTGCGGATATCCAAATGGTCCATTAGAGTGGGATCCAAGGATGTCTTGTATGCCAGGCATAGATCACCTCTCAACAGATGAGGTTTTGGACATATCTAAAAAAAAGTCTTGTGGCTGTCCTTTGCCAGGGAGGCTACCTTTACCTCAAAATTAGCTTTAGTCGACTTAATTTGCCCTCTCAATTTTTTTGTTTAAATTGATGATGAATGTTTTTATCATGCTGAGTGTAGCACTTCCTAATCCTGGCTATGACTGTTTTCTTTTTTGTACAACTTGTTTATGTTTGGATTCCACCAGGGAGGTTTGTTTTTTGACTCAGTTTTGGACTTATTTCTAGTAGGCACATCTGTCTCTATGTATTTATTTATGTGATTTTACAGGGTTTCTGTGAACAAATTCTGAGTAGGCAGCTGTGTTCTTAGGGTTTGGGAGGAAAGCTTGAAATTTTGACAGGCTATCACTTAGTAGTAGGAAATTTCCTAAGAATAGTTCTTAAATGTTACAGAGTTAGCCAGGGTCACAGAATTGATTTTTATTATGAACGAGACAGCTTTGTGGTTAGATTTTACCAGAGAGGAGTACAATGGGGGAGTACAGAGTTCTCCCATGATTGTGAGTACCAGATTGAGTTTGTTTGTACTCCTAGTCAAAGTGTTTGTGTTTACAAATTCCAAGAATCTCTGGGCCTGGAAGTTTGTGATTGTGTAAGCATCCAGATTTCTATTGCAGTGGTTGAAATTGCCCATGAATGTGGTATTGGTTTGACTGTTGAGGTCCTCCAGTAAGTCCAAGTATGAGTTATGGGTTACTTTGGTCATAGACGGCGACCTGATAACTGCAAGGATATAATTTGGGAATTTGCCTGTGGAAATCTGGACATGGAGAAGCTCAAGTTTGTCATCCTGTTTGACTAGTATTCAGGTGAGTTTGTTGTTGATATAGATTGAGACATCTCCACCTTTGGTCCCTGCCTGTGCAGTAGCTGTCCTGAATGTGTGGAAGGCATTGTAGCCCTGCACTGCTGGGGTGCTGTGCATGGTTTTAAACCATGTCTCAGTAACTGCACAGATGCCCACATTCCCCAGGGTGAGGAGATGAAAGGAGTGGAGTTTCTTCTTTAGACTCCTGGCATTCAGCAGTAACACCTTTAGATTCCCTTGGGTTGGTTTTGCTAAGTTGGAAGGTTTCTTAGTTTGGCATTGCCTAAAAAAGGCACTATGGGGTAGGGCAGTTTTTTAGCCAATACTTGGTGGCCTAGAAGGGACAGGTGAAGACCATCATCTTTAACAAAGCAACATGCAGTGTTGACCATATCCTTCCATGCTGACAAGTATTGTAACCCTTGGAATGACACCAGAAACTAAGCCAATTATTAAAGTCAGTCATCTTATCCTTGGTGAAGGTAATACAATGCTCAGTGCTAGGCACATAACAGCCTGGAACAAATAGTCTGAGAGCTCCATAATGTCTGTCTTCATATAGTCCAGAGAGGTGCATTAAAGGTTATTTATACCTACAAGGACTAAGACTGAGTCATACTGGTACTTGTGGTTTAATGACCTCAGTGCGTGGGTGATTTGGCAGATCTTGGCCCTGACAAAAAACTAACTGTGATTTGCTCCATATTCAGTCTGGTAAGCTCTTTGTCACACAGTGGAGTGTCCCTTGATTAAAATATTGGGTAGTATGTTGGATTGCCTTATGGGCTTTGTAGTTGGGGCTGCAAAGGGTGTGGCTTTATACATTGTGTTGGGTGTCGTTCTGGTGGAGTGCTTTTGGGGTTGCTAAGGATTATTTTTGTAGGACAAATGCCTGAGAAGTTTATGGGATTTAGGAAGGTTATTTTAGTGCCTCAGCATATGTTGGTCTATGCGCTGAGTCAGTACTATGTGTGGTGGGTGTATTGCTTACATTACTGACAACCTGATTGTTATTTTGAGTGCTTTTATATGAGAGTCTTGCCTCAAATTGCATCTGTTACATATTTCATCCATTTCTCTAAAGGTTAGTTGGTTGTCAGTGAACGAGGCAATTTCTGCATTGTCTCAGGATGCACATATCTACCAAGCTGCCAGCAGAGAAATTGTGTCAGATCTTTGTTAGATGAACTACAAAGGGTGGTAAAGCAGGCTAGCATGGGCATTGTGAGGGTAGAAACTGCAACTCAGCTATGTATGACTGAAATCATATGGCAGTGCTAAGCAGAGCACAAACAAGTTGCTGTTTGTGCAACCTAGTACTGGGTAAAGTTACAGGGAAAGTTTCATAAGTTTGTAAGTTGCCTTCCCTACAAGGCACTGCTAAACACCACTGTATGATGAGCAGCAGAACTTATGGAATCAAAGAAAACTGACTAAACCAACTGAAAAGCTCTCTGGCCAATGAAATTATCTAACTTTAAGCCCACCTGTTTATTTCCTAACTTGGACTGACCAGGCTATTTTTTACTGCCACTAGAATTGCAGTCCCAGTCTTCTTTATGTAAAAACACACTTCAATTAGCCAAAAGTGAAAAGGTATCAGAAACTAATCAAACAACTAGCTACAGACAAGGCAGTAACGAGGAGCACACACTTTAAGGCAACAGCAGCTAGACCAAGGAAAAGCAAATACACTTTACAGAGATGAAATGCAGAAAGGTGCAATAAAATAATTTGAAAATATAGCATCAACCTTCAGAAATGTTCAGAAAGTGCAATATTTCAATTTAGAGTACTTATCTTAGCCTGTTAGCACCAGATGCAAGCCAAACACTCTGGGAACACAGGCATGGATGCCAAACATTTAAGCTCTACAGAACTGAGCCAAGAGCTGAGCAATCACACTAAATTTATAGACTCAAAGAGAAATGACTAAACCAACTGAAAAGCGCTCTGGCTGATGAAACAGTCTCACTTTAAGCCTCATTGTGTGTTTCCCAAATTAGGCAGACCAGGCTAGTGTTCTACTGATGCTAGAATTGCAGTCTCAGTCTTTTTAATGTAAAAACACACTTTGGTTAGCCAGAAGTGAAAAGGTACCAAGCAGCTACAACAAGTAATTGTCACTTTAAGCCACCCCCCCCCCTGCATTTCCCAACTCAGACAGACCAGGTTACCTTTCTGTTGCCACTAGAATTTCAGGTCCAGTCTTTTTAATGTAATAACACACTTTAGTTAGCCAAAAGTGAAAAGGTACCATAAACAAATCAAATCACTAGCTACAACAGGTAATTCTCATATAAGCCTACCTGTTTGTATACCAACTCAGACCAACCAGGCTACCTTTCTGCTCCTACTGGAATTGCATTCCAAGTCTTCTTAATGTAAAAACACACTTCAGTTTGCCAAAAGTGAAAAGGTGCCAGAAACAAATCTTGCAACTAGCTACAAGTAATTGCAAGGCAATTCAAAGGCAGACAAGTCAGCAATGAGGAACGTACACTTTTAGGCAATTTCAAAACACACTAACAGTCTAAAAGGAGGGCTATCCCAGTTTCATCTGTCAGTTCCCAGTAAGATGAGCACAAGGGATAAGAGTGGAAGGAGCTTCTAGGGCCAGGTATACAGAAGATGAGACTGGAAGGAGCTTCCAATTCCAGATCTACAGTGGGGGCAGCAGTTCAAAAGCTCCCAAGTTTAAAAGTACAACAGCAAAAGGCTGGGAAGATGGGAACCAAATTCAGAAAATAGAAAAAAAATGCAATAAAATGAGATCCCACTCAAAATTTATTTAAACATCTAGGCACAGCAGTAGGAACCATTTGAAAAGTGCTGCAGACTATAAAGCATTGCAACTACAAAGTGCCTTAAATTAATAACTTTGATAGCTCTCAACCAGTCAGGGGCAAATCTCGACAGAATCAGTGGCAAATCCAGAAATAGTCATGGATAATCAATGACACTTTTAAAATACTAGTACTATTATCTTGAGACATTGACAGAATAAGATAATACAACTAAATGCAATTGCCACGGAGTACCTATAAGTGCCCAAACACCTCTGAATCCAGCAGGGTTTATCCAACCATAATAAAAAATTTTCTTGTAAAGCGACCAGCTTCGTTACACCAAAGGAAGCAGTTCCATAAGCTCAATAATAAAACTAATGCTTTATTGTCAAGTTAGCGTTGAGAAAACGCCAAGGCAAAAAAAACTAACTAACAGCCGAAACGCTGCTACATAAACTCAGTACTAGCGTTGACAAACGCCAAAGTAACAAAGACTAACAACCAGCTAAAAAGCTACTGCAACATAAACTCGGTTCTCGGGTAATATTGCTTTTGGTAATAATTCCTGTATGGTTCCCCTGGTTGTGCATAGTCTCTCCAAAAATGTGAATTATTGTATGACCTGTCATTGTTTTGGACACCATCAGTATGCTATTCATTCATATATATCATGTCAGTAACACCTTTCTTCGTATTATTTCTAAACCAATTGTATGCCTTCCCTTCCCTGTATTGTTCAACATCCAGATGGATCTTTTTTTGTTTGTTTTCACAAATATTACGTATCCACCTTTCAGCTACATTGAACTGCTTACATTATAACCTTTCCCATTCTGTAAACAGTAAGTCACTAGTAATTCTCATGTTTAAATTCTCAGATTCCTGTACTAGTCTACTTAATTTTTCATCATTGTATTTGATAATTATTTTCATAAACTTGATACCACATTCATCAAAAAATTGATTAAAATCACAAATTACATTGTCTGTCAACACTACTCAAATAGGTTCTTTAAAAAATCTCATGCCCTTAGGTACAATTTTCATTGAAATACATTTTTGTAAATAAGCATTATCTGCCTTTAAACCATTAATATTTTTCAATTTCTTACCCACAGTAAAAATCATACCTTCAATGTCCCCAAGGTTTCAGACCTGGTATTGATTATATCATAAATCCGAGAAAAATTGTCAAAATTGCAATCAATTTCCAAAAATTTGTTGAATTGAGTTCCATTACCATTACCAGCTCTTTCTACTGGTGTCATAAAATTGGTTACAGGATGTACAGTACATTTATGTTGCTGTTCATTCTTACCAACGACGTTGGAATAAGTCTTTGTGGGATAAATTCTCTTAGGTTTAGCGCCTAGGCGCTTTGACTCTTTATCAACATCATAAATGGAAATATCAAAGGTGAAATCTGAAGTATTGATTTTACTACTGTTAAGTGGCTCAGTTGTATTGAATGCTTGATCAATATCTATAGGACAACTCCTGCCTCCCTTTCCCTGTCCATTGGGAATGGGACAACTGTCCTCAATATTGTTAGTTCTCTTATTAGAGCCATATTTATTATTAATGTCAAGACAAGAATTACTATTAATTGGCTTGTTCCACTCCCCATGTAAAGGAAGACCACTGTACTCCTTTAAGCCAGTGGGTTGTATATTAGAGCCAGTACAATCCTCAAAATTGGTAAGACACCCCTTAGGTGAATTAGCAGAACTGCCTAGACCCTGCTGGATAAGTTCCATCAATTTATTAACTTCACCTTTGAGTGCCTTCATCTCCTCTCGTAGTGAAAAAAACGTCATCCTTCTGTTCAATGTTCCGTTCGGGTGTTGTATTACTGGTGCTCTCCATAGCTGAACACAACTACTGAATAAACACAAAAGATGGTACAACTAAATGTAATTGCCACGGAGTACCTGTAAGAGCCCAAACACCTCTGAATCCAGCAGGGTTCATCCAACCATAATAAAAAATGTTCTTGTAAAGCAACCAGCTCCGCTACACCAAAAGAAGCAGTTCCACAAGCTCAATAGTAAAATTAATGCTTTATTGTCAAGTTAGCATTGAGAAAACGCCAAGGCAAAAAAAACTAACTAACAGCCAAAACGCTGCTACATAAACAAAACTAGCGTAGACAAACGCCAAAGTAACAAAAATTAACAACCAGCTAAAAAGCTACTGCAACATAAACTCGGTTCTCGGGTAATATTGCTTTTGGTAATAATTCCTGTATGGTTCCACTGGTTGTGCATGGTCTCTCCAAAAATGTGAATTATTGTATGACCTGTCATTGTTTTGGACACCATCAATATACTGTTCATTCATATATATCATGTCAGTAACACCTTTCTTCACATTATTTCTAAACCAATGGTATGCCTTCCCTTCCCTGTATTGTTCTCCATCCCAATGGATCTTTTTTTGTTTGTTTTCACAAATATTACGTATCCACCTTTCGGCTACATTGAACTGTTTACAATATAACCTTTCCCATTCTGTAAACAGTAAGTCACTAGTAATTCTCATGTTTAAATTCTCAGATTCCTGTACTAGTCTACTTAATTTGTCATCATTGTATTTGATAATCATTTTCATAAACTTGATACCACATTCATCAAAAAATTGATTAAAATCACAAATTGCATTGTCTGTCAACATTACTCCCATAGGTTTTAAAAAATCTCATGCCCTCAGGTACAATTTTCATTGAAATACATTTTTGTAAATAAGCATTATCTGCCTTTAAACCATTAATATTTTTCAATTTCTTCCCCATAGTAAAAATCATATCCTTCAATGTACCCAAAGTTTCAGACCTGGTATTGATTATATCATAATTCCGAGAAAAATTATCAAAATTGCAATCAATTTCCAAACATTTGTTGAATTGAGTTCCATTACCATTACCAGCTCTTTCTACTAGTGTCATAAAATTGGTTACAGGATGTGCAGTACCTTTATGTTGCTGTTCATTCTTACCAACGACGTTGGAATAAGTCTTCATGGGATAAATTCTCTTAGGTTTAGCGCCTAGGCGCTTCGACTCTTCATCAACATCATAAATGGAAAAATCAAAGGTGAAATCTGAAGTATTGATTTTACTACTGTTAAGTGGCTCAGTTGTATTGAATGCTTGATCAATATCTGTAGGACAACTTCTGCCTCCTTTTCCCTGTCCATTGGGAATGGGACAACTGTCCTCAATATTGTCAGTTCTCTTATTAGAGCCATATTTATTATTACTGTCAAGACAAGAATTACTATTAATCTGCTTGCTCCGCTCCCCATGTAAAGGAATACCACTGTACTCCTTTAAGCCAGTCGGTTGTATATTAGAGCAAGTACAAGCCACACAATTAGTAAGGCTCCCCTTAGGTGAATTAGCAAAACTTCCTAGACCCTGCTGAATAAGTTCCATCAATTTATTAACTTCACCTTTGAGTGCCTTCATCTCCTCTCATAGTGACAAAATGTCATCCTTCTGTTCAATGTTCCGTTCGGGTATTGTATCACCGGTGCTCTCCATAGCTGAACACAACTACTGAATAACCACAAAAGATGGTACAACTAAATGTAATTGCCACGGAGTACCTATAAGTGCCCAAACACCTCTGAATCCAGTAGGGTTCATCCAACTATAATAAAAAATGTTCTTATAAAGCGTCCAGCTCCTCTACACCAAAGGAAGCAGTTCCACTAGCTCAATAGTTGTCCCATTCTCAATGGACAGGGAAAGGGAAGCAGGAGTTGTCTTATAGATATTGATCAAGCATTGATAAAGGCACTCAAAGGAGAAGTTAATAAATTGATGGAAGTTATCCAGCAGGGTCTAGGCAGTTCTGCTAATTCACCTAAGGGGTGCCTTACTAATTTTGTGGATTGTATTTGCTCTAATATTCAACCCACTGGCTTAAAGGAGTACTGTGGTCTTCCTTTACATGGGGAGCGGAACAAGCCGATTAATAGTAATTCTTGTCTTGACATTAATAATAAATATGGCACTAATAAGAGAACTGACAATATTGAGGACAGTTGTCCCATTCCCAATGGACAGGGAAAGGGAAGCAGGAGTTGTCCTATAGATATTGATCAAGCATTCAATACAACTGAGCCACTTAACAGTAGTAAAATCAATACTTCAGATTTCACCTTTGATTTTTCCATTTATGATGTTGATGAAGAGTCGAAGCGCCTAGGCGCTAAACCTAAGAGAATTTATCCCATGAAGACTTATTCCAATGTTGTTGGTAAGAATGAACAGCAACATAAAGGTACTGTACATCCTGTAACCAATTTTATGACACCAGTAGAAAGAGCTGGTAATGGTAATGGAACTCAATTCAATACATTTTTGGAAATTGATTGCAATTTTGAAAATTTTTCTCAGAATTATGATATAATCAATACCAGGTCTTAAACTTTGGGGACATTGAAGGATATGATTTTTACTATGGGGAAGAAATTGAAAAATATTAATGGTTTAACGGCAGATAATGCTTATTTACAAAAATGTATTTCAATGAAAATTGTACCTAAGGGCATGAGATTTCTGAAAGAACCTATGGGAGTAGTGTTGACAGACAATGTAATTTGTGATTTTAATCAATTTTTTGATGAATGTGGTATCAAGTTTATGAAAATGATTATCAAATACAATGATGACAAATTAAGTAGACTAGTACAGGAATCTGAGAATTTAAACATGAGAATTACTAGTGACTTACTGTTTACAGAATGGGAAAGGTTATATTGTAAACAGTTCAATGTAGCCGAAAGGTGGATACGTAATATTTGTGAAAACAAACAAAAAAAGATCCATTGGGATGTTGAACAATACAGGGAAGGGAAGGCATACAATTGGTTTAGAAATAATGTGAAGAAAGGTGTTACTGACATGATATATATGAATGAACAGCATATTGATGGTGTCCAAAACAATGACAGGTCATACAATAATTCACATTTTTGGAGAGACCATGCACAACCAGGGGAACCATACAGGAATTATTACCAAAAGCAATATTACCCGAGAACCGAGTTTGTTGCAGTAGCTTTTTAGCTGGTTGTTAGTTTTTGTTACTTTGGCGTTTGTCAACGCTAGTATTGAGTTTATGTAGCAACGTTTCAGCTGTTAGTTTTTTTTGCCTTGGTGTTTTCTCAACACTATCCTGACAATAAAGCATTTGTTTTACTATTGAGCTTGTGGAACTGCTTCCTTTGGTGTAGCGGAGCTGGTCGCTTTATAAGATAATTTTTTATTATGGTTGGATGAACCCTGCTGGATTCAGAGGTGTTTGGGCACTTATAGGTACTCTGTGGCAATTACATTTAGAATAAGATAATGTGAATTAATACACTGTTTTTGAAGTAGAAGTAGTCAGTAAGTCTGTCTAACTAGTGTCATTATTTGTTCAGTACACTTCACCACCTGTTCTCCAAAAGTCACAAGTTTTAGGAGGGATTAAGAGGGACAGAGCTAAAAATTTGAGTCAAAATCAGGGATGTCCCTGAAAATCAGGGACAGTTGAGAGGTATTTAACTTCAGATTCAGAACAAACACAGCAGGAAACACACAACTAATTTAAATGATAAGGTAAGTGGAGTGTTTTAAAGGTAGTTTAAATGTACTTTCCTGGATGCAAAAATCTAGTCCAAATGTATTATTTTCAAGCTTCTAACGGTCTAAAGACTAAGATAGCTGATTGCTTGTGTAATGCAAAATTAAAGGACGGCTGGGTTAAATTACCATAAGCTGTAGTTACAACTCGTACAGCTGGCCAAAGCTAGATTTTTGTTTTAAGTTTGAAAAGTGAATACAACACAGAATTAGATGAGCAATGCTGATAATCCACTTAAGAGCTCAGAGAAATAACAATGGAAACTGTAAAACCCAAAAATATATAGTTGTAGCTTCAGATTCCTGAGAGAGAAATATGCACTCTGAAGTGATTTAAACACCTAGGCACATATCAGAAATCACTTAAAAGCACTGCAGATTATAAAGCACTACAACTATAAACATGCCTTCATTTAATGGCTTTAATTTCAGATTTAGAACAAACACAACAGGAAACACACAAAACTGATTTAAATGGTAAGGTAAGTGCAGTATTGTATTTTAAATGAACCTCTAGGCTTATTCTCCTGCTGTTTCCCATCCCCCACACACTGATAATGTGGTCTGTCAAAAAGATTACCTTCTTTCTTTTGCTTCTACAAAGCTTTTAAAGAGAAGATTGTTATGTTTCTTATTATCACAGCATATTTTAAATTGGGAACTGCAGCAACAAGATGAACTTTCCACTCAAATGGGACCTAGTAATATTTTTTAATTTTTTTTATTTATTTTACATTTGTTTACCAAGACTGGACACAGGTCCATTTTCAGCGGAGGCCTGGGGAGAAAAGCTCCATAGTAAGTACCAAAATTAAACAATATGATTTACAATTTTGAAGAAGCAAATATGATAAAAAACAATATGAAGAAATACGTGAAAAACAATATGAAAAAAATACTGTATAAGCAAATATGGAAAAACAAGACAGGGGTCCAGGAAAGTAAATAATGTGGGAAGAAATAGCCAGGGAATTGTTATGGCTAGGCTTGTATAGGCCCTAGGGCTGATAGCCTAGTACCAACCTATGAACCTATGAACAAGATATATATATATATATATATATATATATATATATATATATATATATATATATATATATATATACACAGAGAATAAAACATTAGTTAACCATATATATTCATGTGATAAGTCTACAATTTCCATAAGGAGTTAGAGTTTCATAAGACTGTAAAAAGGTATACAGTGGTTGAAGTAGGCAGTGAGTTTTATGGAATCAATGAACAGAAGGAAATATGTGATGCAAGGGCATAGCCATTTTTCCAATAAGTGTGATTTAAGTTAGTTTTTAAAATGGGTAAGAGAAGAGTCAGAAATCAGAGCAGAAGTGAGGTTATTCCAGGTTCTAGCTATGGTGTGAGAGAACAGATCTTTTCCTGTGGTATTGTTAGCCTTTGAGATACAGAGTAGAGATTTGTCGGATGAATGGAGGACGATTTGTATTATAGTGGGTGAGGAGTTGGCCTAGTGCTGGGGTTTTTTCAGGATGTCTTACAACATTGTAGGCAATGACTAGCTGGTAGTAATTTAGTAGCTGGGGAAGTTCTAACCATTGTAGTTCCCTTAGAGCCTGGCAGTAGTGGGGTCTGAAGGTGGAGTTATTTGCAATTTGGCGATTTTGTTATAACATGACTCAAGACTGGCAAGGTCAAGTTTTCTGACTTGGATAAGGATAGGAGTGGCATACATTAGAGTGGAAAGTAGGTGTGTTTGGGCAAGGGTAATCTGAGCTTGTCTTGTGAGGGATTTTCTGTGTCTATATAGTGTTCCCATTCTTTTGTGGACATTTCAGATTGTTTGTGAAATATGGATGTCGAAAAGTAGGGTTTTGTCAATTTTGACGCCCATGAGTGTGGTGTGGTCAGAGGGAGAGATAATAGTGCCATTTTTGGAGGAGATAGTGAAGGATAGAGGGGTAGGCATGGTTTTGTTGGGGGTGAAAAGTAACAATTTAGTTTTATTATGGTTTAGGATAAGTTGGATTTGAGTGATCCATGTTTCAACAGAGCTAAAAGATTCCTGAGTGAGTTGTAGAGTGGTGATTGATGGTGCCAGACAAAAAGAGATGAATCCTCTGTGTATTGTATAAGTGAAGCATGCTGTGTGGTGGTATGGAGATTACTGATATATATATATATATATATATATATATATATATATATATATATATATATATCTATATAAGGAGAAAATAAGTGGGCCTACTATTGAGCCTTGTGGTACGCCTATGGTAGTTGGGAGTAAGGGGGATAGTACATATTGCCATTGGACAGATTGTTGTCTTTCAGACAGATAGCTTTTATACCATGTTATAATGGATGGGGCAAAGGATAGGGAGGCTAGTGTGTCGAGCAGTAAGGAATGTGCGAGCATGTTAAATGCTTTGGAAAGGTCTAAAAATATTGCAGATACAAAGTTGTTATTATTTCTCTCTTGGTTGACTAGATTGGTAAAAGAGAGCAGAGCAGTTGTGCTGTGGTGTTGCCTGAAACTGTGCTATGTGTGGGAAGAGGAGATTATGTGAGTTTAGGAAATGCATCACTTGAGAATGTATACATTTCTCGAGTATTTTATATAAGGGAGATAGAATGGCAATGGGGCAATAATTTGAGTATTCGTAAGAATTTCCACCTTTATGAAGTGGAATAATATATGATACCTTCCATAGTTGTGGGATATAAGATTCTTGTATGGAGTGGTTGATAATAATAGAAATAGGGTAGGATAAGGATTGAGCAGCTATTTTTAGGAAGTTGGTTGATAGGTTGTCGGTGGCAAGGGTGGTCGGTTTCTATTTTAGGAGGAGTTTCTTAATTTTGGAGGTTGATACAGGTGAGAGAGAAAACTGTGGGATATTCTCAGGGCATTTGGTTGGGTTATGTGTAGGGTTGTTTTTGGATAGTTGGGAGGATAAAGTTTGAATAGATTCAGTGAAGTGGTGATTAAACTGGGAGAAAAATAAGCATAGGTATCAAACTTCTAAACTGAGGATGTGGTGCAGATTTTCAAAACATTTTGTCCATTCTGCATGGGGATTCTGAAATATTTCATTACACCAGGATTATAAAAAATATTTTTTTCTTTAGCTTTTTTTCTGCTGTACATGTCCTCAGGGGTCCTGGAAGCTGCTGAAGGCTATGTGGGCAGAAGGCAAAAGGGGCACTTAGTAATCTAAATGGACAGTTTTTTAACTGTCTACTACCATAACAGAAGCATATCCATGATTGCTATAACATATCTATAACACAGAATGAATATAGTATAAATATGAGTTACATTTGGAATGATTGTTTAGAAATTTCATAGAAAACTGCAAAAGAAGCTAAAGTTGCACCTGCATGGTATGTGATCTAGTAGCCATATATTCAACAGTCAAAGAAAAACTGCTGTAGTACTGTTATCACACAGAGAGCAGCCACTATAGAAGAGCAGTGGGAAGCTGTTAAACACTTCAGTTGGACTTTAGAAAAAAAAGTCTAACTGAAGTGTTTACCAGCTTTCCATTGCTCTTTTGTACTGATCACAGGTTGCTGTTAATGCTCTAGTGTGTGACTAGAGCTTAACAGTAGTAAGTGGTACTTAATAAAAGTTTGTTAAGAACCTTTCCAGTGTCAGAATGGTGCTTAACAAGAATGCATTTTCCCCAAATCCAGAACATAATCACAATGATCCATACACTACAGGTCATTATCCTTTAAAAATAAGACATAAAATGCATCAGTGAACATCTAAATCCTGTCAGCATCCACATCACTGGTTGGAGAAGTGGAGTTTGGCATAGGCTTATTGAGGGTTCTGCCTTGGACTCACCTGTTGTACAACTAACCCTGCTCAGAGGTGTGCATGTGCAAAGAAGGTTGCTATAGTTTGTGTTTGCGGGCGGTGAGGGCTAGGAACAGTGGGATTATTATTTCTTAAATTCTCCTCACAGTCAAACTTCAGAGGTGTGCACAGAAGGCCACTATAATTTTTTTTGGGACTGGAGAAAGTGTGGTCATTATTTCTTGGAATTTTCTCTCTATTAAACCATAGATACACAGAAGGTCTGACTTTTGTGGGGCTGTGACAGTGTGGTCATTATTTCCTTAAGTTTTCACACAATCATAGGGAGTAAAGGGGTGTGTAGAGGTAGTATACTGTCTAGGAGCAACTGGCTGGAATACATGACTCTGATTTTTTCTGTTTTCTCACAATCACATATCAGAAGTGTATATTTAGGTGGCCAATTCTCTGAGGTAAGGGTAAGGTGGCCTACTGTGAATGTACATCTTTAATCGACAAGTTAAAATTTGTTAATTTATTCTGGTTGTCAGATTGATACACAGATGGTAACTGTCATTTAGGGATGGGAGTGAAGAGCCATGTTGTATGATGTGTGATGGCAGCAACTTGAAATATATGACTGAGGCCATTTATTTATTCACTTTCATCCAGAGGGATACACAAAAGGTGACTATCTTTTCTTTTCATTTTTTTTCTTTTGACAGGGAGATAGACACTTTTCTAAGATATGATTTATATTCTCAGTTTATTGGGAGCTATTTTTTGTCAACACTGATCATTAAGAATTGGACACAACTTATTTTTTCCTTGAAAAGAAAAAAATAAGACTGAATTTCTTTAGCTAGTCATGATTTTTGCTATGCCATAATTGTAACAAAAGGCTGGGGGAAAACAAACTATAAAATATACCTCACAGCATCTAAAATCTCATGGTTTCTGTAGCCCAAACAGCCTCCAGACTATCAGTTTAATTCCGAGACAAATATGGCCTAAACAAAAATTGTGGATAAAGAAAGTCATTCATTCTTATGCTTCATTTTCTTCCTGCATCCTCTCACTACTCCCTAAATGGCCAAGACTGCATGCAGTGTAATAGCTGTGGAGTAAATTATAGAATTAAACTGATAGTCTGGAGGCTGCTTGGGCTACAGAAACCATGAGATTTTAGATGCTGTGAGGTATATTTTATAGTTTGTTTTCCCCCAGCCTTTTGTTACAATTATGGCATAGCAAAAATCATTCAAAACTCTTGAGGAAAGATGTTGATTGGTGACTTCCAAGATGGCTGTACATTCAGTAACAACTTAATTCTAGCTCTTCTAGTGTGAAAACAAAAACTCAGCAGACAAGGCCAGTAGACTTGCATTTATGGGTAAATTTCAGTAACGGGCTAGTAAATGTACTGCCTGGATGCCAGGAAAAAAGAAATACAGAGGAGCTGGAAAAAATCAGCTGCAAAAAGTGAGGAAGAAACACTGACTGGGGAAAGTTCTGCAGCTGTTCAGCAAAAGTAATGCAATCTCCACACATGAATTCCAGTAACTTTCAGGAAGATATAAGACAACTGCACATAGACCTGGTTAAAATAAACAAGTCACTGATGGAGTATATAAACACAAACAACAAAAGGTTGGAAAAAATGGAAGAAGCTTTAAACAGATATCCAAATAAGGTGATAAAGCTGCAAAACTCAGAGATTGAAATGAAGAAAAGGCTGCTTGAATATGAGACTGCTCAGGAAGAGATGTTTCAAAAAATAATAGAATTAGAGGACAGAACACGCAGGAAGACTTGAGATTTTCAGCTATACCAGAGAAGCTGGAAGGAGCAAACTGCATTCATTTTATGAAAGCACAAATAAGCAACTGCACTGGTATAGGTTCATAGGTTCATACTAGGGTATCTGCCCTAGGGCATTTATAAGCCTAGCCAGAATGTGTTTGGCTTTCGCCACCCATTTTAAATTTATTTTGCTATGGCCTTTTTCGAGGTTAGTATACTGTGCCTCTGTGTAACAGTGACACAGAAGTGATACCCGGGGTAAACCTACGATCTCCCATCCACTCATCAAGATTCCTCTTGAAGAGAGTCAATGAGGGACTCTGCCTAACCTGGACTGGGATTTAATTCCAGAGTGAAGGGAGCCTCTGGGTTATGAATCTGTCCCTCCAGCATGTCCTATTTATTTCAGTGCTGAGGTTCAAGTCTCTCGGCATAGCTCGATGGGATTTGGATTTTCTGAGGTGCAGCATGTCCATTAATTCCGGGTTGGACATGGCTTTATACGTCAGGCACAGATCGCCTCTGAACAGGTGGTATGCCACTGGGTAGAGCTGGAGTTTCTTTAACCGGGCAGCATATGGCATCTGTTTGAGCCCTTTGATTCTCTTGGTGAGGTACTTTTGGGGTCTTTCCAGTTGCTGCAGGTGTCTGGTAAGGTACATCCCAAAAGGGGCATTGTACTCAATTATGGGCCTGATGAGGGATGAGTAAAGAGGCACGATGACCTCCCCTGATCTAGATGTGAATCCCTTCATGATTAGGTGGGCTATATAAAATGTTTTTCTAACCACTTTGGCCACGTGGTTGTCAAATGAGATATTGCTATCAACTTGGGTCCCCAGGTCCCTAATTACTTCTTCTGTACTTAATGGATTACCACCTATGTGGTAATTTGTGGGCACTTTGTTTTTGCCAAAGGGGATGACTATACACTTTTTGGCATTTAGCTTGAGGCCATGGCTCTGGCACCAGTTGTCTGTTTCTATGAGGCCCTTTTGGAGGATGCTTGTGTCGGCTAGAGTCGATTATGGCGCCCAGTTTGCAGTCATCTACGAACTTGGTCAGCCACAGTCCTTCCGTGTTGGCCTGTACCTCCGAGAAATATATACCGAACAAGAGAGGTCCCAGGACTGAGCCTTGTGGGACACCACTTGTAACTGGTTTGGAGTCTGACATGGCTCCAGCAATTCTAACCATGTGGGTTCTGTCCTTGAGCCAGTTTGCAATCCATCTAGTGACATAGAGGTTTATATTTAAGCTGGTGAGCTTATCTATAATGCCCGAGTGGGGTATTGTATCGAAGGCTTTTGCGAGGTCCAGGTAGGCTGTGTGGACCACCTTCCCCTCGTCAATGGCCTCGGTGACTGTTTCAAAGAAATTGACCAGGTTTAAGAGGCAGGATCTGCCCTTAACGAAGCCGAACTGGGTAGGATCCAGTGTCTGTAGGTCCCCAATATCTTTATTTATGAGGTCCATGATGATCCTTTCCATAGCTTTGCAGACCAAGCTAGTCAGGCTTATGGGGCGATAGTTTCCTGGATCCGTTGAGGCACCACCTTTATGGAGAGGGACCACTGTTGCTGTATGCCACTCTTTGGGCACATATCCTGTAGTAAGGCTGAGATTGAACAGTAGTTTTATGTTTGGGTTTAGCTCTTCTTGGAGTTCATGTAGGATGCAGCCCGGGACACCGTCTGGTCCAATTGATGTTGTGTTTTGCTTTGGAGAGGGCGGCTCTTACCTGAGCATCTGAGATGTCAGGGGCAGCACTCTGCTGGGATAGATATTTGCCCTTTGGTGGGGGGTTTGCGCTGAACCTGTCAGCTAGGATGTTGGCAATGTCTGTGGGTTCGGTGTATTTTTGTCATTTTGGACTAATTCTGAGCATATCTGGGAATTACCACCCAGGTTCCTAACATAACTAAAGAAAGCCTTGTGATTATCCTTAGTGTCCTGTGCAATTTTTCTCTCAAAGCTGGCCTTAGACAATTTTATGAGTGCCCGTAGTTTTGCTAATACTGATCAGTGATGCCTTCCCTTTTGGGATTTTGCTCTATCATTTAGTAGCTTCCTCCTTCTATTGTATAGTTTGTTTATGGCTGGGGTCCACCAGACAGGACGTCTGCCTTTGGAGGATTGGGTCTTGGTTTTATTTGGGATCGCTTGATCCATGCATTCCTGAAGGTGTTCATAGAATGCGTTTATAAAGGATTCTGTGGTCTGGGCCGTATTTTCCACAGGCCCAGGGGCTTTGAAGGATTCCACCTCAGTTTTGAGGAGTGTGAAATTTGCTTTAGAGAAGTTTTTCACTGTGGTTTTCTGGGCAGGGGGTGGGGTCGGGATGTGAATATCCAGTGAGATTAGTTTATGGTCTGATCTTACCAGTGAGGGATACACTTCTGGTCTGGAGCATAGAGTCCCCATGTTGGTGATGATCAGGTCCAGTATGTTTTCCCCTCTTGTGGGAGTGGTAACAAGTTGTTCCATAGCATTTGATTTTATAAATTCTAGGAGCCTTTGGGCTAGGGTGTTGGAGCTAGAGTAATGCTCCCAGTCTATGTTTGGGTAGTTGAAGTCACCCAATATAATGGTGCTTGGAGAGACCTTCATATTTTCCAGTGTTCTCAGGAAGGCCGAGTGGGGTTCCTGGGTTTGGGAGGGTGGTCTGTAGCAGGCTATAAACTGGAAGGCAGTTTTACCCACTGTTAGTTGCACATGGATAGTCTCTGATGCTTCGTGCTTTGCCACCAACCTGGAGGTGTGGGTATCTTTGATGAATATCGATACTCCCCCTACTTTTGTGGTTCAGTCCAAGTTTTGGGGCCGAAAAGCATGGTATGCGGTATAACCTGGTAGTGCTGGGGTGCTCTCGGGAGCCCTGAACCATGTTTCTGTTACTGCACAGATATCGATGTTCTCCATGCTAAGAAGAGTTTCGAGTGCGTGCATCTTGAGGTTTAGACTTCTGGCGTTGAGTAGCATTACTCTTAGTTTCTTATCCCTTGTAATACCTATGGAGGTGGGTTTGTCTTTTGAGCCTTGCCTAAAAAGGCACTATGGGGGTAGCAAGAGCCTTTGCCAATATCTGAAAGCCCAGGGGTGACAGGTGCAAGCCGTCCCTAGCGAAGCATCGTGGCTTGTCGAGCATATCATCCCAAGCTGACAGGCATTGGATCCCCTTTGAATGACACCAGTACTTAAGCCAATTGTTGAAATTGATCATCTTGTCTTCATATTGTGGCATCATTCTTGGTGAGGGTAAGATGCTACTCAAGGTCAGGGTCATACCGGCCTGGACTACATGCTCAGAGAGCTCCTGTATGTCTCTTTATATGTAGTCCAGGGAGGTACATCTCAGGTCATTCACACCAGCATGGACAATGACTGAGTCATATTTGTACTTGCCTTGGAGTGACCTGAGTGCTTGTGTTATGTGGCGGATCCTAGCGCCCGACAGGCTGCTCACCATGACCCTCTCCTTGTTCAGCCTGGTGAGTGGGACGTCAGTGTGCCTGACGATAGAGTTACCTATTACAAGTGTATCAGGTGTGTTGTTTAGTCTTAAGGGCTGTGACTGTTCGGCACACTGGCTTTGTGAGATATGTGTTGCACGTATTTTGTTTTGGGGTAGTGGTTGCTTGGGTTTCTGCTTTGGAGGTCTCTGCGTCTGCTTTCGAGGTCTCTGCTGCTTAGGCAGATCTTTATTTAGAGCCTCCGAGTATGTTTTTGTGTGATTATGTGTTTGGTTTGCTGTCGCGGTAGGTCTATGTGAGACTGGAATTGTAGTGAGTGTGGTTTCCTTCTCCTCCTGACTGGTTATGCCAGTACTGAGTTGAGAGAGCTTAGCCTCCAGTTTGGCTATATGGTTGCATCTCTCACATGTGTTGGAATTTGTTGGGAGGAGGAGAGGGTTGTCTGTGTACATGAGGCAGTTGTAACATTGCCTCAAGATTCCCAGATTCACCAGCTGGACCAGAGAGGAGATTGACAACTGACCTTTGGACATGCTAGAATAATATTGGGAATTCCTTTATAATTGAAAACAAGGGCCAGTGGGGAGTGAGGGTGTAGTGCTTTTAATTTTTAGTGCTGACTTATATAATTGCTTTAGTGAGCAAGTGCCAGGTAACTTAAGTGCAATGTGTTACAGGTAACTTAAATGCAAAAACGACAAACAGTAACTTTCTTTTAAGTGAAACAAGGAAATAAGTACAGTAAGCAATGCAGATATCACTAGTGATCCACAGAAGCGCTGGGAAGCCGCGTATTAGGGGGAATTAGCGTTCCAGGGAAATAACAACAAGCATATAAACAAAGCTAGATTCAGCAGGCCTGGATCTAGTCTATGCTACAGCAAACAAGGTGTACCAATTTCAGTAAGATACAGTTCAAATATTCAGGCACTATAAACCTTTAACCAGAAATTCCCAGCTCACAAGGGCAGAGTCCAGCCTCTTCTCCCACAAGAGTGCAGACCACGAACCTTCTTATTGTAAAATAACTGGCCTGAAGCCCAAGTGCTTAAACCAGAACTAATACACTTTAAGAATAACAGACACTGGGCTCTCAATCAGCAGTTCTCAACTTAGAAGGATGAAAGCTACCTGTCCTACCACCACAGTGCATGCCACAAACCTTCCTAATGTAAAACAACTGGTCTGAACCCCAAGTGCTTAATCCAAAAGACTTAGAATGATAGCTACACTTTAATCAAGTTACTACCAAGCAGTAATAAATACAATTGAATACTTTAGAGAATGCCTGGATTAGTGCTCAAGTTACACAAACAAAGCTAGATCCAGCAGGCCCGAATCCAGTCTATGCCACAGCAAACAAGGCGCACCAACTTCAGTAAGAAGCAGTTCAGATATGCATGCACTATAAGCCTTTAACCAGAAATTCCCAGCTCAGAAAGGCAGAGTCCAGCCTCTCCTCCCACAAGAGTGCAGACCACGAACCCTCTTAATGTAAAATAACTGGCCTGAATGCCCAAGTGCTTAAACCAGAATTAATACACTTTTAGAATAACAGACACTGAGCCCTCAATCAGCAGTTCCCAACCTAGAAGGATGTAAGCTACCTGTTCTGCCACTACAGTGCAGACCACAAACCCTCTCAGTCCAAAACAACTGGTCCGAAGCCCAAGTGTTTAAACCAAAAGGCTTAGAATGAGTTACACCAAGCAGTAATAAATACATTTGAGTACTTTTAAGATGATGCAAAAGTAAAATAAAGTAGGCAGAAACACAAGTGCAGTAAAAGCAGATGATTTTTTTTTTTTCTGAACAAGTGCTGAGATCAAAGAAACAGATTTGAGTGCTGAAACTAGAAAACTGGCTAGTTATAAGAAAAAAAAACTAAGCTAGAAAGCTTCCCTCCAACACAGAAGGGCTTGGGGGCTCAGAAGCCTACAAATAGTCTATACCACTTAACAGGAAAGGCAGGAAACAAGCTTAATTTTTTTTTTCTGTTTCCCAGATGCTCTCTTTGTACACAGTAGGAGTGCCTGAAATCAGAATATGATCTCACTGCACTCAGTTGAGTGAGCAAATGAGATGGGCCCAGAAGGAGTATCCAAACACAAATTTACAAGAGGGGCAGGCAGTTTCAAGGCCACTAAGATTAACACCAAAACATAAACAGGGAGGGTGGGTGGGACTAACTGAAGAGCAGAGTCAAAACTTCCAGTTCAGTTAATATTCCTGCAACACAGTTAAAATCAATTTAAATACTGTATTATTTGAAAAAAAAAAGTGCAGATAAAGGTACTTAAATTCTCTTATACTTCCAGTTGAATACAGCTAGTTCTTAGCCGGCCAAAGCTGAGGTTTTTAAGCAGAAAATATTTCACACTGTACCACTTAAATAGGCAAGGACAGGAAATCAAAGAATGTGGCTACCCCCACACCTGTAATTACTAGCAAATAACAAAATTCAGCAAACACTGACTAACTTCCAGTTCAGTTAATATTCCTGCAACACAGTTGAAATCAATTTAAATACTGTATTTTTGGGAAAAAAAAGTGCAGATAAAGGTACTTAAATTCTCTTATATGTCCAGTTGAATACAGCTAGTTCTTAGCCGGCCAAAGCTGAGGTTTTAAGCAGAAAATATTTCACACTGTACCACTTAAATAGGCAAGGACAGGAAATCAAAGAATGTGGCTACCCCACACCTGTAATTACTAGCAAATAACAAAATTCAGCAAACACTGACTAACTTCCAGTTCAGTTAATATTCCTGCAACACAGTTAAAATCAATTTAAATACTGTATTTTTTGAAAAAAAAGTGCAGATAAAGGTACTTAAATTCTCTTATATGTCCAGTTGAATACAGCTAGTTCTTAGCCGGCCAAAGCTGAGGTTTTAAGCAGAAAATATTTCACACTTCTTCTTCTTCTTTCGGCTTTTTCCCAGTTAGGGGTCGCCACCACAGCCACCTTGTCATCCGCACATTGAGGCAGAGAGTTTTACAGCTCGAGTTGCCAGCCGGCGCCCAACCTTCCACAAAGGCACACTCACCACGCACACCTATGGCCAATTTAGAGTGTCAATCCACCTGCAGCATGTCTTTGGGATGTGGGAGGACCGGACACCCGGAGGAAAACCACACACCCACAGAGGACATGCAGCAGACACTTTAGGCAGCACCCCGCCGCGGGATCGAACTGGAGAACCTCTTGCTGTGACAGAAAATATTTCACACTGTACCACTTAAATAGGCAAGGACAGGAAATCAAAGAATGTGGCTACCCCCACACCTGTAATTACTAGCAAATAACAAAATTCAGCAAACACTGACTAACTTCCAGTTCAGTTAATATTCCTGCAACACAGTTAAAATCAATTTAAATACTGTATTTTTTGAAAAATTCCACAGCAGGAGTTGTTAGTTGAAAGGGCACATTGTGTGTATGCTCCAAACCTGGCTATGAGAAAGCAACCTAAATCTTTAATAGTAAAGATGCAATCCTGCCAGCAGAAGGAGTTGATTCTGAAAAAAACTGTGACAGAAGGACAAATTACTAAAAGTGAGAGACAGCAGAGTGTTTGTGGAGAATGATTACTCATTGTACACCAGGCAGAAGAGGAGCAAACATATTCCACTATTCAATGAATGTCAAGATGCAGGTATAAGATTCAAACTGCTGTACCCCGCTGTCTTCAATGAGAGTTGACTAGAAAAATCGAGAGTATATTGGAAATGAAGCAGAGACAGGATTTGGGAAATGGAGATGAACAGGAATAAAACCAGTAAATTAATTGTGGTTTATGATGAAATAATTATATTTGTGAAATATGGCAGAAGAAAATCTGGAAATATTGGACTTTTTCAGAATTTGTTGGATTTGTGGGGACTCTGAAGCATATGCCCTACTTCATGTTATTAATGTTTGGAAAAGTGCTTTGGGGAGTGGAAGAGGAGGGAGAAAGTTAACTGTAAATAAAGATTTTTTTTCTGAAATAGTGCAATTTTTGTAGTGTGTGGTTTTATTTACGTGCTATAAAGTAAAGTGTTCTCAGTTATTTTAGGTATAAATAGGGATTGTAAACAGGTGCTGCTGCTGTTCTTTTTAAATTTTGTTTCTCCCTTAATTTCCTATTTCTTCTTGTTCAGTTTTAAGAAATGTAGGTACTGCAATGTAAAAGAAAAAAGCCTGGTTAAAAATGCATGACAAGAGAAAAATAAATGTGCTTTTCTTCATTCTTGCATAGGGGATGACTGGATTAATGACCTTAGATTGGTTTGGTAACAAGTTTTAAGAGAGAGTAAGTAAATGAAAAAGAATATTGAATATTATGAGGCTTTTTTCTATCAAATACATGTTTTCTTAGTAGCAGTTCTGCAGCTGGCCTTCATGTTTCCATGGAAATTATCTGATAAAGAGAAATTGGCTATCTGGTTCTCATGTGTCCATGGAGACAATCTGATAAAGAGAAACTGGCTCTAGTCTGGTGGAGAGTGATTGGCTGAGGAAAAGAAAAGAGAAATTGGCTAGGACATAATGTTCTCTGAAAGCATTCAGGGGTTTTCCCAACTGGGAGAGCTATAAGGCTAAGACAAAACCAATTAACACTTAGAAGCACAGGCTGCACCATGAGTTTTAGCATGTATAAGCTTTCATTTAGGTTAACTCAAGTCCGTGAGTGTGGCTGTCACTTTGGAAATGTTGTTCCTATTAGCAGGATAACACTTCAATATCTGAAGGTGTACATAGTTTTGTCTTTTAGTATTAGGTTAATAGGTTTTAGGGTGGGTATTGGAGATGTGTTTGTTTTTTTTTTTTTTTTTTTGTTGAAAGCTTTCAATAATACAAGAATTTTTGTAAGAAGTGACATAGGGTCAAATGGATATGACAAGAAACAACTGTATAAAAGTTCATCCAGCCAGTGTATGCATGTAACACAAAAGCTGGAATTAAACATTTAACAAAAAGGTGTTATACATAAAAGGTGGGAATAAAAACTTTTTAATGCAATGATGCTTTCTGTAATGTCTTTAAATCTCAATGGTCTCACAGATAACTACAAAAAAAGAGTAGTGAACTATATTAAAAATGTTGAATGCAAATAACCATGTTACAGGAGACACACTTAGAAAGAGCTGAATATGTGAATTTGATAAAGAAAGGTTTTCAAGATGGTTATTCAGCAGAATACCCGGGGCAAAGGAAAAGAGAAGTACTTATATTAATTGCAAGAGGAGCTCCAATAGTGATAGAAGAGGACAAAAAAAGATAATGCTGGCATATTTGTAGTGCTAAGGGGCTACTGGCAAGGGAGGAGGATTACACTGGCATGTATTTATATTCCACCTAAAACTACTATAATGGAGCTTAAGAAAATTCTGGAAGAAATAATCAGTTTTCATCAAGGAATATTACTTATAGATGGGGACTGGAATGGGATTTGCAGCAGTGAAGATGTGTCTGGGGGGGGGGCAGAAAGGAAAGTATAACAAAGGAGGATAGTTGTTTGAAGATATATGAAAATATTTGACATGGAAGATGTGAATTCAGTAATAGGAATTTGGAGTGAATTTACATATTATTCCCCAAGATATAAAAACTGGGCAAGGCTAGACAGAATTTACCTTTCACAAGAACACGTGCATTTAACTGAAGGTCTTGATATGCACCCAATAGCAATTTCAAAGCATGCACCAATAATAACTAAAATAAAAACACAAGGGTAATAAAATAAAAATGAGACATTGGTGCTTTCACACCTATCTGTTGAAAAGAGAGGAATTTCAGGAATGGGTAGTGGAGATTATTCAAGAGCTATTAGAGAGGATAGAAATTTCTTCTGAAAATACAGCCAGGGAGAGGGATAAAATTAAGATGTGGTTTAAAAATAGGGTGGAAATAAAAGAGAGGGAGCTATGGTTAAAAATATTAAAGTATTGCGGAATAGGGGGAAATCTCACAGAACAAGAAGACAATTAACCGCAGAATGCTAAGCAGAAAATAAGGGATTACCTCGATAATATGCATGAGTTTAGAAAGACTGCTGTTAAGCAACTGTTTTTTGATAATAACACTAGAGCACAAAAACATTTAGCACAATGTCTCAGGCAATAGAAAGTAGAAAGGGCTGTTGCCAAGCGTAGGGAGCCTATAACATGGGAGGTAACAAGAGATCCTGTAGAGGTATTGGAAATATTTTGGAAATTCTGTGAAAGTGTATATAAAGCAGAGAATTATAGAAATCAAGAAAAGATACAAATGGAAATGTTTATGGAAGAATTAAATATGCCAGTGTTAGATGTAGATGAGGCTCAATTACTAATGGTTAGGTGAGGAGGAAATGAGATAAAAATTGTGATGTATAACCAATCTACAGGAAAGTCCCCAGGAATAGATGGTATTCCTGTGGAAGTTTGGAGGCTAGGAAGAAGAAGCTGATGAAGATCTGGAAGGTTTTGTTTAACAGTATTTTAAGAGGAGGAGAACCAAGCTTCATACAAGCCCATGTCTATCTATCTATCTATAATGGCTAAAAGAATGACAAAGGTAATGCCAAAATTGATAGATATGGATCAGTGTGGTTTTATGGAGGGATGGCAAACATATATAGCAGCATTAACAGAATACTGACGATCCAGAGGAAAACAGAATTTAAGAAAATACCATTGTTGTTGGTTGGCCTTGATGCAGAGAAATCATTTGACAGAGTAAGCTGGGACTTTATGACCAGGGCAATGGAAGCATTTGCATTTCCTGAAAAAACTGTAAGGTTGATTAGGAGGATATATGAGGGATCAGAGGTGAATTAATGTGGGTGGGGTCCTTTCTGATAATTTCTGCTTGAGCAGAGAAACCAAAAATGGGTGATCTCTTTCCTCTTTGTTATTGCATTATATTTAGAACCATTGGCAAAGGAAATAAGGGACTCAGAAATTGTTGTTGGTTGGCCTTGATACAGAGAAAACATTTGACAGAGTAAGCTGGGACTTTATGAGCAGGGCAATGGAAGCATTTGCATTTCCTGAAAAAATTATAAGGTTGATTAGGAAGATATATGAGGGAACAGAGGTGAATTAATGTGCTTGGGGTCCTTTCTGATAATTTCTGCTTGAGCAGAGGAACCAGGAAGGGGTGTCCTCTTTCCCCTTTGTTATTGCATTATATTTAGAACCATTGGCAAAGAAAATAAAGGACTCAGAAATTCAAGGATATAATTGGTACATTAGTCAAGAAAATCTGTATCTATTTGCAGATGATATTATTTTATACTTGAAGAATGTTCACTGAAAAACTAGTAATCCCAAGCCAAACACTCCACCAGGCAGCAATGACACCAATGTAGTTCAGTCAATCTTTTATTTAGCTCTTTCGTCAGGTAAAATGACTTCTTCAGAATACAACCTGTTAAAAAAAAACAAAGTTTAAATAATACCCCTTGACCAATCACTACAGTATGCATTACATCACTTCCCCTCTTAGTGTCATTAATATTAATGCATACAAGATTGTATTAAAATATGCATATAAAACCAGACAAAGGATTTTAAATTGTTAAAACATTAATACAGATACTAATGCATATTATTATCCCAACTATAAAATTTATAAATTCATGTATAATTCATAACATGAACATAGATTTAAGTCTTAACAAAGGGCACAAGGAAATCTTGTCATGTAACCCTAGGGCTTGGTAAGCATTTAGTCTTATTTGCCACTTCATTTCCAAAAATTCCAAAAAATCTTCTACTGGTCCCCCCGTGGCCCCAAATCAACCTGTTCTACAACAAAAAAACTAAACCCATGTTGAGGGTGACTGTTAATATGTTTGTAAAGGGCATTTTTTTGTTTAATATCATAAAGGTGTTGGTACATTCTTGATCTAGGTGCAGTCTTTGTTTTTCCCACATAGTAACTCTCACATGAGTCACATAATGCCACATATACCACCCCTTTACTGTAACAATAATGCTTTTTCCCTGTTTTTATACTTCCAAAATTCTTGATCTTAATGCTCACAGATTCCATCATATAAGGGCATTGGGGGCATCTTCCACACTTAAAACTCCCACCTAGCTGTCCAAAATTCGTGATTTTCCTTTCTAATAGTCCTTTTAATGAGGTATCTTTCTTATAGACCACAACAGGTTTGTCCCCTATTTTTTCTTTAACATCAATGTCCATATGGAATAGTCTCCATTATTTGTTGATAATGTTCTTAATATCATAAAAATTGGATGTAAAAGTCAGTGTTAATGCACGTCCAAAACTGTGTGTCCTGATTCCCTCATCACCTATTCTGTCAGAATTCTCCTTAGCTAAGAGGGGGAAAAAGTGCCCACTTGTCCTTTTATTTTTAACCTCAATCACTATGTCATGTATCAACATATCATGATACCCTCTCTTCTCTAACATATCCTTCATAATGTCACATTCAGTTTTAAAATCATCAGGTTCAGACACCATCCTGGCTAATCTTACATATTGGCCTTTTACCAGTGCCTTATTTTGGTGCAATGGGTGCCAGCTCGTGAAGTGTAATAAAGAATTTGAATAAGTTGTTTTTCTATACAGTCAGGAAGTGAAACATTCTCTTTCATAATCTTCCCTGATGGTAACATCCAAGTAATTGACTAAATCGAGATCTTTGTTCATGGTAAATCTTAAGAAAGTAGTTGTTTTATTAATGAAAGTGAGAAACCTATTCAGGTCATATTCACTCCCCTTCCAGAACAGGACAATATCATCCAGGTACTGCCCATACAGTACCCATGAAGTCCTGAATTCAGAATTGAACACATACAAATCTTCCCATTGTGCCAATACAATATTAGCAAACACTGGAGCACAGCAAGCACCCATTGCAACACCTTGCCTTTGTTTAAAAAGGTGCCCTTCAAAAGTAATGAAATTATTCTCAAGTACAATTTCCATACAGGCTCAAATTGTTAATATTGTATTCTGGTCTAATGTACTATTACTGCATAGAAAATCATAAAACCACTCAAGCCCTATTTGATGAGGTATTACTGAAAATAAATCACAAACATCTATAGTAACAAGAATCAGGTTTTTATCAAACATATCATGTTTGATTTTCCTGAGAAAATCCCATGAATCCCTAATTATTGAGGCCCGTCCATCTAAAATGTGCTTGACCTTTTCATCAATACATTTAGCAATGCTAAAGGTTTTAGATGCTTTAGCATCTACTATTGGTCGCATTGGTGGGTCAGAGATAGATTTATGAATCTTTGGGATCCCAGATATCGTTGGGATCCTAGGGTGTTTTATCTCTAAAAATTCAAAAGTCTCTAAGGTGATTTGTCCATTGAGTACCATTTGTTCAAGGTCCAAATCTATGTTACGATAAGCTATATTCAGTTTGTTTCGTGAAACTTCTAAATATACATCACTATATAGTAGCTCAAACATTTTACTGTTATAATCATTGTAGTCCATGATTACCAGGCCCCCACCCTTGTCAGGTTTCATGATTCTAGTTTCCTTCTGTCCAATAATATTTTCCAATACAGTTATTTTTCTCTCAGATAAATTTTTCATGTTACAGGTGTTGTTGTATAATACCCCTGTAATCTCAGTTTCACATAACCCTTCAAATATTTGTACCAAAGGGTGTGGAGGTGGAAAAAATGTACTAGATTTCCATAATCTATCACAATTAATCCCTATATCAGAGTTGGAAAAGTGTAAAGTATAAAGCCAAATTTATTTTCCTAGTGAACAATTTTAACTGTAAAATAATGTCCACTATATTAGCTTTTAGTACATTTTTTCCAGAAGGAAACTAGAATCATGAAACCTGACAAGGGTGGGGGCCTAGTAATCATGGACTGCAATGATTATAACAGTAAAATGTTTGAGCTGCTATATAGTGATGTATATTTAGAAGTTTCATGAAACAAATTGAATATAGCTTATCATAACATAGATTTGGACCTTGAACAAATGGTACTCAATGGACAAATCACCTTAGAGACTTTTGAATTTTTAGAGATAAAACACCCTAGGATCCCAACGATATTTGGGATCCCAAAGATTCATAAATCTATCTCTGACCCACCAATGCGACCAATTGTAGATGCTAAAGCATCTAAAACCTTTAGCATTGCTAAATTTATTGATGAAAAGGTCAAGCACATTTTAGATGGACGGACCTCAATAATTAGGGATTCATGGGATTTTCTCAGGAAAATCAAACATGATATATTTGATAAAAACCTGATTCTTGTTACTATAGATGTTTGTGATTTATTTTCAGTAATACCTCATCAAATAGGGCTTGAGTGGTTTTATGATTTTCTATGTAGTAATAGTACATTAGACCATAATACAATATTAACAATTCGAGCCTGTATGGAAATTGTACTTGAGAATAATTTCATTACTTTTGAAGGGCACCTTTCTAAACAAAGGCATGGTGTTGCAATGGGTGCTTGCTGTGCTCCAGTGTTTGCTAATATTGTATTGGCACAATGGGAAGATTTGTATGTGTTCAATTCTGAATTCAGGACTTTGTGGATACTGTATGGGCGATACCTGGATGATATTGTCCTGTTCTGGAAGGGGAGTGAATATGACCTGAATAGGTTTTTCACTTTCATTAATGAAACAACTACTTTCTTAAGATTTACCATGAACAAAGATCTTGATTTAGTCAATTACTTGGATGTTACCTTCATGAAAGATTATGAAAGAGAATGTTTCACTTCCCATCTGTATAGAAAACGAACTTATTCAAATTCTTTATTACACTTCACGAGCTGGCACCCATTGCACCAAAAGAAGGCACTGGTAAAAAGCTAATATGTAAGATTAGCCAGGATGGCGTCTGAACCTGATGATTTTAAAACTGAAAGTGACATTATGAAGGATATGTTAGAGAAGAGAGGGCACCCTGAGATGTTCATAAATGACATAGTGATTGAGGTTAAAAATAAAAGGACAAGTGGGCACTTTTTCCCCCTCTTAGCTAAGGAGAATTCTGACAGAATAGGTGATGAGGGAATCAGGACACACAGTTTTGGACGTGCATTAACACTGACTTTTACATCCAATTTTTTATGATTTTAAGAACATTATCAACAAATATTGGAGACTATTCCATATGGACATTGATGTTAAAGAAAAAATAGGGGACAAACCTGTTGTGGTCTATAAGAAAGATAATTTTATTTTTATTTATTTATTTATTTATTTATTTAACATTTGTTGACCGGGAATGTCCGACTAGGTTCCACAGAGCCTGTTTTCAGCAGAGGCCCGGGGAGAAATGCTCCTCGTTACCTCATTAAAAGGACTATTAGAAAGGAAAAACAAGAATTTTGGGCAGCTAGGCGGGAGTTTTAATTGTGGAAGATGCCCCCAATGCCCTTATATGATGGAATCTGTGAGCATTAAGATCAAGAATTTTGGAAGTATGAAAACAGGGGAAAAGCATTATTGTTACAGTAAAGGGGTGGTATATGTGGCGCTATGTGGCTCGTGAGAGTTATTATGTGGGAAAAACAAAGAATGCACTTAGATCAAGAATTTACCAACACCTTTATGATATTAAACAAAAAAATGAAAAAAAAATGCCCTTTACAAACATATTAACAGTCACCCTCAGCATGGGTTTAGATTTTTTGTTGTAGAACAGGTTGATTTGGGGCCGGGGGTGGGGGTGGGGGGCAGTAGAAGATTTTTTGGAATTTTTGGAATTGAAGTGGCAAATAAAACTAAATGCTTACCAGGCCCCAGGGTTAAATGAAAAGATTTCCTTGTGTCCTTTGTTAAGACTTAAATCTATGTTCATGTTATGAATTATATATGAATTTATACATTTTATAGTTGGGATATTAATATGCATTAGTATTTGTATTAATGTTTTAACAATTTAAAATCTTTTGTCTGGTTTTATATGTATATTTTAATATCTTGTATGCATTAATATTAATGACACTAAGAGAGGAAATTATGTAATGCATATTGTAGTGACTGGTTAAGGGGTAATGTTAAGTTGTCAATCTCGCCTTCATTCTTGCTGGATGGGTTCGGAGCCGATCCTCGGCTCCGACTCGGCACTTGCTAAGCTCGAGAGCTAATTTTACCAGCTCGAGGCAACCCTATATCCCATGATGCAAGGCGGAGATTACTCAGATCTCGTTTGCCGCTTCACTAACGAGGTGCCTTCTTTTACCAGCTCTAGGTAAGTGAACTTTTCATAGACTTTTGTCTACCCCCTTTTAACTTTTTACACATAGGTATTATATTTTGTTAATTATCGACTCACGTTAACCCTTTTCCTGTCAGTGTTCCCTTCTTTTAAGTGGAATATTCCCTTACCCCCTAGTTAGGCCTTAGGCCTTCCCCTCCCTAAATTTTTCCTGTCAGGGAATTTTTTGTGTGTGACTGTCTGTTATCCCTGTTAGTGTAATTTAATTAATTTAATTTAATTTAATTTAATTTAATTGTTGGACTGAGTGTGTTTGTGTGTCAGTGTGTTTTCAGTGTTTCATCGACACAGTTATGTCGAAGGACACTAAGGTCTCAGGCTTCAAGAAGTGTGACTCGTGCTGTCAGAAGATGTCTCTGACAGATGGTCACACTTCTTGTGTTTATTGCCTGGGACCTTCGCACCTGCAGGACTCTTGTGCTATCTGTCATGCTTTCAGCCCAAGAGTCCTGCAGGAATGAAAAAATAAGCTCATTTTAAGGGGCTTATTAAAACCCGAGAGCTCCCCGACTAAGTCGCGCCGGGGAAGCCCTCGAAACCTGTTAAGCCTTCGGCTCAGGCTTCCAAGCCGTCGGCTTCAGGTTCTTCCTCACCAGGTTCGAGATCGGCTCCGGCTGGAGCCGATCCTTCTATACCAGTGTCAGTATCGGCTCCATCCGGCGCCGATACTGTTAAGTCTAGACACTCAGTGTGGGCTCCGGTTGGAGCCGATGTGTCTTCGGCTCCGATGGCTCCATTGATTTCGAAAAAGAGATCTCGATCCCCTTCTGTGGAATCTATTCATTCGGCTCCAAGATCACCCTTGCTCTCGGAGCGGAGCCATCGGAGCCGATCTTCTCGGTCATCCAGGCTATCTGATCACGACCTTGAGAGAGTGGTGAGTAGACTATTAAAGTCTCAGGCATTGGCCCAAATTCTCCATAGCCCATCTCAACAGACGGTAGCTATATCACATCCACCGAACATTCCTCCTTCGACTCTCTTACAGAGCTCGGAGCCGGAGCTTCACGGAACCGGTACCGTTGTGACTTCGGAGCCAATACAACCCCTTTTGGCTCCGTCGTCCTCGGCTCCGATTTCCTCCTTGAGACCTTCATTGGAGGGATCCGGGCATCTGGTCTCTCTCGTCGGCTCCGAGGGGGCGAGTGGCATCTGACCCTTGTCCGACCCCATTCTCCCTCTCGGAGCTTCGGCGTTGGTGAGCTCGGCCCCAACATCTGCCTCGGAGCCTTCCCTCTCGGTGAGGCCTGGGGTTCCTATCTCTTCGGAGCGGGAACCTTCTGGTCTCTCTGATGGGGGAGCCGTCGAGGTGATGAGGAGTGTACTAGCCCCTGGGCTTAGTCAACGGACAGTTCCATCAGCTCCTCCCACTACAGTGCCTGCTGACGTCTCTTCCCACTCTCTTGCTCCTGGACCCAGAGATCCAACGCCTCAGGTTTCCCCATTGGGAATATCTTCCTCTTCCGAGGCTTCTCCTGATCCATCAGGAGAACCCCCCCGTAAGAGGACATGTAAGAGGAAACATTTAGACTCCCCTGAGTCTACTACATCAGATTCTGACTTGGATGAGTCGGAGGGGTCCCCAAGGTCCTCCTCTGAGGATGTCTCATTTTCAGACATCCTTGAAATCCTGAAACAGAGGGGGAACTGGCCCTCCCTTAATCCCTCCGAGGACGAGTCAGTATACCTGGAGGCGTTCAGATCTCGACCCTCCACCTCCTGGGTGTCTCCGCCTTTCGACCTTCTCGTGGAAGTAGTGGCTCGGAAGGCGTGGATCGCTCCGGATTCGGTGGAACCTACCCCCAGGAGACCTTCAAAATTTATTACAGCCCCTCAAGATAGACAATACTTAACAAAAGGTGTCCCAGTTGATGCCATGGTGGTGGCTGCTGCCACCAAGAAGGAATTAGCTGATCCTTCAGTACCTGTTCATCCTCCTAATAAGGATTCTAGGACTATGGACAGGTATGGTAAGCGGATTTTTTCTTCAGCGACTTTTGCCATGAGATCGCTGAACTACTTATGCCACTTCACCCGCCTTCAAAGAGATGTTCTTAAAGAGTTGGGAGAAGTTTTACAGGATCCGTCAGCTGCTGGGTCTCAGGATAAGATTACCTCACAGCTAGGAATCCTTAACTCCATTGCTAACTCCTCCATGCGGCTCATTTCTTATGCAGCCGATGGAGCGAGTAGGGCCGCAGGCACAGGAGTGGCTTTAAGGCGTCAGTCCTGGATGCGGCTTTGTAATTTTGCAGACCCCTTCAAGGCGTCTTTCACAAACTCCCCTTTTGATGGCTCGACCTTGTTCGGTCCTCAAGTGAAAGACACTTTGACTAGATGCGAACAAGATGGCAAGACTCTTTCTGCCATAGGAGTCCGTTTCTCCACCCCTTCTAGACCTTACCCCAAAGGACAGAAGGGAGGGAAAATGTGGTTTCGCAAATCTCAAGGAGTCACGCCTGACGCACGAAGTCAGTTTACCCCCAGAGGCAGAGGGGGTAACAATAATAGACGCCACCCTAGGGGCAGAGGGGGTCCGCAGAATCAGGGTAGCAGAGAGCCTCTTTCTGACAAACCCTTCCAGCATCCCTGAGATGTTGCCCGATTGTCCGCCCGGAGGCAGTCGGGGAAAATTATCGCTGTACCCAATAGCCTGGCTTTCCCTTTCTCAAGACAAATGGGTACAGTCAATTATATCCGAGGGTTACAAAATTCCCTTTATTCAAACCCCAATTCAACAAAGGGAACCCTTCCAGACGTTCCACCGGTCTAAGGGAACTAGCAGTACTAGAAATATCAAAACTGCTAGTAAAAAGAGCCATCCAGCCAGTCCCAGCGGACCAAATAGGATCCAGAATCTACTCAAGGTGCTTTTTAGTTCCAAAAAAGACAGGGGACTGGAGACCAATATTAGATCTGAGCAAACTCAACAAGTTTGTAAAGAAATCAAGATTCCAGATGGTCACGCTTCAGTCCATTCTGCCCTTTCTGGGCAAGGACAATTGGATGTGCTCGATAGATCTCCAGGATGCGTACTATCACATAAACATTCACAGATGCTCCAGAAGATTTCTCCGCTTTCGGCTGGGGACCAGTCACTTCCAATTCAGAGCCCTGCCCTTTGGACTCACTCCAGCCCCCAGAGTGTTCACCAAATGCATGGCAATAGTTACGGCTCACCTGAGACGTCAAGGATTCCAGGTGTTTCCATATCTAGACGACTGGCACCTCACTGCCACCACCAGGCATCAGCTTCTCCAAGCCAGAAATTACACCATTAACACTTGCAGAGGGCTAGGAATTTCTATAAATTTCTATAAATTTCGAAAAATCTGCCTTGTCGCCTTGTCAATATATTACCTTTATAGGCGCAAATTTGGACACCGTACAACTTTCTGCAAGGTTGACAGACCAAAGGATCTTGGACATTCAAAGACACGTCCAAGTGATTCTATTCAGCAACAAAATTCAGGCCAGATTTGCTCTGAAAGTACTGGGTCTTATGGCGGCCGCCATAACACTTCTTCCCCTCGCCCACTTTTACATGCGGCTACTACAATGGATGCTATTCACCCAATGGTCCTTTCAACAACTTCCCATGCATCACCAGATCATAGTAACTCCAACTTGCAAAAGACATCTGACTTGGTGGATATCGTCCCCTCAAATCCATCAAGGCAGACCATTTGTTCCTCTTGCCCCGGTTGCCACGGTTACATCGGACGCCTCCCTGATCGGGTGGGGGGGGGCATTATCAGGGCAGAATGGTCCATGGCACTTGGCAACCTTTCAAGTACCATCTGCACATAAATGTTCTGGAGATTAGAGCAGTGCTTTTAACGTTGCAAGCCCTCAACGACTCTCTTCCCCTGGGAACTATTGCAGTCCAAACGGACAATATGTCCGTAGTGTGGTACATAAACAAACAGGGCGGAACCAAGTCCTATCCACTATGTCGAGAGGCTCTCAGACTTTGGCAATGGGCAATCTCCTCTCACCGGTTTCTGATAGCAACGCACATCCCCGGGAAATCCAACATCATAGCGGACAGATTGAGCAGAGCTATTCTCATGCCTTACGAGTGGTCTCTCAAACAGTCAGTGACGGAAGAGATTTTTCAGAAGTGGGGCCTTCCTTGCTGCGACCTTTTCGCTACACCTCAAAACAGCAAATGCCCAGACTTCTTCTCACTCTTCCCCCTTCCAGGCCATCCCTCCAGAGTCGCTCTAACCCAAGATTGGCCCCGGGGACTTCTTTACGCTTTTCCTCCTTTTCCGCTGATACCTCAGCTAATTCAGAAAGCAACCGCCTTGAGAGCCAAGTTGATTCTCATTGCCCCTTTTTGGCCTCGACAGATTTGGTTTCCGTTCCTACATCATTACCTCTTGGTACAGCCATGGCATCTGGACCCGGTTCCAGATCTTCTGACCCACCAGTCGGGTCAACTGCACCAATCCATACCTTCTCTCAACCTCACTGCTTGGTTGCTCCACTTCCATCCTTAGCCAGGCTTCCTATGATTCTAATCCTGTACGGGATATCATAGTAGCTTCCCTAAAATCTTCTACCAGAAAGATCTACACTAGTAAATGGCGACGTTTCTCTTTCTGGGCAAAAGCTAGGAACATAGACCCCTATACTGCTCCAATTCATTCGGTGTTGGACTTCCTAGCTGACATTTTTAATTCAGGATCCTCTTCTTCCACAGTGAAAGTTCAACTGGCAGCCATTTCAAAATTTCATATAGGCTTTTTGGACCACAACATTATGTCACATAAACTTTGCAAGGCATTCCTTCGAGGTATCTTTTTATTGAAACCTCCTATTAGAGACCCCCCACCACAGTGGGATCTAAATTTAGTTTTAACATCCTTGATTCTTCCCCCGTTCGAACCTGCAGCTGCCTGTTCCTTGAAATTGCTTTCTTGGAAGACACTTTTTCTAGTTGCCATTACATCTGCCAGGAGAGTATCTGAGCTTTATGCTCTCTGTGTTCGCCCTCCCTATCTAATATTCCACAAAGATAGGGTATCCCTAAGAACTAACCCGTCTTTCTTACCAAAGGTGGCATCTCAGACTAACCTAAATCAGTCCATTGATCTTCCAGTATTTTTCCCGAATTATTCTGATAGAGCTGAACAAAAGTTACATTATCTCGATGTTCACCGTCAGCTGAGATATTATCTGGATAAGACAAAAATTTTTAGGAAATCTGATCAACTTTTTCTATCCTTTGCAGAGAACAGGAAAGGCCTTCCAGTTTCTAGGTGGCTGTCTTCCTTGATCACTTACATTTATCAGCTCAGGGGCAAAGAATTGGTTTCTAACCCAAAAGCCCATTCTACCAGAGCTCTAGCTACATCTACAGCCTTTCATGCTAGACTTCCAATAGACACTATTTGTGCAGCAGCCACATGGGCCTCTCCTCATACCTTTGTCTCACATTACAAATTAGATTTGGTCTCCAGAGACAGAGCAAATTTTGGTTCCACCGTTCTCAAGAGTCTGTTCCATTGAGCCACCCAGGATAGAGGTGCTAGGGACGTGGTCCCATCCAGCAAGAATGAAGGCGAGATTGACAACTTAACATTTAGAAGTTATGTACCTACCATAACGTTCCATGTTAGTTGTCTTCTCTCGCCTTCTTTCTTGCGTCCCTCCCTCCTTCCCCCTAGCCTGGTCAGACCGAGAAAATTATTCATCTTCTATTGAGAGGTTTTTACCTTTTTTCTAGCTGTTCAATTCCTAGTGTCACTAGATTATGTGGATCCTTTCTAGAGGGTTATGATGTTATTTAGTATTTTTATTTCTTCCTCCTAAGTTGGAAGAAAATACTGCTATTTCTTTAGCTACCAAACGAGATCTGAGTAATCTCCGCCTTGCATCATGGGATATATGGTTGCCTCGAGCTGGTAAAATTAGCTCTCGAGCTTAGTAAGTGCCGAGTCGGAGCCGAGGATTGGCTCCGAACCCATCCAGCAAGAAAGAAGGCAAGAGAAGACAACTAACATGGAACGTTATGGTAGGTACATAACTTCTAATTATTTAAACTTTGTTTTTTTTTTAAACAGGTTGTATTCTGAAGAAGTAATTTTACCTGACGAAAGCGCTAAATAAAAGATTGACTGAACTACATTGGTGTCATTGCTGCCTGGTGGAGTGTTTGCCTTGGGATTATTATTTTATACCTGACAAAACCGGAAAGGGACATTACAGCCTTGTGGAGCATTTTGAAATAGTTTCATATCTTTTTGGGATATAAAATTAATGAAGGTAAAACAAAGGAAATAGCAGCAAATTATGTACCCACACACAAATTGGTTCAGCAATATCCTTATATATGGGGACATGATAAAATGAAGTATTTAGGAGTATGGATTAAAAATGATTCTGGTGTATCAGCTAATGATATGTGGGAAGAGACTAAACTAAACATAATACAAAAAGTGAGAAAATGGAAGCTTTGTTATATGGATATGGATGGTATGATACAAGCAGTCAAAATGTTTTGGTCCCTTTAGTCTTATACATAGGTCAGGCATATTTTATCAACCAGAGGAGAAGTTGTGGATTTCAATTAATAAAGAGCTGAAGGACTTTATCTGGGAAGGGAAGATGGCAAGAGCCAAGTGGGATAAGTTGATTCTTGCAGTAGAACAGGGTGGATTGTAATTTCCCAATTTGAAGGGGAATTTCAGAGCTATACAGTTAAGGCTCTATTATATAGCACAAGTAGAAAACTATCACCTCTAAGTCTATTCTTCAATCTAATTTATCCAAAGTATGGTCTTCCGTTTCCCAGGATATCTTAAGATTGCAAAAACTGAACCTCCCTATGCTTGCTAAAACTTCTATCATTAAAATGAACGTCTTTCCCAAACTTCTTTACCTATTAAATTCCTCGTTTTCTTCCTCCCCATCTCGATTTTTAACAAAATTCATAAAGCTTTCGCTAAATTTATATGGCACCCTAAATTGGTTAGAATCTCATATGAAAGGCTTACTTTACTGAAAAATCTGGGGGGATTCGCTATGCCCAACCTTCTTCTATATTATAAAATCATTCAAGCAAACAGAATTTACACAATTGCTAACTATCAACCAAACTCTACTAATTGATCTCCAGTATGGGTTAAACTATGGTATAACTATTCCTTAGCCAATAATCTTAACCCTAAAGCATTACCCTTTGTTAATAAATACTATCTTAAAAAATTAAAACTACACCCCACTCTTAAGGGACTAATAAAAACTTTTCAAGATTTATTTTGAGACATCAAACTAGAGAATGCCCTCCTCCTATTTCACCCGTTCCATCTTAATCCTAATATAACTTTGAAGAACAAAATGATCATACTGGATCTCCCTTTAATTAAAAACTTTACCTTATAGGATATACAGAAATATAACCCTTTATCCTTAACTGATCTACGAACGGCTTTGGGTCTACCCAAAAAATATGTTTCTATTTTGAGACAAATTAGAGAATTAACCCTATCCATAATTAATAAATTCCCAAGTACAGATGAGGAACAGAAGCAGGTAAACTCTACTCCAAGTTTTATCCTACAAGAAAAACATGATTTCAATAGCCTACAAATCCTTTTCCAACTTTACCAATCAAGGGAAAATCGTTTTTGTGGAATACTGGGATCTCCAAGGTATTAACCTCATGTGGAATCAGAAACACCAGGCCATTAAACATACTCTTATGTTCTCCCCATATAAAAAGCTTCTCTATACACAATTCATGATTGTAAACAACTTATACCTTACCCCAGTTCACTTAAACAAATTTGATCCTAATCATTCCACCTTATGTTCTCACCCTCATGCTGATATTATACATATTCTGTGGTTTTGTAAATACGCACACAACATCTGGTGTTCACTTAAAGTCTGCTTAGAAAAAATGGGATACCATAAATCCACACTTTCCTGGGAAATGGCCCTTTTGCATATTACAAACACCCACTTGCCCAAAATCAAACTACATGCTCTAATTATTATTTGTCTCCAGATCAAATTTTATATAACTAAACATTGGCTGGATCGTACTAAACTTAGGTGGAAAGATTTTAAGGTAATAGCTATCCAGTACATTAGATCCCATAAACTGTTAGTAATTAACCCTCACAAGCGGGTATACTTTCAGAAATTGTGGGATTTCATCTTTTTACTCTTATCAGATGATTAGCAATCTCTCTGTACTAAATACTTACTTTATCCCCCTAATTCCCGTTAATAGGAAGGTATGAAAACTGCTGGTGAATTTATAGTATATCAAGTCTTATTTTTTTATCGGGTTTTCTTTATGGATATGATGCATCTGACTCTTGTGAAGTTTGGCACATTGTATATTCATTTAGTTGCATTTGAACCACCTGTATTTTCTCTGTGGGATCTTTGTATTACTCTTATTTCAAATGTTGTATATTTTCTTGTATATTTTGCTTGATTTCGATATGAATAAATAAAACTGTGTTTTAAAAAAAAAAGAAAACTATAACTCAAAGTGGAAAGGGCTGATGCTGAAATGGCGTGGAAGCTCAAGAAACAAGGAGAGACTGGGATTTTGGAAGCAGGCTTTTAAGGAGAATAACAATAATGATACAGAATATTATATCCATAAAGTAGCAGAAAGTATTCTAAGAACTAAACCAACACAGGAATGGAAAAAGGAGAGTCTGCTGATAGGGATGACTGCAATTAGGGATGCAGACAATAGGCAAGAGAGGACTGGAATTTATTTGAGAAAACTGGCAAAGGAACAGAGGTATTGGGAGCAAATAACTAGAGATGGAAAGATGATAGAATGAGAATATGCCAAGAATTTATTTAGACTGCAGGTTACAGATTGCTTTCCCTATCAAGGATTGATATCAGAGTATAGGTAAAGAGAAAGAAATAGGGGTGTCCTAAATGAAAGACCAGCACTGGTAGAGGTTTTAGTAGAATCTAGAACAGAACTTGCCATTAAAAAAGAAATAATTAGTAGAGCATATAAAATATTGCATGATCGCTATAAGAATCAATTAGAGGAGGTTAGAAAGGATTGAGAAGAGAGATTGGGTAAGCAATTCACAAAGAAACAATAGGAGGATGTATGTATGTCTCCCAAATATGCAACAAAATCTAGAAGATTTAGTATTTTTGCTTGGAAATGTCTACATAGATATTTTTATCCCTCAAGAGACACCAGAGAATTTTTCCTCAAATATATAGCAAATGTTAGAGGTGTGACAGTCTTTCCAAGGCTGATGTGGATAGGATGATGCAGAAATTCTTGTGGAATTCAGATACAGAGGGGGGCCCTTCCTGCTCTCCCTACTTCCAAGGTATGAATCATACTAGATCCGATGCCAGCAGCACTCATACTTTGGATCCATAGCTCTGGTAGCTCTGGCTGCTTCCCCTAACCATAATTCTCCTCCACCTAACAGTTCCTCAGATCAGGTTTTCCTACCTATACAGAACACTCAAGTTATATTAAATAAGCAAAAAGGACTGTAAAGGCAATAACACAGTTAAGCACTGTAAGAAGACAAAGTTTGGACAGGTCCATTACAGTCAATTGAGAGCCCCATAATAGTGACAGTTTGGATGGGGGATGGAGGGAGGGAATGTTGAGATGGACAGAAAAAGACAACATGGATCTAACATTATGACAAGTACATAACTTTCATTTCTGATGTTGTCTTTTCTGTCCATCTCAGCTAATGGGACAGAGTTCCCAGCTACCACAAACCCTGGGGGTGAGTGTCTTATGGTGGGAAACAAAGCCCTAGATCTAGACTGCAGGTCGAGCATGTAACAAGAAATAAAGGTGTGAACTGTAGATCAAATAGCTGCAGCACAGATATCATCTATAAGGACTCTAGAAAAGAAAGCAGAAGAAGTTGCTACTGCTCTATTTGAATGTGATTTAGGTTTGTTAGATAGTGGTCCACTGGCTTCACAGACTAACTTGATGCAACTGGACGGCCACCTGGACAATGTGATTTTGGAGACATTAGTACCTAGTTTAGGTTTAGAATAGGAAACAAAACATTGGTCAGATTTCCTGATGTCCTTAGTACAATGTAAATAGAAACATAATGGATGATGAACATTCAAAACATTCAAAAAATGGAGGTATATGCATTCTTGTTTGAGAAGCTGAGGAAAAACACAAGAAGATGATTCAAGGCAGTCCCAGAAGCAGCCTTGGGAAGGAAGTTCAAATTCCTTCAGAGTGACATTCTGTCCTAATTTAAGGCCAAATATGGTGGTTTACAGGACAAGACTTGCAGTTATGAAATCCTCCTTGACAAGTTAGTAGTCATCAAGAAGAGAGTTTTCCATGAGAGGAATTTCAAGTCCATGGTAGCTTTAGGTTCAAGGGAGGGGGGTTAGTCAAGGCCTGGAGTACAATAGTAATATTCCAAGGTGGAACAGGATACCTTAGAGGAGCCTGCAGGAAAAAAAAGTACACATCAAAAAGGGCTTAGAAAGTTTCATAGATGCAATAGGCATCTGGCTTTTACCAACATGAAATTTTGAGATAACCGACAATTGAACTTTAATCATGGAGAAGTCTAGATCCTGCATGAAAAAAGATCTGGAAGAAAATCTAGAATTGATGGTATGGAAGTAGAAAAAGAACCTAGACCATTATCTAAGGCATGGATGAAGAATCTCTTCCACTTCCTTCTAGAAACTTTCCTGGTGGAAGGCTTCTGAGATGAAGATAAGATGCATATAACACTGGATGAAAGCCTGGAACGTCTGGACCTCATTGGAAATGGAGAAACCAAGCAGTAATTCTTAAAGGAATTGATGTCCAGGTGAGTCTTGCTATATGGTTGAGAGATCAGATCTGGAAGGGAGTCTAGCACCCAGGGAGGGTACACTAGATGAAGGGAACCATATTTGTCAAGTGAGAAGAATAACCTTTGTCTTGCACCAAGCTGATATCTGCAGAAATGTGGTTATAAGAGGAGTTGAAAGGTAAGTGTACAGGAGATCTAGGGCTTCCCTCGTGGATTGCCCTTCTTGGAGAATTAGGGCAAGGTAGCTGCTGCATTTGGTGTTGAATGGGGTTACAAACAGGTCACAGCAAGGCTGGACTCAGTGACTGAAGTTCAAGGAAACCACTGTCTAATTGATGGACCACTTATGTGGCAGAGGGATTGATTTGCTCAACTTGCCCACTAATACACTGGATTTTCTTGGGATATACCTTGCAGTCAGAAAGCATTGAGAAGCATTGCCCACTGCTAGGCCCTCCTGGCATCCCAACATAAAGGAAGAGACAGGTTCCTGTCTATTTGTTGATGTACCACACCACTGACATTCTGCTTGTCTGTATGGACCGCAATCACACTTATTGGGAGGAGGCCCTAGAAGACCTACAGTACTAGGGGGATGGCCCTCATCTCCAATATATTAATGTGAGGATTGGCATCTGTTGAAGACCATGTGCCTTTGAAGTCTTCCCATCAATATGCCCTACCACCACCACCCCAGAAGGGATGCCTACCTTGTCACGGTGGCTCCCTGGAGAGGGAGAATGAAAAGACAACCTAAAGAAACCAGAGGAGAATTTAGTCACCACTGAGTATGTTGTCTGTAAATCCCTATGAGTCTGACTGGAAAATGCATGGGATAGTGTAGAATGGACCACTGTAGTGAGACAGTCCACTGTAAAACTCTCATGTGGTCTCTAGCATGAGGAACAAGGGAGATGGATTCTGCCATAGAACCCAAAAGATGTAAGATGGATCTCGCTGTGGGATTTTGTTCATATTGGACAAGGGAAGCTTGTTCATGCAGAGTGACTAACCCTGACACTGAATGTTTGGCTGTCTGCAAGGTGATGACCAGGTGGCATCCTGTAGTTTGGACTGGTGTTAGTCTGGACTTTTCTGGATTGATTGTGATTCCTAGGTGAGAGCACAATTGGAGCAAGGAATCCCTGGCTTGGAACAGCAGATCCCTCATGGCAGTGGTTATGCACCAGTCATCTAGGTAAGGAAACACCCGGAATTCCTGTGGCCTCAGATGTGCTGCTACCAATGTCATATAATTTGTGAACACACAGGGGGCTGTGGCACGTCTGAAGGGCAGTGCTCTGAAATGAAAGTGACTGGCTCCCAGCTGAAAGTGAAGGAACATCCTGGACTGCCTTGCTGTTTTGATGTGTTAGTAGACATCCTGAAGTCCACCAAGTACATCCAGTCTCCTGTCCTCAGAAGAGGTAATCTGGACTGAACCATGATAATTCAGAAAATTGTCTGTTTCACAAGCTGTTTGAGTGATTGATGTCCAGAATGGGCTTGGTGTCCCCAGTTTTCTTCAGACTCCCAAAAAATCTTTGAGTAGACACCGGACTCTTGCTGGTCTGGTGGGACCTGATGCGTGACTTGTTTGTCTAGCAGCTTTGCAATTTCTTGGGCTGTTGCCTTCCTCTGTGGGGGTGGGACATCTGGAAGGCTTTTCTGTTACAGTTTTTTTTTTGATAAAGAAAAGGAATGCTATTGTCTTTGCATGTGCAAATCAAAAGTGATGACTGACTAAGTGTGAGGGTGCAAAGATAATTGCCCCCAACTGCGGCATTCACACAAACTTTCAGGAGCGCTGGAAGGATTTGTCAGTGAATGACCTCAAAATTCATTAGTTCTGTGGGTCAACTCTGCCTATAGGGCAACATCCATTGTTGTTCCCTTTGCCTCTGAGTGTTTTTTTGTTTCTAGGAGTGTTCTGTGCAAAACCTGAGACTTACAGAACCATAGTAACTTTCCACCCTTTTGATTGCGAGAAAAGGATCTTTGCAGCATTGAGAAGTGGATGCTGGTGGCAGACAGGGTTTTACCATCTTGTGCATTCCTGGTTCATAACTTCACAGGTGTATACTAGGCTAACAACCACTAGGGCCCATATGCGATTAGCTGTGCAACCCAAATGTAACTCAAATTTGATTTATGTATGTGGTGATTTACTGACTGCCTCTGTCCATCAGAGACATAGGGCCAGACCAGGGGTGAATTTCCGATTAATATCCATTGGTCCAAGTTGCATGGCAAACTTCCCAAAAAGTACTGTAATACTTTGACACCAAAATTTTTTCTGTATTAGACCTTCCTGAAGGGTGTTCTCATCTTGGGGGAATTCAGTAATTGCTCCCAGTTTCTGATCATCTGCAAACATGGTTAGCCAACGGCCTTTGACATTAACTTTGACCTCCGAGAAGTACATACCAAAGAGAAGCGGGCCCAGCACTGACCACTGAGAGACTCCACTGACGACCAGTGTGTAGAGTTGGTGGCCTCACTGATCCTAACCTCTTGGGTCTTATCCATGAACCAGCTAGTTCTCCAGCATGCTATAAAGGGGTTTATGCATAATTCCATAAGTTTGTTGACAAATGCCCAAGTGGGGTATTGTATCAAATGGTTTAGCCAGACTTATGTAGGAAAGCCAAACTGGGATGGATCCATTGTTTGGAGATTTTCTATGTCCTTGTTGATAATTTCCATGCTAATTATTTCTGTGGCTTTGAAAATAAGACTAGTCAGTCTAATAGGTTTGAAGTTTTCAGGATCTGGTGAAGATCTTCCCTTATGAAAGAGGATGACCATTGCAGTGCTCCATTCTCATGGCTCAAAGCCTGATTTAAGGATATAGTTAAATAGTGACTCCAGGGGTCCTGTTAAGTCATATTTTACTGTGTTTAGGAGGCATCCCTGGATGTTATCAGGGTCCATTGAAGGTGTGTTATTGGCCTTAGCAAGTGCAGCCAGTACACGCACCCCAGTTATGGTTGGAGGGGTTATGTTTCAGAGTATTTGGAACTGAATTTTTCTGCTACCAGGTTTGCTATATCACCAGGCTCTGTGAATGTGGCACCATTTTCCAGCAGTTCAGCATATTGCCCTTGAGATTTCTGACATAGCTGAAGAAGGCCTTATGGTTATCTTTCATATGGGGGGCTATCATAATCTCAAAGTTGGCTTTGTTTGACCTAATCAGCCCTCTTAGTTACTTATTTAGTTTGATGAGAGAGTTTTTATCTTTATGGGATTTACCATTCCTGATTTTTGCCATAGTTTTTTTTTCCTTTTGTAGTATATCATGTTTAGTTTGGGATGCCATCAGGGTGGTTTCTTTCTGGGGTAGTTCTGGGCTTACATCCATTAGACACAGCAGCCTCTGTGTAGCCATTGACATGGTTGTACAGAATTTCTGAGAGCAATTCAGTGTAGGCTGCTATGTTCCCAGGGTTTGGAGGGGTATTGAATTTTGACAAACCATCACTTAATGAAAGGTAGTTTGCCTTGTAACAGTTCCTAACTATTACAGGTTTTACTGAAGTTACAGAGTTGATTTTGATTTTGAAGGAGACAGCTTTATAGCCAGACCTTACCAGGAGGATGAGACACTGGGGGAGTGCAGCATTCCCATGTATTTGTGAATATGAGATCAAGTATGTTGGAGCTTCTAGTGGGAGTTTTCACTATTTGTTCAAGGGTGTTTGCATCTACAAAGTCCAGGAATCTCTGTGACTGTAGATTTGAGACTGTGTAGGATTCCCAGTCTACAAAGAGGTAGTTAAAGTCCCCCATAAGTAGGGTGTTGGGTTGGATGGTAAGTGTCTCCATTAGGTTCAAATATGCGTTGTGAGCCTCTTGGGACATAGAGGGTGACCTATAGCTGGCTAAGATATAGTACAGGATTTTGTCTGTGGTGACCTTCATGTGGAGGAATACTAGCTCGTCATCCTGTCTGACCACAGTAAAGGTATGCTTGTTATTGATGTATATCGAGACACCCAACCTTTAGCCCTTATCTGTGCAGCTACAGATCCAAAGGTGTAGAAGGCACTGAAACCTCAAGAGGGCTTGGAGAGACTGTAGTTTTTTTTCAGGCTGCTGGCATTGAGCAGTAACACCTTGAGGTTTAGTTGGGGTGATTTTGCTATGACAGTGGGTTTGTCAATTTGGCATTGCCTAAAAAAGGCACTATGGAGGTGGGTAAAGTTTTTGCCAGTATTCAAAACCTAGAGGGAAAAGGTACAGATCATCCTTGACAAAGCAACATGGTCTGTTAGCCATTTCCTCACAAGCTGATAAATACTGGATCTCCTTAGAATGACAACAGAAAGATTAGCCAATTATTAAAATCAATCATCTTTTGGTCATATTGTGGCAACATCCTCAATGATGGTAGTATGCTGATCAATGCTAAGATCATACCAGCCTGAGACACGTAGTCTGTGATTTCCATAATATCTTTCTTCATATAGTCCAGGGAGGCATGTCTCAGGTCATTTAAATCTTTGTGGGCTTCGATGGAATCTTACTTGTACCTGTAGTATAATGACATTAGTGCTTGCATGATTTGGTGGATCTTGGCTCCAGATAAGTAGCTAACTGTTTTCTTCTCTTTGTTTCAGCATGGTTAAAGGAGTATCAGTAAGTCTTGTGATGGAGGCCTGTATGATGAGAGTCCTGGGAAGTGTGTTTGCTTGCTTTAGGTTCATAGGTGTTTACTAGGCTGATGACCACAAGGGCATTTTTAAGCTTAGCCATGCATCCCAAATCTCTGACAAGTTCTACTACCCTTGATAAGTATAAGCATGGGCCTGGGAGATGAACCATTTACAGATTACCTGTGTCCATTAGAGACATAGGTGCCAAACCAGGGATGAATTTCCGGTTTACCATCCAATTGTCCAAGTTGCACTTGAATTGGTTTAGGGAGGAACTCTGCATCACATGGATGGGGAGCCTGTTCCATAGACGGGGTAGTCTCTAGGATACATACATATCTCTCCAGCAGATCCTATTTATATCACAGGCAAGGTTTAAGTCTTTAGAACGGGTAATTCTAGTGCTGTTTGTTTTGTGGATATGCAGGAGGTCCATCGGAGTGGGGTCTAACAATGCCCTGTATTCCAGGCATAGAGCTCCCCTCAAAAGCCTGAAGGAGACAGAATACAGGGATAGAGCCTTGAGGCTGTCTGCATAGGACATATTGCTTACACCCTGTATTCTTTTAGTGAGGAACCTCTATGGATGTCCCAATTGTTGGATATGCCTGGTTAGGTACATACCAAAGGGGGCATTGTACTCAATGATAGGTCTGATGAATGCCGAATACAGTGGAACAATGACTTCATTGGACTTAGATGCTATACCTGTGTTTATAAGTTGAGCAACATAGAATGATTTCCTCACCACTGTAGACACGTGATGATCAAAGGCCAGATTACTATCTGTGTGTGTCCCTAAGCCACTGACTAATGGGTCAGCTCTAAGGGGTGTACTGTCAGTATGATAGTTACCAGGGATGGCTGTCTTCCCAAAGGATACTATTATGCATTTCTTGGCATTTAGTTTTAGTCCATGGCTCTAACACCAGTTGTTTGTCTGTGTCAACCTCTCCTGTAGAACATGTGTGTCAGTGTGAGATTCAGTGACAGCTCCTAATTTGCAATCATCTGCAAATTTAGTCAGCCAGAGACCACTGACATTGGCCTTGACTTCTGAGAAGTAAATGCCAAAAAGGAGCCGTCCAAGGACTGATCCCTGAGGGACTCCATTTGTGACTGGCCTCTTTATAGAGGTGGACTCCTCAATTCTAACTTCCTGGGTCTTTAGAGGTTTGTATTTGGGGCTCCATTGTGTATGACTGTATGTGTGGTGTTAGGTGCTGTTTTTTTCTGAGTGCCTTTGGGTTTGCTGTGGCATACCTTTGACAATGGACATTCTAGGTGATATTTCTTGTTTAGAAAGATTGCTTTTAAGTGCCTCAGCATATTTGGTCTATATGTGTGCTGTGTGCTATGTGAGATGCGCCTTGTGTCTGTGGTTTCGACAGTCTTATGTGTGCTTGTATGCAAGAGCTTAGACTCTGGTATCATTGTGTGAATCCACCTCTTGCATACTTTGTTTCTCTTCTTAATTTCTCCAAGTCTTTTAATACCATGATGGGAATGGACTCCATTCCTAAGTCAAAGTATTATTAAAGATCATGAAATTAGTATTGTTTCATTCTTTGATGTTAGCCAAAAGTGTTCTTCACAGCACCCGCAATGTGTCCAGTAATAACTCCTGCAATTCGTAAGGAGTTACATGTATCTGTAACATTTCTAAATTGTAAATTCTTTTTATGACCCATTGCTCCTACTACTATTGGAACTCTCTGGGTACCCTTCTTCTACATTGCCTTCGTTTTTGCCTGCAAATCCTGGTACTTTATTACTTTGTGTCTGTACGTAAGACACTATAGTCACTGGGTGTAGTAATTTCATTGATTAATGCTACTTTTGTCTTCTTTTCATGGACTACTATATATGTTTTTTTACATCTATTTTATTTTTTGAACTGTTGGTAATGGGTGATCCCATGTGATATAAACTTCATAATTTTTCTATAATACTTTGTGGCTCAGATTTCCAGTGTTTTTCAGCGACATCAGCATTATAATTGTGCACAATCCCCAATGCAACAGTCTTGCCAAAGTTACTATGGCTTTCAGTATACAGTCCTTCTGCCATTAGTATATCACAACCAGCAAGTATGACTGTTTCCAATTCTATTTTACAAAACCTACATTTGTCTGTTTTTCCCACATGTTCAATGGACTTTGTAAACCAACATGTATGTAGTCCACTATCTTGGGCTGCCAATGTTAACATTTCGTCTTTTGGTTTAAATTCACCTCTCCTTAACCATTCCTGCATTCGATCCTGATCAACATGAGGTTGTTCCAAGAGTTTTCGGTACTTGCAATTATATTTATGCATTTTCCACATTTCTTGCCTTCTCATCTGATCCTTTACCTTATATTCTTTCGGTTTTTTTTTGTTTTTTTTTGGCACATTCATTTGATGCCTGATTTTTATCTACTTTTGGTTTGATTTCCATTCCAGCTTGACACTGATATGCTTCTGCTAAACTAGGCAGGGAAGACACCTTAGACTTACTTTCCTCATGTTTTAAAACTTTCAGTACTTTTGGGTCTTGTGAGGTCAGCAGATATGTATGCAGTCTTATGACTGCATCTATACATGTAATCAATTTTGAGGAGGCCCATACGTCCTTCAGAACGGGGAATATATAGTCTTCGTATACACTGATTTTTATAAATCATTTGTTTTCCTGTCCAACAAATCCAATACCTTTTGAGGCAGTCAGTCACTCCAAAATTGTAAGTTAGGACAGGAAGAGGAAATTGGTTTATAACTTTGTTCCTAGATGTTAGTGATGTTTTCAGTATTATTTTTAGACTTCTAAAATATTCCTAAGTGTTATTCACATTTGTTCATGTTTTATTGTTGCTCATTCATCAGTTCCCAAATATTTATACACTCTTGATTGCTCATGTTCTTTTATATCACATTCCTGTCCCAGGCTGATGTTTTCTTGGTGCTGCAGCTTTCCTGCTATAAAGGTTGCTTTGCACATTTATCAAGACCAAATATCACCATGTCTGTTTCTTTAAGGAGTAAGTAGTTGTCACTAAACATGAAAGAACCTGATGTGCAGTTGTATATGAGAGTTTAGCCTCTAGTGTCATTGTGTAAGTACATCTCTCAAAGACTCTGTCGGTTTAACGATTTAGTGGTTGTCAGTAAATGAGAGAATTGCTACATTTCTCAAGATGCCCACATCCACCAAGCTGGCTGCAGAGAAGTTAGAAAACTGTGTATTCATGCTGTTTAGTCCTTTGATTGGTGAGCTAAAGGGGGTAGTGTATTGGAGTTAAAAGGCTGCTTAAGGGTGCTTTGTTAGTCCAGACTAAGAAGAGTGATTTATTGGTGCAGATTATGCTATAGTACTAAATTCTACTAACTTTAATGTTCACACAGTACTAAGGGTGCTTTATTGGGGCTGATTATGCTTAACAGTAATAAATTATACTAACTTTAATGTTTACATGGTACTGAATTCTATTGAATCTGTAGTTATTGCTACTCATGCCCAACTGTTCTAAGCTTGCAGCATGCAAGGTATTTGCTCTTTATTTACTTCTTTACAGGGTATAGTTTTATGGACTGTTCTGTATGGAAAATTTGCTTTCTATGATTAAGCTGTGGAAAACAATGGGTGGGAAGAGTACTTAAATAACTTATACAACAGACAATAGCAATGGAAGAGGGTGAGGGAGGAACTTTGGAAATCAGATTACCATAAGGGGTGGAGGCCAGAGGCACAGCCTTATAAAACCACAACAAAGGGTGTGAGGGTTGGGAAAACCTTCAAGGACTAAGCAGGCTAGCTAGATAGGGAGCCAATCAAACAGAGCTCTTTCAGAAAGTTTAGTTTAATATCTCATTGTGTGGTGGGGCAAACATAGAACTGGTAAACAGAAAGGCACAAGAATGTAACTTTAAGCAGTTATATGATAAACCGAATATACAACTGTAGGATCAAAACTGGAATATCAACAACTGTAAAAGCAGTGAAGCACAAATCCTGGAGAAGAAAACACAGAACTCTCACTACTGAATTCTACTACAGTTTAAAGCACCAGACTATGTAGAAATTTACCAGTAATAGTGTTTTTGGAAAAAAAATGCATAAATAAATGATTTGTTAAGGCTCAAATCTTGCGGTGGACTGTGTATATTCACCCTTGAGCAAAAGTAGGATGGACCTGTCAAAAGGGGTATTTAAAAAAGACATTTTAAAGTTTTCCACAAAACCACAGAGATGAACCTTTGAAATCTTGTTAAGTGTGCAAGGTAATTCAGCATATGTAAGGAGGCAAATTTCAATGAAGCATAAATTTGCTTTCCAAATCTGTCCAGAGCCCGAGACTTCTTGTCTAGGGGGTGGACATATATATAGACTTTCTGCACTAAGTTCTTTCTTCATGGCTGCTGTTACCATTGTGAAATCTACTGCATGCCTCTTGCAACAGTGTGGCCTATCTCAGGGTGAAAGCAGAAGCATGTTGAGCTTGTGAAGAATGGGCTCCACCATGTCCATCTCCGTCCATGCTTGCTGGGACACTAAGTTAATCAGTTTGCCCACCGGGAGGGGGGCATCATGGAAGTAGATGGGCCAACTCCAAAGTCCTTGAGAAACACAGATTCATCTTGGGAAGGCATATTAGTGGACCTGCCCCTCCCTTTGCCTAAGTTATTCCAGGATGTCCCCAAAGGAGGCATTTTCAAAGGGGGCCTTTTGGGAATCTCCCCTTGATTCATATCAGTGTCATCAGTGAGAGACTCCTGAATGGAGTCCAAAAACCTCCTTTCATATAAATGCTTTCTGTGCTTTTCTATTGGGGGGGGGCAGTCTAGGGAAAAATCAGAAGCCAAAGGGGAGCTCATCCTACAAGTTCTGTTAATGCATGGTGGATCTGGATGTCCCGAAGGAATAGGATGATGTGGGACTGGCACTGCAGATGCAAGAGAGTATCGGGATGGATACAAGTAAAGGCGAGTCACCTCTTCTATTGAAAGGGAGGGAGTTTTCTTAAATGCCTCAAAGGCCAGTTCTGATGCTGACGATGGTCCCTTAGTAGTTTTTTTCAGATTTGAGGCTCTGGATTAGAGATCCTCATGAGACAATGTGGATCAGCTCTGAAGGGACCCCAGAGCCAGGTTATTAAGCTCCCAAGTGCTGAGGGGAAGCGTCAAATCTGACGATCTTGGATTTGATCCCTACTCCCTCACTCTGATGTTGATCTGTTAGCTTCAGTACATCCTAAGATCTGACACCGTTGAAGTTAAGTGGGTGAGGGACACTGTTGGAGTCATAGACGTCCAGTATACCAGCTCTGACAAATAGTCCCACAACAAGTGCTTGGATTCAATACTACCTGATCTTAAGGTCAGATTAGGAAAGGAGAAGGCAAATAGGTAGTGGAAGCGCCTAGTACTGGTACCCCAGAAATGAGGGAGTAGGAAGGAACACCATCTCGATCTGAGTCCTCAAGAATTTCCACATCATCCTATCCATGTCAGCTTTGGAGAAGCTGCTCAATGACCGCATGGAACTGAAATACTGTCATAGGCAGCCTGGAGGATATATGACATGGTCGCTCTGATGAAAGGGTATGAAATCAGAGCCAAGGGGTAGTTTGCTCTGAAGAAATCCAAGCCTCTACTAGCAAGGGAGGAGTCTAAAAACAGATCAAGAAAGGATCTGGCCCCACTGGGGAGGAAGATATCTAATCCAAATGTTTTGAAAGTCTAGGAGCCAGACCCATGGCCCCTGCTGGATCCAGTTATTTCTTCCTGGACCTCTTAATAACTTATTCAATCCTTTCCTCTCCCCCCTCTTTATCCTTCTGCCTCTTTCTCTCTCTCTCCTTTTCTTTTGATTTGTCTCTGTTCAAGTTGTCTGGGGGTCTTTCTGTTGTTTTTTTTTTTTTTTTTTTTATATATGGCAGAGCGAGAGGAAGCCAATTCTCCTGGAGAGGCAGAAAGAAGACTGCCAATTGGAATTGGGATCAGTGGTCCCATAGGGTCAGCAGCCCAAATGAGGTACACACATTACAGTCTTCCCAATAGTTGAGATGGATGGAAGAAGACAGTATGGATCTAGTGTTATGGCAAGAAATAACTTTCATTTTCCTTCAAACTCAGACAAAATAAATAGTAAGTAAACATGATTTTCTACAATACTGTTGCCTTCAAATGCAAAGAAGTCAATAAAAGGAGGCTGAAATGTACATCAAGGTTGTTTAGGTTTTAAACCGTGGGAAGCTCCGTCAACCTTTTGACTTTTATTATGCTTGATGACCAGGAGCCTACTTCTGCCACTGATAATTCCTCAAAGTTTTGGCTAGAAACATTCACAATGTTGAAACGTCTTTCACGTTGAGTTCTTTGTCCTTTAATCGACTTTATATTTTTTTGCTATCTTTTCTCTTCTTTTATTGTCTGCCTCATATTATATCATCTTAACTTCTCTTTCTGTGTCCTTTTTCTGTGATAAAAGTAAAGTCACTGAGGAGTTTGCATCAGTGACAAGAGATTGATTGGACACCATTTCCTTACTGTCTTCAAAATCAGTGTCATCCTTGATGTATATTTACTAGTGAAATATTATTGCTTAATCCCTTAGCAGGACTTATGCCATAATGAACTTTGTCAAGTTATTTTGTAAGACAGTAGATTATGATGTTTGGGTAATTTTTATTTATTATATAACTACTTTAGTGTAATCTATTTTAAGTGTTTGTGTGTCCTATGATGCACAACACAATTCCTTTATAGCAGGACATTGATTATAGTTTGCAATTAAACAGAATGCATGTTGTCTGTCTGAACACAGTAAAGGCACTGCTTTGGTACATTTAACTTTATCTTTAACATGAAAGCAAAATACAACCAAAGCCAGCAGTAAGGGTTCTTGTCCACAGTTCTGAATATCATTTCTAGCATTTGTATGTAACTGTAAATTTGTTGAATGACAAGCACTCGTAATTACTATGTAGTATATGAAGAGAGCTGATTATGCTGAAAATGGTAAAAAATGACCTTTTTATGCATATTTCAGAGCTGTTATGCTCTTATCTTGCATGAAAGCATGAGCACATCTAGTACAGAATGGTGTCTTGAAACTGTTACAGCATTAAAAGCTGTGAAATATTTTACACTGCTGCAAAAAAAGCAGACTTGACGCATTTAACAACTTTTAGATCTGAATGTCAGCAGGGCACACTGCTTACAGACACTATCCTTTTGGCAGAGTTTTATGGCTTTCAAAGCCGTAAAACTCTTCATGCTGCTATTTTTTTTGTTCCTTTGTAGTTAGTAGTTTGTCAAAAGAGCTGAAGTTCCATGCAATGCAAAGAATTATGATTAGGTTTCTTCAGTCATAACTACTTGTTATGTGTTCTTTTCATGAATATCACAATTCACCTCTTGAGCTTCACTTCACTCTGCTGCCAATGTGAATTTCTTGATATCTATGTCTCAAAACATGTAACAAGTTGAGAAAACCCAGTCATAATATTCTTTAACTTGTTATAAAAATTCCAGAGACGAATTGTATAACTATGCATAATATTTTAGAGGTTGAGTTCATTACAAATCACTGTCTTATGTTACTTTATTGCAGAGTGATGATATCACAAAAGTTACAAAACCAGCTAAAATAGTAGAAAGAATGGTTAATCAGAACACTTTTGATGATGTTGCACAAGGTAAGCCATAACTTACATTGTGTTTGTATTTATCTGCGTATACATAGTCATACTTTTAGATTAAAACATTTATTGAGTATGTTTTTTTTCCAATGCTGTATGCATGTTATGTCTTTAAGACTGCAGTGTACTTCCACTTCTGAAAGTGATGAACTGTTTAGTAAAGTTATATACTCCAGGAGTGATCTGATTAACTTTTTCTAACTGTATTACCAGATGCCAAATAGATTGGTTAATTTTCTTTGGGTTCTTGGTTCAGTTTAGAATTGCCTGGTACCAATACTTTTCTGTTTTTCAAGCTCATTTATGGCTTACCAGTTCATAAAATGTTACTGTTTCCAAATTTGGTTTAGCCAAGAAGGAATGTAATAACTTCCAAGTGAAGGACTGGTGCTTTGGGCTTTAAATCTTGTTTGCCAATGATGTCTTACATGGCAGATGTTTGTATTTATGAGTCTCGGGAGATCTCTTTGTGTAGAAGATGGTGAGTCTAAAGAGCATCAATGAGAACAGACATGCTGCATTTCCACTAGTTCTTATTACTTGTCTTGTTATATAAGGAGGTGCACTTTCCTTTACAAGATAACAGAACTGGAAATGCCATTCCAAGCACTTTTCCACAGCATGGTGCTTGTTTTCTCAGCAGTATGATAAAGGATCACTAGTTTAAGCTCAAAACATTCTTCTGGTTTCCATAAGGTTTTTTCTTGTATTTAGAAAGGACTCTTGTTGCAGTACTCCTGCATATGTTAAAGGAGACTTCCTACACCAGAGTCTTGTAACAATAACTTTTGATGTGATGAGAAGAAATGAAGATGATGCAAGAAATGGTGTTTTTACATGGAGCATGCACAAAATGATGCAGAGGACCTGCAGCACAAGACTGATGTTGTTCTCGTTTAGGCCTTCAGCTGCTAAAAATCTGGCCAAACTTTGACTGCCATTACAGAGTAGAAACCTAGATGTTATGAATGCTGTTTTTAGCCTGTCTTAATTAGGTACAATAACAAATCCACCGTGTTGCACATGAATATGCCAAGTGAATACTCTTGTACCTCCCTTTCAGAAAAGTGATTCTTATCTGGCAGTGGGTCACACATGATGGTGTCACTCTTTCTGGAATTCACATCTTGAGAAAGTGGATTTCCTGTCAGATTCTGGATCTTAAAGTCTCTTCTGTAACTGATGATACAGATGTCTTGCCCAGTCAGGGTTTTTATGAATGGAGTGCAACATGTTTCAGAGAGAGTGTACAACAGGTTCAGAGTTTGCCACTTGAGAGAATGAGATTTCTCCCTGTTCTTCTTCATCAAACAGGATGAGGGTGAGGAGAGATATTTGTTGACTTACTCTTCCTGTCATAGCTGGGAAATTCCTGTAGACCTGTACACCATCCTGGAATTATCTTTGATTCCTCATGCTGGTTCAAAATAATGAGGAAAAAAGGCTCGTCTTTTTCACCTCTTGTTGGGTATAAAAACATGTGGGTTTAGACTTTCAGATCCCTGGCTGTACAGAAGACCTTCCTAGTTGTAGCCAAGGAAGTTCCCCATGGTTGGATTTCAGACCAGTACATCAGGGCCCAGCTTCTGCTGTAGACCCTCTCATCCCACTGAATATCCCAGGTGCATTTTCAGGGGTGACTGAATATGTTCTGCATGCATGAATGTATTATTTTGAGAAGAAAAAGAGGTATCCTTTGGTATCCCCATTTATTCCCATTCAGTTGTCCTGCCTTACCTCTACCTGTGTGATGTGGGTTGCAGTTATTCTATGGCCAGGGTATTTGAGTCTATTGTTTTTGCCCAACATGACCTTGTGGAGGGTAGAACTGCAATCCAAAATTGGCTGAAAAATAAACTTAAACGCAAAACTTAACTAGATGTAAATATTTTGTGAACACTAAAAGCTATTAAAACTGTAAACATATCAATGTTATCTGTAAGAATTCTTTGCAGTGACAATAGTCAGTGCATTCATAGTTTTTTTTCCATAAATACTGTAATATATTATAATACACAGAAATCCCAAATTATATTTTTTCTGAACTTTCACAAACATATTTTAATATATTTAAAACTATACAAACTTGACATCTATTGTTAGAACACTTGTTAATCATACACAAGCTTTCACATGATCACAAGGATTTCCTCTATAAGTGTATGTTTGTGGAAATATTTACAGAAATGTGAAAACTATGTTTAATTGTATAATTAGCAATACAAATAATACTGGATATCTCTCAAGATGTGCAACTTACAGTGCAAATATTAGGCAAATTTTTCGGCAACATCTAAAATTTCACCTAATGTCATGCAACAGTTTGTAAGCCACTTATTTTTTGAAGTATTAAGTACATATGAAAATGTTGCTTATTTTTATAATTACTAGCAAACAGCTAGCAATATTTCCAGTATAGTGTGATATAAACCAGCATTTTCAATGAATTGTTTCACACCATACACCTCAGTAAAATGAAGGTCTCTCAGTTATGAAAGTATGAACATAAATATGAAAATAAGAATAATAAATGACAAACCAGGATTCATTTCTCCACTGCAGGACATGCTCGACTAACAGTCTTAGTGTCATGCTGTTAACATCTCCTTGCCGTTTCTAAAACTAGTTGGTAAGTCACTTAGTTAAAGAACCCAGGCCCAAAAAAGTTATAGACACCATAAGATGGTATGGGCGTGAACTGAAAGTATACAAAAAAGGTGTTTTAGGCTTGAGTGAGTTGAAGTGGCTTGGCATCAACTCACTTTCTAAAGAACTTTTCACCTCTTTGGAGCATGAAGTTTGTGATTAACAAACTCAGCCATGGAATCCACTGAAACAGTGGCTTTGCAGTTCCTCTCTGTCCTCAAGCTATTGGAGCTTCAGGACCTTACCTTTAGGGAACTATATCTGGTCTCTTATGAGGACTGTGTGTCCTCGGGACAAAAATCACACTTCCTCCTAAAAGTTTTTCAGAATTACCATTAAACAATTAATTCATGTCCTTGTTTTCCCCCCAGGAGGAGAAACTAGGGAAAAAAAATCTTTGCCACATTGGGCATGCAACACCTGCTAAAATTTACCTAAAAAAGAGTTTAGGAAGAAAGAACAGCTATTAGTCTTCTTTACTTGATGAAGAGAAAAGCTAACATTTGCTAAATAAAGCCTTTCCAGCTGGATTGTCAACTGCATAATCTCTTGCTTCCAGAGTAGCCTAACCAGTTGAAATATTGCTGCCAAAGACAAGTGTAGCAGGAGTTCAGCTGATTCCAGTGCATACTTTTCAGATGCGTCCATTGTGGACATGCAACACCTGCTAAAATTTACCTAAAAAAGAGTTTAGGAAGAAAGAACAGCTATTAGTCTTCTTTACTTGATGAAGAGAAAAGCTAACATTTGCTAAGTAAAGCCTTTCCAGCTGGATTGTCAACTGCATAATCTCTTGCTTCCAGAGTAGCCTAACCAGTTGAAATATTGCTGCCAAAGACAAGTGTAGCAGGAGTTCAGCTGATTCCAGTGCATGCTTTTCAGATGCGTCCATTGTGGACATTTTGACATGGCCATTTATTCTTTGATTTAGATCTTCACAAGCCAGTGCATTTCTTTGTGCCAGTCCCAAGCCTAGATAAATGGGGAGGGTTGCGTCAGGAAGGGCATCCGGCATAAAATTTTATGGGTTGGGAGGGTGGCCTAATGGTTAAGGTGTTTGCCTTGCAAGAACAAGGTGCAGAGTTTGAGTCTCACAAGGGATAATTGGCTAGGCTTAAAATGGCTCGCAAGGGTAGTTAGCTTAGTACTAACCTATGAACCTATGAGCCAAATCATACATGCAGACAACAGTACAGAAATACATACCGGATTGGTTGAAGCCCGGGTTAACAACGACCGCCACCAGTACTGTTGGCCAACAGGGTGCTGGCGGAAATTGGGCTACTGTTGGCCAAAGGAGGAGAAGAAGGGGAAGGCATGCCCGAAGGCAGGTAAAGGCTAGGACTGTGATAGTGAGGGTCGGAACTTTGAATGTTGGCAGTATGACTGGTATAGGGAGAGAGCTAGCTGATATGATGGACTGAAGGAAGGTTGGTATATTGTGTGTGCAAGAGACCAGATGGAAGAGGAGCAAGGCTAGGTGTATCGGAGGCAGTTTCAAATTGTTTTATCATGGTGTGGATGGGAGGAGAAATGGCGTAGGCACTGTCCTGAAGGAACAGTATGCTAAGAGTATTTTGGAGGTGAAAAGAGTGTCGGATAGAGTGATGTTTATGAAGCTGGAAATTGATGGTGTAATGATGAATGTTGTTAGTGCATATGCTCCACAAGTTGGGTGTGCGATGGATGAGAAAGAAAAATTTTGGAGTGAGTTGGATGAAGTGGTGATGACTGTACCCAAGGGTGAGAGACTGGTGATTGGAGCAGATTTCAATGGGCATGTTGGCGAAGGGAACAGAGTGGATGAGGAAGTGATGGGTAGGTATGGTGTTAAGCAAAGGAATGCAAAAGGTCAGATGGTAGTGGATTTTGCGAAAAGGATGGACATGGCTGTGATGAATACATATTTTAACAAGAGGGAGGAGCATAGGGTGACATACAAGAGTGGAGGAAAATTCACACAGGTGGATTACATCTTGTGTAGAAGGGCCAGTCTGAAGGAGATTGGAGACTGTAATGTGGTGGCAGGGGAAAGTGTAGTTAGGCAGCATAGGATGGTGGTTTGAAGGATGACATTGGTGATCAAGAAGAGGAGGATGAGTGTGAGGGCAGCACCAAGGATCAAATGGTGGAAATTGAAAAAGGGTAATTGTGAGGTGATATTCAGGGAAGAGTTAAGACAGGCACTGGGTGACAGTGAAGAGTTGCCGAATAGCTGGGTAACTACAGCAGAACTAGTAAGAGACATGGCTAGAAAGGTGCTTGGTATGACATAGGGAAAGAGGAAGGAGGACAAGGAGACCTGGTGGTGGAATGAAGAAGTACAGGAGAGTATACAGAGAAAGAGGTTGGCGAAGAAGAAGTGGGATTGTCAAAGAGATGAAGAAAGTAGACAAGAGTATAAGGAGATGAGGTGCATGGCAAAGAGAGAGGTGGCGAAGGCTAAGGATAAAATGTATGAAGAGTTGTATAAAAGGTTGGACACTAAGGAGGGAGAAAAGGACCTGTACCGATTGGCTAGACAGAGGGACCGAGCTAGTAAAGATGTGCAGCAGGTAAGGGTGATAAAGGATAATGAGGGAAACGTACTCACAAGCGAGGAGTGTGTGTTGAGCAGATGGAAAGAGTACTTTGAGGGGTTGATGAATGAAGAGAATGAGAGGGAGAGAAGGTTGGATGATGTGTGGATAGTAAATCATGAAGTGCAGTGGATTAGCAAGGAGAAAGTAAGGATAGCTATGAAGAGGATGAAGAACAGAAAGGCTGTTGGCCCAGATGACATACCTGTGGAAGCATGGAGGTGTTTAGGTGAAATGGCAGTGGAGTTTTTAACTAGATTGTTTAATGAAATCTTGGAAAGTGAGAGGATGCCTGAGGAGTGGAGAAAAAGTGTTTTGGTACCAATTTTTAAGAATAAGGGTGATATGCAGAGCTGTAGTAACTACAGAGGGATTAAACTGATCAGTCACAGCATGAAGTTATGGGAAAGAGTAGTGGAAGCTAGGTTAAGAAGGGAGGTGATGATTAGTGATCAGCAGTATGGTTTCATGCCAGGAAAGAGCACTACAGATGCAATGTTTGCTCTGAGAGTGTTGATGGAGAAGTACAGAGAAGGTCAGAAGGAGTTGCATTGTGTCTTTGTGGATTTAGAGAAAGCATATGACAGGGTGCCTAGAGAGGAGTTGTGGTATTGTATGAGGAAGTCGGGAGTGTCAGTGAAGTATGTAAGAGTGGTACAGGATATGTACGAGGGTAGTGTGACAGTGGTGAGGTTTGCGGTGGGAGTGACGGATGTGTTTAAGGTGGAGGTGGAATTGCATCAAGGATCAGCTCTGAGCCCTTTCTTATTTGCAGTGGTGATGGACAGGTTGACAGACGAGATCAGACAGGAGTCCCCGTGGACTATGATATTTGCAGATGACATTGTGATCGGTAGTGAGAGTAGGGAACAAGTGGAGGAGACCTTGGAGAGGTGGAGATATGCTCTAGAGAGAAGAGGAATGAAGGTCAGCAGGACTAAGACAGAATATATTTGTGAGAATGAAAGGGAGGATAGAGGAATGGTGAGGATGCAGGGAGTAGTGGTGGCGAAGGTGGATGAGTTTAACTACTTGGGATCAACAGTTCAGAGTAATGGTGAGTGTGGAAGAGAGGTGAAGAAGAGAGTACAGGCAGGATGGAGTGGGTGGAGAAGAGTGTCAGGAGTGATTTGTGACAGACGAGTACCAGTAAGAGTGAAAGGGAAGGTCTACAAGAGGGTAGTGAGACCAGCTATGTTATATGGGTTGGAGACAGTAGCATGGACAAAAAGGCAGGAGTCAGAGCTTGACATGGCAGAGTTGAAGATGTTAAGATTTGCACTGGGTGTGACGAGGATGGACAGGATTAGGAATAAGTATATTAGAGGGTCAGCCCAGGTTGAAAGGTTTGGAGACAAAGCCAGAGAGGCAAGATTACGTTGGTTTGGACATGTGCTGAGGAGGGATGCAGATTATATTGGGAAAAAGATGCTAAGGATGAAGCTGCCAGGTAACAGGAAAAGAGGAAGGCCTAAGATAAGGTTTATGGATGTGGTGAGAGAGGACATGCAGGTGGTTGGTGTGACAGAGCAAGATGCAGAGCACAGGAAGAAATGGAAACAGTTGATCTGCTGTGGCGACCCTTAACGGGAGCAGCCGAAAGAACAAGAGGAAGACTAAACACTAAGGCTCGGAACATGATGTTAGGAGTTTGAACACTGGCACTATGGTGTTTTAAAATTCTGCCTTTTGAGACTTCACTTCCTTGCTGTCCACCAACTCCTGCCCCATGGGTGTTTCACTGCTTGGAATTCTTTACAAATATTTACCACAGCGGAGGGTTCCAGGTGTTAGTAGCATAATTATTTGAGTTATAAAGGACGTTTCTTAGTGTATTATAAATCCCATTCTTCCTCCCCCTATTGTTAGAGTTCCCTGTTAAGTATGACAAGTACATACATTCTTATAACAGGACAGATTCCAAATATTCAGTGTTTTTCTTGATTTGCAGGAAGTATGCTTGACCTGTTATTAGGGATAAACTAACAAGTTCAGAGACTCTGTAGTGTAATGTATGCTCCAGTATAGGTTGTTTGTGCTTCTGAATATGAGTGCCCCAGGGAAAATAGCCAAACTGGAGGGGAAGGGAGAATAATCTCAACTATATATTTAGTTAAGAGATAACCCTTGTGGATCCACTGATGTATAGATTTGCTGCTCGCTGGCACTAGTTTAGACACAATTCTCAAACATATTTGAAGAATTGGCTCACAAGATAAAAAGTTCTGAAAAGTCTGACAGTTGCATTATAAGAGATGAAGTTAATTTTTACTGCATTACTTGAAAGACCATTTTACAACGGGTGTTTAATTATGTTGGTAGGTGACATCATTGATAATGAGCTAAAATTTGATCAAAACATTAACCAAGCCATAAAGAAAACACACCAGAAACTAGGATGTCTTTCCATATCAATGTTGCAGTATTCCGTATGTAAGGGATCTCCTGCCAAGGACAGTCCAACATCCGGCCAGTATACCAATGCCTTTACAGGCATCATACGTCACACATATGCTCCTTGTCCAAAGCATAGGGAATAAAGGTGACATATGGAAGCATACACCTCAGAACTTCTTTGCTGCCCATCTGAATGCTCTTCTTCTGGGCTGCTTACAAACCATTTTCAGATAAGTGCCCCACTGGGGTTATTTCTTCTCTTTTATTTTAGTGTTGTTGGTTTACATGTCATCCAGAAAGGGAAAATGTCATTGTGGGAGGCAGAGCCCCTATAAAGATTGTCACAAACAGTGTCTGTTCTGTTTGTGTGCTTCTCACAACTATGCACAGTGTTCCATTTGCCAGTCATTTGTCCCTAAGACCCTATGTAGTTGTCTCTCCTCATTGTCTATTTACCTAGAAAACCAGCATCTAAAGTTGTTGCCACAAGGTACTACAGTAGAGTCTTCCCATCCCAAGGGTCAGCCACCGGCCAAGAAAAAGGCCAAAAAATTCAGGTCTGATTCAGCTGCTGTCTTGCCTCCCCCCAGACATCTCTGTTGAGGTTGGTGAAACCCAGAAGATCGTAAGGTTGTTGCTTCAGATTCTTCTGCTGTGATCCCATCCGAGGCCGTCATGGATCCGACTTCTCGCATATCCTCAGAGGCTTTTCAGATGTTTGCTCTAAACATTGAGGGGGGGCATTGGCTGATTATATCTGAAGGACTGAGAGTGCTTCCACTATGCTGGTTGACTATCATCAAGGGTCTGACCCTCGTATGGTTTTTCATGTGAACATTCCAGAAAAGAAGAATAAACAAAAAAAAAACATATTTCTCCTTCTGTTAAAGATCCCCAACATGAATGGCAGGATTTTACTCAAGGGTTGTTCAGTGCTTTAATGGCTTTTAAACCTTCTCAAGGAGTCTCTTTGCCTTTCCCCTCGCTGGTCCTCTACTCCTCTTAAGAGATCTAGGGAGCAACAGTTTTCTAATGAGGATCGGATTCTGGGGAAGAGTCCTTGGCATACTCTTGTCATATCCTTTCTCCTTTGGATTATTAGTCTGAGGAAGAAGAATCTTGCCAGTCCAAATTCTCCTTTAGAAGAGCTCTCCTTTGGGGATTTCATATATGATGGAATTTTTCAAGTGGGATTGTTCTCAGGTTTGATATTCAGAAGAGGCAATTTAAACTCCTCCAGATGGAGTCTCTCAAACCCTTTCCTGTTCCTCCAGTTCTGGCTGCCCTCCTGGATACCTTTTCAGCAGCCTCTGTAGCCCTTGCTTTTCAGCATCCAGCTCTCCAGAAATCTGAAAGATTTTATAAGGTGCCCGATGATTGTAAATTTCTGTATAAATGTCCTTTTGTGGTGTCTCTTTCTTCTGACAACCCCTCTAAGCCATTGCCTTCTACTAAGCTACTTCCTTCAGACAAGAACAGTAGGGCCATGGAACAACTAGGTTAGAAAGGTTTATACTGCTGCTGCCATGGCTTTTAGGGCTATCAGTTACCAGACTGACATGACTAGGTGTGTTTTAGCCCTTCTTTCTCAAGCTTCTCAGGTAGTTTCTAACCTTCCTGACTCTGTAGAAAGATTTTGGCGCTTTCCTTGTTGGTTTCTACCTCTCAAGAAACTTAACCACTCCATTAGTTGTAGTTATGATGCAGCTGATGCTTCTTCTAGGGCTGCTGCATTTGGTTCTGTTCTGTTCTGAGGGATTACTTTTATATAATCTTCAGGCTTTGTCTGATGACATTAAGGCCAAATTATTGGATGCTTCTCTTGATAAATCTTTTTGGCTGTGATGCTGCTGAAATTTTAAAATCCCTCCAGGATAAGGGAAGGCCTTACAGGAGATTAAACATATTTTTGTTTCACCTATCCCTATGTTTCAGAGGAATTATCCTTCCAAACCTGCTTTTGTTCATATACAGCCTCTCCCTCCACCCTAAGGTAAAAAGGGTTCTAGGAATGTACCTCCAGCTAAGTCTACCCGGCCCCTATTTCTCAGAAACCTCCTTTTCTGGACAAGCTAGGCTCCATCTGACATTTTGCTTCCCTTTTCCAACGGCTGAGTTCCCTTGTCCCTTCACCTGTCATTGTCCCTTCCAAATTGGTTAAAGGTCACACAAGACTCTTAGGTTCTGTCCATCATCTGCCAGGGCTATATCATAGTGTGGAAATCTCTTCCTCCCTTTATGAACATCTGTCAACCTCCTCAGGAACAGTTTCCTTTCTTTCCAGAGGTGATTCATGCTGTTTTGGCCCAGGGCACCATTCAAGTTGTGCCCTCTGCCCAGGAAGGGAGGGAATTTTATTCCAGAATGTTTATGGTCCCCAGGAAGGAAGACACCTGGAGACCAATTCTGGATCTTTCTCAGCTGAACACCTTTCTAAAGGGTCCCCTCTTTTTTGGATGTTGCCCTTCAGTCTTTGTTTCCCCTACTTCTTCCCCAGGCATTTCTTGTATCAATGGATCTCAGTGAGGAAGCCTACCTGTACACACCTCTATTCATCCCCTTTTCAGAATTTTTTTTCATGTCTCTGTTTCTTCCTTGCATTTTCAGTTTCTGCTTTGCCATCTATCTTCTCTACTGCCCAAGGGTATTCACTAAATAGGGGTTGGGAGGGTGGCCTAATGGTTAAGGTGTTTGCCTTGCAAACACAAAGTACAGGGTTTGAGTCTCACAAGGGATAATTGGCTAGGTTTTAAAAAATGACTCGCAAGGGCAGTTACCCTACTACTAATCTATGAACCTATAAACCTAAATACCTCTGTCCTGTCATTACCTTTTGCAGGTTGAGAGGGGGTTCAGATCTTTCCTTATTTAGATAACTCATTCATTCAGGCTTCAATCCCAGAGGTTCTACTTGAGGACCTTCAGTTTACTGTTTCCCTGCTGCATAGCCTGGGGTTCACCATAAACTTTCAAAAATCACTCCTGGATCCTTCTCGGTATCATGTTTTTCTCAGTTGCAGGATCCAGACCATTTCCATGCTTGCATCTCTATCTTCCCCCAAGGCTTTCTCTCTTATTTCTTTTTTACAGTCACAGGCAGGGATTTTCTCAGGGACCTCGGGTTTATGGCTTACACCATTCCTATGATGCCTCTGACCAGGCTCCATGTGAGAAAACTCCAGTGGTGCTTCATTACTGTAGCTTCAACACTGCCATCTACTGAATTTCCTGGTTCTCTTCCTTCCTAGTCTCAAGCTCATCAAGGAGATGAGATCTCTCCTTCTAGATCTTCAGGCCTTAAATACATGTTTCATCCTGGGACCCTGAAAGTCTTTACAGACAATACCACAGTGATGTAGTATGCTAGCAAACAAGGGGGACACAGTCCTACCTTCTTTGCAGACTCACTCTTCAGGTCTGGGATTTAGCTGTCCAGTATCAAGTGACTCTTCAGGCTGTCTACATTCCTTCAGAGCAAAATATAGTGGCAGACTCTTTGAGAGGGTCGAGCACACAGGCTCACAAATGGATGCTTCACATAGATGTGTTTCTGGACATTGCCCATTGATGAGTTATTCCTCAGCTAGATCTTTCTACCTCCCCGCTGAACAGACAACTTCCTCTCTTCTGTTCCAGAGTCACAAGTCCTTTGGCTTGGAAGGTGGATGCTGTGATGCCCCTGCTCTGGGCCAGTGAAAAAGGAGCTTTAACCCTTAAGCTGACACTGGTGAGGGATGTTCACTTGGAACAGAAATAGTTGCACACAGTATTTTCAGATGTATCTGTCTGCACCAAGCACAATTTCCCCTTAAGAGCACACAGGGAACACACAGTCTAGAGGCTGGGTTTCTCTCTCTCTCTCTCTCCAGGCCCCCAGTAAGACTCCCCACTGATACAGCTGTAGAACTGAGTCCTCGGCCGAGTGTTCCAAGCCAAGTCCTCCACCACCCTCTCTGTGTCCCTGCTCCAAGTAGCTGACACACATACTCTTTGAGATTTGATTTTTACACACACACACACACACACTCACACTCACACACATACACACACACACACACACACACACACACACACACACACACACACACACACACCTGGAAAAAGTTGGCACAGACTTACCAGTTATGCCCAGACTATAAGGTAGTTCCACCACCACCAGAACACTCCAAAGCCATGTACTATAAGGTTCTTACAGCAGTACCCAATTATACTGAGCAAAATGAATACTAATACAAATGGTAGCATTTGACCAATGCAGCAAGGCTTTCAGGAGCATCCACAATGTCACCAAATAAATATAATTACTCTCAAATGTTAAAATATTCTCTAAAAGACCAGCCACAATGAAAAGTTTAAATATATTTAGTAATAAATAATAAAAGAACACAAAAATACTAAATATCTATTTACAATAAACATCAGAGTTTCAGTCACAGAAAATATTAAAAATAACACAGATGGAAAGGTTCACACAGATACAGGAAAAACAGTACTTGACTAATACCACTATATTTTCCTTACTGATATAAAGAATTACTGTGCCCTAGTTCACTTACTATACTAGAACAGGTTTCACAAAGAGACTGCCATGAGACTTCTGTCTCATCTAATAATAAAGCATCATTTCAGTGCTGGATTACAGAATGACATCACATACAACTGGTCATCTTAATCTGGTTCCCACACTACCCCCTTTACTAGAAACTGAACCAAAATCTAGCACATATGTGTCATAATACACACACATAGAGCTTTGCTAAAATGTATTATAGCCATCTGGAAGCTATAAAAAAATTTCAAAACTTTCACTCTTCCAGGGTTGCAATTAGTTCACCCCGACAAAACAGTAGGATTTCTAGTCTTGGTTTTCACAGACATTTTGTCTCCAGCTGCAATCAGAACTGTAAGATATAATTTTTGTGGCCTTAACCAGGTAATTTAATTTCAGACTACTTTCCAAAGTTAGCTGGACTGAGAGTAACCGTTTCTCTTCCAGTATTCTCTGTTACAAAATATTTATTACAACAGTTACAGTACAGTCTGACACACAGGTGTATTTCTTTTCTGTCCAGCAGGATCCATTGTTGGTACATTTTTATCACAAGCAGCTTTATAAATACATTTGCAACACAAGCACCTGTACAAATCAGTTTGATATACAAATGACATATAATTCTTTACAAAACTCCAGCTAGCTTTGCTGACATATGTTACATATCCTCTGCCCTGCTTCTGCTGGCAAATCTGGCACTACCTCACATCATCACAGGTGCATAAAAGATCAGTAGGCTTTTGTATACTGGCCGAGCGTAAAGCTGCCCTGGGCAGACTAACCCCTCTGTTTAGAATGCTAGAACAGTGAAGAGAAGGGCATCTACTGTTATGGTAAGTTTTTAGCAACTATATTGTTTTTAACTTCCTAACAGTGAAGCAGGTGAATTCATATAAGAAAGCTTGCTTTCTTGAGCTCCAGTCAGTATTGAGGATTACTGATTTGCATGGCTTAATATATTTACTGAAACTGTACATGTGATTCTTATCCCAAGTACAAGACCTGACAGGCCATGTTCTGCATCTCTGAAAAATAAGCTGAGGTTCAGTTTAAAAAAAAAGTGACTTTGAACTCTGTGTTACATCATTAATGCATGTTTTGCTCCTACACCCCTGCTGCTTATGAATATTAACTCTGAGATTGGTATATTTTGGTAAAGAAAGAATACTCCAAGTACCACAACCTTGGACTTAGTGTACATACCACATTTTACTTAGAATTACAGTTTTCCACGGATTGCAGCTATGGTCATAGGAATTTTAAAAGGCACTCTTGGGGACATGATAATGTGCAAAGGCTAGAACTATAAGTAAGAAGGCTATAGGCAGACATAGCATTGTGGATGTCCGTTTACTGTTATTATTATGATAAGTGAACTATATTGAGTGTTATTGAGTGTTCTGTATAACAAAAATGCTCTGAGGATTTTAGCAGTAATGTATTGCAGCAGTTAATATTAAAGATAATTGATGTCAGAACACAGGAAGTCTTTAACAAAGAACTTCTAGGGAGAATTGAGATGGATGCATGTAGTATTAAGGCCACACTCTGAACTTAAGTGAAGAGACTATTAGCCACCAAGAGGGAAGTGTGTTCTTCACCAAATTAAACTTATGGTTAATGTCAGGGGAAAAGACAGCGCTGACTTACTCTATGTTTGAAATTCTTGATTTGCACAGTGAGACTAATGCACCTTTTACAACATCAACTTCATTTTTGAGCTCAGCAAATCACTTGGCATTTCAAATGACTCCCTTTTGAAATGTCAGCAATTGGCAAAAAAAGAGACTGAAACTTGAGGAGAAGAGCAAATCTCAAACATCACTCTTCTCCTTTAAACTCCATTTTTTTTAAGGTGCAAGCCTTGTGACCACTGCAAATATCCCATTAAAGTAAATAAATTACTATAAACAACATTCATTTCCTATGTATTTCCATACTTTTTTGCAACTATTATGGTAATTATCACTTATCTTTTCTGTCTTTGTTTGGAGCAGACTAGATAAAGGGGATGCAGCAGAGAACTTAAAACTAATAAGTTGACAGAGACTGTACCACAGCAGGGAAGACCTTGATCACACTATTTGCAGTAAGTTGGGGGCCCACTCCACACTCTACTTTGGAAGCTGCTTTCTTGCTGACGTGTGAGAAGCAACAATAGTTTATGTGTACTCTGAAATCAAAGCAGCTAAATGAATTGTACTGTGGACCTTGACTGCAGTATATTTTATTTTTTTTTTAATTAGCATATTTAAATTATATTTTCCTATTCATTGTATGATTTAAAACAGAAGTACAGAATATAAAATAACAGCATATCCTGAAGTTATATCAGCAGAAAATCATATTCAAATTACATGTAAAATTAAACCTAAAAATTAAAAACTCTAAAACTGGATATAATGTCCCTAATAAAATATAAGCAGACTCTCCTATAAAGATAGTGATTCAGATCTTTAAAAGGATTGCTTGGATTCACATACCAAAATTAGGGAAGTTAGTTAGATCCAAAAGACAGCACAAATATAATTAAGCTAGGCAAACCAGAGTAATTTATGATAAAATTACAAAGTCTGCAAGCAACAACATTAATCAAGTGCATCACTGTGTTGCATTTTAGTCCCCACTACCTAGTCTATTAGCTTTCACTCACTTTAAAACTAACAACATGCTGTATACCCCAGATGCATACCCCACCACCAGCCAGTTATTAAACTGGTAAACACACTACAGAGAACTGTGCTTACAGAACTAAGTGTTCTTTCAGAAATCTCAAAATCTTAATGATGATTGTCTAAATGGCTGTCTATACTCCGTATATGTTGTTAAACAGGGAAGTCTGATCCCAACAGATTTCTGAAATGTCTTATCCCTTCTACAGTTTAAAATCTCATTGAAAATATACCTGATAGCAAAATTGTCCTGTTTTTGTAAGATGTTAGCAAGATTTTCCAGTTTCGATGTTAAGTCCACTTCTTATTCAAAATCTCATCTTACTCACAATTTTAAAGCTCAATGAAAACTCCCGTCAGCAAACTAGTCTTGCCCTTGTACCAGCCCCATTATTAATTCACTTACTTATGCAGTCAGACTAAACTGATATCATAAAAATCTTTACATTTTTTCTCCTGGTTACTATCTGAAATGTATTTTAACTGTTTGGATAAAATATGCACATGACTCTTTTGCTGTATGAGAACTAAAACTAAAAGAAGAAATGTAAACTTTTTCAAGCCCCCCAGTGGGCCATAAGCACTAGTGCTGGATCCAACTCTGCTACAACCTGCAATGTGTAGGTCATACAAGATGAAGCAATACTTATGACCTTATCATAGTCAACACAGTCAAACTTTTCCCAACAAAAAGTCTGAAAAACTTATATCAGAACCACCATAATGCTGTCTGTGTGGATTCAGAGAAAAGAACTACCTTATGGCAGTCATATGTGCAGGTAATTGTGCAACAACCTCACAACAATCTGAAGAAGAACACTTGTAAGGTTAACAAGTCTTAAATGGATGGTGCTTTATAGCAAAAAAATATATACTTTGAAGCAGTTTTTATTTGTTGAAAGTGTAAAGTGCTCAGTTGCTCATAAGATCAAATTGAGAGACTGGGAGCTGATTAAAAACTTTGCTTCCAAGCAAGGTACTAAAACCATACTGCATGACATAGTCATCAAATTACTTCAAATACCATATAATAGAGGAAATTATGAATTCACCACCAAGTTTAAATGAAGGATTGAAGCCAGAGGAAAAGTCAGTGTTTTGGGCCCATGGAAAGTATGAAACAGTTGATTTGCAGGTGTGAATAATAGGCCTTATATAATGTAATCATTATTTAACTTTTAACAGTTTGCATTTCAAACACAGTTTATAGCTTTAATAGCTAGAAATGGGAAAAAAATGTTATACACGTATGTGACATCAGAGTTTAATAGCAACCTTCTCAATAATTGAGTAAAAACTTGTTTGCAGATTTTAAGGGAACCTAATTTAAGATGTTCATCATATGGATCACTGCTGCGTATGGGTTATCTCCTACTAAGAGTATAACAACTGTCCAGCTTCCAAACCCTCAGGGCAAATTCTGTGTCCCCAAACCATTAGTCATTGTGAGCTAAAAAGACAGGTTTGGATGCCAAGTCCTTCTGGGCTTTTCTGCCACCAAAGAGTGCTTCTCTTGCTGGTTTTCAAGGATTGATGCTTGGTTAACAATGTTCCATTGCTAGGCATATAAATTATTTTCAGGAAAAAAAAACTTGCACTTTTACATTTTATGACAGAATTTGTACTTTTCTGTAAAATAAACATTTTAAAGCTTGGAAAAACTGTTTTAATGACTGCCACATGAAATTTTATTACTTTTAAATGGGAATGTCACTTTTTACTTTTATGGTAAAAAAGTTGTCTAATGTAACACTACTTTTACTTTTGAGGGCTGCGGTAAGTGTTTAAAGTGTTATTATTGTGTTGGAAAATTACTTATTTACTGACTGTCTGCCAGAGTCTCTCAGGAATCAGACATATTTTCGGCTTAACCATGGAAAAAACAGTTGGTTCTTTGGTTCTTCCTTCTTTCAGCCACAAAAAAAAAAATAATAAATCGCTTTTCCTATCATGGCAGACTGCTAAATTGCCTCAGCCACAGATGGGGGACTCTGCTGTGGTCATTATTGAATCCTCAGACCATTTATCTTTTTCCTTGTCTCCTTCTGGTGTAGTACCTACAGCCTTCATACGCTGGGGGTTAGACAATTCCTTTGCAGCTATTAGAGTGTCTTTGCTGGGCAAGGGAGAAGCACTGTTGTCGGTCCTGAGAAAAGAGGCAGGGAATTCTCCTTTGTGTAGACAGAATGCTATGCCTACCATTTAAGAGGTTTTTCCTGGCTAAAGTGGGTCTGCTTCTTTAGAAATTCCTGTGAAAATGAAGTAAAAACTTTCTTCCTCATTCTCTGTCACTTTCAACAGGAGTGATTTACTGGGCTTGGCTCAAAGTTTAGTTCAGGCTCTTGACCAGTTTAGCTCTTTCTGGTAAATGAAAAAGAGATTATTTATTTATTTATTTATTTTTTTATTTTTTTTGAAGAGTTTCAGTTTTTTGAACAACAAAGTGATTGTTAAGGGACAGACTGTATTTTGTCTCCTCAGGTTTCTTATTCAGATTCTGAGGAGAGTGTGAATTCTGCTAGTCCATTTGAAGGATTCTGTTTCTGTGAAACTATTTCCAGAATGAATCAGTTGTCTCAGTGGGAACATGACATTCCACTAACACTAAAGAAGAATTATGATTTATTACAACTGGATTTTCCAGAACCTACTGTACTTCCTCCTTTTCTTTCTGCACTGGAGGATACTTTTGTCACAGCCTGTAACTTGCCTGACTGACAGCTTGCTGTCCCTATCAAACCAGATTGATTGTATAAAATTTCTCAGTCCTATAATTTTTTATACACTCATCCCCGATCAGGTCCGGCACCTACTACCTTAGTGAATCCAGCTACTTGTAAACATGTTGTTAATACAAGTCCCACTCCTGACAAGGATAGGAAAGATTTTGATAGATTTAGGGGAAAGGTCTATTCTTCTACAACAATTACATTTAGAATTCACAGCTGTTAAGCTCATATGTTTAAGTTTATGTTTGCTTCTTTTGAAAGAGTGAGGAATATTTTGGCATCTGGCTCCACTTCACTCCAGATAATCTCTCAGATTTTGTTGCTTTCCTTCTCCAAGTTTGCCTAGGGGTATTTAATACTATCCCTGCTTTCTTTTTCAACAAACAAACAAACAAACAAAAAAATAAGATATAATAAAATAAAATAAAAAAAAAATAAATAAACAATCACATCAAGCTGCTGGTAAGCAGTCTTTTAAAAAGCCATAGCAGAGAGTTTCCAAAAAGAAAGATGGAACCCTCAAGAACAAAGGGCAGTCTGTTGAGTCTGGACAATTATCTTTAAGACTCCCCCCAGCCTGACAAACCCTTAATCCTTCCAGGAAGTCTAAACCTTGATTTCTCTCTTTGGCAACGTATACTTTCGGACAGATGGGTTTTAAAAGCAGACTGTCAAAGGTACAGATGGCAGTGGGAGCCTCTCCCTCCTGTTCAAGAGATCCCCTCAACTGCCAGACCAAACTCTTCTTTACCCTCCTGCCATTCAGCACATTTTTTTCATAGAGGGTGATTAAAGCTGCCCTATATCCTCAGATAGGAGAAGGGTTCTATTCAAAAAATGTTCTGGTGTCAAAGAAAGAAGACTTTTGGTAACCATTTCTGGATCTTTCTTGCCTAAACCAGCCTGTAATAGCACCCAAGTTTAAAATGTTATTCCTCCACAACTTGTTACCTCTTATTCTTCATTTGAATTTTCTGGTGACCTTAGATTTAAAAGATGCATATCATCACATCCCTATAGATCCAGATTTTTGGCATTTCATAATTTTTTTTGTGTCTGGATCACATTATCAGTTCTCTGCATTATCCTTTGGAATATCCACTGCTCAAGGTATTCACAGTTTTCCTTATTTAGATGATTTACGTATCTTTGTAGAGTCTTTTACAAAGTGACAAGAATCTCTCAGCTAGTGAGAAATCACCAACACAGACTGGAGATCTAGGAGAACATACAAAAGTCTTATCTCTTTCTCACATAATTGATTTCCCAGGGTGTCTCCTAGATACTTAATTTCAAAGAGCTTTTCTTCCACAGGAAAATTTGTATCTAAATTTGTTATTGAATTTTTCCTCTCACACTTCTGTTTCAGTCTAGGAATTTCCTCAGGATTCTAGGTCTTATGTCTTCTATAATTGTCATGATCGGTCTTGCAAGACTTCTCATGAGAAAAATCAGATGCCACCCCAAATCTGTATGGTTCCAAAATCAACATTGCATGACATTCCATATTCTAGTTTTGGGGTTTGTGAAAACAGAGACTTTTTTTTGTGTAGACAGACACTTTTACTTGGGAAGCAGTGTTTATGGGGATAAGTGTACAAAATCTTTGAAAAGAAAGGATAGACGAAAATGGATAAACATAAAAAAAGGTGTTGGGACTTCTACATGCTGTCAACTCTGTCAATCCTCTTTGGTTCCCAGGACCTCTACAGGTATTTACATCTGACACCACAGGAATGTGATACCTAAACAAGCAGGGGAGAACCAGATGGGATATATAATCTCACTCTGCAGACATCCTCGATACTGTCAGAGTAAAATTGTGTGGCAGACAAGCTGAGTAGTACCAGGACAGACTCTCATGAATGGAAACTGAATCAGGGTGTCTTACAGGAATTGATTCAGCTATGGGAAGTGCCTCAAATCGATCTGTTTGTATCCACTCACAGCAACCAGTTGGCAAATACTTCCTCAAAGACTCCATACAAGAAGGCCTGGAAAACAGATATATTTTCTTTTCCTTGGAGAGGAATATTCTTGTATAGTTTTCCACCCTTTCAAGTAATATTCAGGGTCATGCTGAAGATTCAGAAGGACTCTCCAAAGATCATTGTGGTGACTCCCTTCTGGCTAGGCTACAGTGGTTTTCCCCTTCATTTGAAAATTTCCAGGGGAAATTACCACAAGCTTCCTCACAGACTGGACCTACTCACACAAGACAAGGGTGCTTGATATATCCTGATCTCAAACAACTGCAGTTAACTGCCTGGATGACAACATTTTAATACCATTTTGGCATTTTTTCCCCTAAGGATATGCAGTAGTTATTAAAAGAAGCAAGAAAACCTGCTACTAGAAAATCATACATTAGTAAATGGAAAATGTTTTCTAGTTGTTGCCAAAAAAGGAACCAGCACCCATTCAGTGCAGGTATTTATCTGATTCTACATTATTTGTGTGAGTTACTATCCTCTGACCTCTCTTACTCTTCCATCAAGGTTCATTTATTGGGCACTTCAGCATTTCTGCCCTTGGATCCTCTCTATTTCTATACAATCTGATGTGAAAATGGTATGAAAGGTGTGTTGCATACCAAGCCTCCTAGAAACCAGGTGGCTCCTCCTTGGGATTTTAATTTTGTGATAGAAAAAACTAACAGTTGCCCTATTTGAACCAGTTCATTAGGATGACTTCAGGTCATCAGCATGGAAAACAGTGTTTCTCATTACTCTGTCCTCTGCAAGAAGAGTATCCGAATTGCAAGCTGTTATGGTCTGTCAGCCCTATCTCATTTTCTACAAAGACAGGGTGCCCTTGAGAACTAATCTTTCTTTTATACCTGAAGTGGTATCTAAGTTTACTTTAAGTCAAGCTGTCCATCTCCCTCTCCTTTTTCCAGAACCTAAAATTTAGGGCAAAAGGAAAGTTAATTTATTGGATGTCCACAGGCAACTCAGGTACTATCTTGACAGAAGAAAATCTTTCAGGAACTCTTATCAGTTATTTATTTCTTGTGAAGGAAATAAACAAGGACAACCCATGTCAAAACAGATTATTTCCAAGTGGTTGTCTCATGCTATTACCTTTCATTATATCTGTGATGCCCGTGCACTGGCCCAGTAATCAAGGAGCCTCAATCCTCACCACTAACACCAGTGAGGGATGTGCACATTGGGAGGATGAACAGCACACACACAGTTAAGTACAATTTCCCTTAAGAGCACACAGAGATCACAGTCAGTCTGGGGCTGGTTTCTCCCTCTCTCTCCAGATCCCCAATAAGACTCCCCACTGGCACAGCTATAGAGTGGAGTCTTTAGCCAGGGTTCCAAGCCAAGTCCTCCCAGCACTCTCTCTGTCCAACCAGTGCTTTGTGTCCCTGCCCAAGTAGCTCACACACACACACACACACACACACACACACACACACACACACACACACACACACACACACACACACACACACACACAAACACACACCTGGAGAAGGCTGGCACAGGTTTATTAGCTATGCCCCCTTCTGCCCAGACCATAAGGTGGTTAGCACTGCCACCCAAACCCCTAATTATCAGCTACTATAAGGCCCTTCCCAAAGGGTGACCAATTCCACTGTGTAATGTTACTGTTATCCAAATGATAAGTGTGACCAAACTTTTAAGGCTATTGTATAGTGGCCTGTACAGTGTTACCAAATACGTGCAAATACTCTAAGAGCTTAAATATCTGTAAGCAAACCAGCCCCAGATTGACTGTGATCTCTGTGTGCTCTTAAGGGAAATTGTACTTTACTGTGTGTGTACTGTTCATCCTCCCAATGTGCACGTCCCTCACTGGTGTTAGTGGTGAGGATTGAGGCTCCTTGATTACTGGGCCAGTGCACAGGCGTCACAATATCTACCATACCAAGTCAGTTCCAAGCAGGGTCAAGGCTCATTCTGCTGATTGGGGCTTGGTGTAATGGTTAAGATGTTTGACTCACAGACACAAGATATAGTGTTTGATTCTTACCTTGGGGAAGGAAATTGGGTAGGCTTAGAATGACCTGTTAAGAAAGCTAGCCTAATAATTAGCTATGAACTTATGAAACCATAAATTGAAGTGGATGGGAGTTGGCATAATGGTTATGGTGTTTATCTCACAGACAAGAGGTGCAAGGTTTTATTCTTACTGATGGAAATTGGCAAGGCTTAAAATGGCCCACAACGACCGCTAGCCTAGAGCTTACCTACCTATACTTGGGCTTTGGCTTCATCTGTGGATAAGGCTCTTGCAGCAATGATGAAGATAGTACAGTTGTGTAAGTAAATTTACCATGCCAGTAGATGTTTGAATGATCACTGCTGCAATAGCCACTACCTTCCCCCTTATTTTGCTATGTTTTTGTTGCCAGAGTGAGGACCCTTATTTTTATTTTCCTAGCATTGTTCTGCTAGTGCTTTAGCCTCCCTACTTCTGTTGTCATGAAAGCTTTGAAGGATCTAGACCCCAAACCTGTCATTTTAATCATCTCAGTTTGAACTGACTATTGACTTGGGTGCAGGGAAGGTGCTTTGAAGCCTTGGTAACTAGCAAGCTGTTATATCTTTAGCAAGATATAACCCATTTAACTAAGACTACACGCAGAAGTAATCATCTGAACATCAACTGTTATGGTATGTATGTTTGCTTGCACGACCATATTTTTATCTCCTGATGTTAATGGTGTATTTTGGTTAAGTGTGTCATCACTAACTCTGCTGTGGGGGAGGAGTTGGGTTCAGAAATATATCTTTTCTGTAGGAAAGCACAAACAAAGCAAGTGTAAGGCAAATAGCATAAACAGTGTCAGAAGCATATGTCACAACTATAAGTCACAATATATGCTACATCTGCTAGCTGTCTGTAAAAATTAGTCTGATAGCAGTATATATATCATCTGAAAAATAGCACATTAAAGCAGAACCTTTGCATTTTTTCTTTTAGCATTTTTGCACCATGAAAACATCCCATTACTAAATGAATTGCTATAAACTGAATTCAAATACTACATATTTCCATGGTTTGTAGCAGCTATTGATTAAGAAGTATTGACGTGGAAGTTTTTTTTGTGGAAAAGAGAGAAAACAAATGCAATATTGTTATTTAACACTTTTTCACAGTGGGGATCTTTTATTACAATTATTGCTGTATGCGGGAGGCTCTTCTGCACATTGTAGTGTGGAGACTGCAATTGCCACCACACGTGGGAAAACATCAGTGTTTTTTATTATATTTCACCCAGATCAAAACAGCTAAAAGGAGTAACTGCAGGACCTGAGTGTTTTAATGTGTTCAGTCAGTAACTGCAGTTAGGGTTAATACTGTTAAATTGCTGATGTTTTTAAATACTTGAAACAAATATACTTTGAAGTATTCTTTGTTATTCAATTGATAAATGGCCAGTTTGTGTAATTCACTCACTAGATGGTGATAGAACAGCACTTTTCAAGACCAAGCTCAGAGCATTGAGAGCTGAATAAAAATGTTATCTCCATGAAGTACATTAAACTTTATTGCATGAAGCAGTCATCAAATTGGTTCCAAGGTGGCCACTGTGGTGCAGCGGTTATCGTTGCCGCCTCACAGCAAGAGGTTCTCCGGTTTGATTCTCAGCTGGGGTGCCTTCTGTGTGGAGTCTGCATGTCCTCCCTGTGGTCGCGTGGGTTTCCTCTGGGTGCTCCGGTTTCCTCCCACATCCCAAAAACATGCTGTAGGTAGATTGGACACTCTAAATTGGCCCTAGGTGTGAGTGTGTGCATGTGTGTGCCTTCTGTGGAAGATTGGGTGCCGGGCTGGCAACTCAACACTGTAAAACTCCACTGCCAGTCATGAGTGGACAGGTGATCCGCTGTGGCGACCCCTAACCAGGAAAAAGCCGAAAGAAGAAGAAGAAGACTGTGTACTGGGGAAATTACTTGTTTGCCATCAAGATAAAGAGGATAATTGCCAGAGGAAAAGCCACGGGTGGCCTGCAGTAAATCTGAAATTGCTGTTGGAATGAAATGTCTTTTAGAGCACGTGCATGATTATTTAGCCTACTTAATCACTTAGCATTTAATGCACAGAGTACAGCTTTGACTGCAATAATCTTTAGCAGTTAGAATCTCAACAAAACAATTGCACCATTCTGCACTGAGAAGCTTCCTTGACAGTTCCTATGACATGTTTCATTATTTCCCCAATATGATTTTGGCTTTTTTTGGAAGTTCCCATGCTTGTGTACAGAAGCATGCCATGTCACATAACTACATAAGCACATTTGTCTGCCAGTTCTTTTTGACACGTACATTGTTTGGATCTCAGTCTTTGCTGTCACCTCTAAGTATTCCTGCATTTGCTTACCTTTTACTTCTAAACACTTTATGAAAATTGTCTGAATAATGCATTGTATGGTGAAAGAAAGCTTCTAGTGGTTCAAGTGAAAGAGAAGAGCTTTTTCATTGAAGATTTATTTTGCAGGAGTGATTGAGGTTTAGCTTTTCAAGAGGTAAGTTTCCATCCTTCATGGTTTGATTTGAGCCTGATCTAGTCCACTAGAGTAGCAGAGGGCCAGAGGCTTAGGAGAGACATGGCTTTGGCATCTACCCTGGAAGATTCATCCTGGGTTAATCTAGAAGTTATTCATTTTGAGCCTGAGTCCTGTCCGGCCTGATCTCAGTGAGTAGCCAATTGAGTCACTGAGATATGGACCTTGGTTGCTTGGGGCCAGTGCTACTTTTCTGTGAATTTCCTCCCAGAGACCAGTAGGATTGGTCAGTCTAGATTGAGGAGTAGCCATTTGATGACCTAGCAGCAGAGTACTGATCCACGTGTGAGACATAAGATGTTTGGTTGAATCTTGGTATGGGCTTGAGCTGTGGGTATGGACCTCACCCTTAGGGATTTGAGTGATGTCATCAACAAAGAATCTGTGTGGTCCTCTCTCCATTGTATATGTGCATGTGGTCACTTGTGGACTGTGGTCTGCCTGATATCTGGAACATACGTAGGACACACTTGGGCTAATGTGAGCCTGTGCACAGTTTATAAGTGAATGGGAAGTGTTCTGGACCCACTCTCCAGCCCTTTTGTCAAGAATTCTCTTAAAGTTTTGTAAACTATTAACATATCTGATGTATTCAGGGACTTTATTCCATATTTGCACTCTTCTTTAAGTAATATAACAACTTCTTACCCCTTTACTGCACAGTTCTGAACAAAAGTTTAGATTACAGTGTTTATGTATCCTTGAGCTTTTATACACCTATATGCTGAAGTACATTTGAAAATATGTGTCGTAGAAAACTTTATAAGCAAATATAAGTCTGTCCTGAATGCACCTACATTGGAAGGTATATAATATCAGTTCTGAGTACCTATTATTAAAGCTCAAATCTGTAATAGAAGACAGTCTTTTAGAAAGTCCTCCTTCCACAGATTCATGAGAGTATAGTTGTCTAATATTATATGTACAAAAAATTGTATAATCAAGGATGGACCGTGCATATACTACTTATGCTTTTAACATACTGACTATAGCCCTGGTCATAACATTTTTTAATGTCATTCTGAACTGTCTCAAAGCTCTACTGCATTTAGATTGTGCATGCATTTAAAAAACAAAAGTCTGATTCAGTCATGATACCGAAGTCTCTATATTTGTTAATCTCTAAAGGAAAAAAACGGTGATATGAAAATTGGTTTAATTATAAATAGATACCAGTAACATGGTGTTACGGTTGTCCTCTCTAAATGTTAGACCATTTTTTCTGCCATCTGCTGATGTTTGACAGATGATTGTTTATAGAGGTGAAATCATCTTTACTATTTGCAAAAATCCCATTTTAAACTCGTTGGCGTACTTACAGTACCAATGATGTTCATTTGTATATATCGTGCCAAATACTATATTAAATTGCAAAGGGTCACCCACAGAGCCTTTAGGTACTCCTGAACTTTTTGATTCTGACTTTACACCTTGCATGATGTCTAATTGTCTTCTGCCCTTGGCCATTTACTTATCAATCTGATCAAACGGTTGTTACCTTTAAGGTCTTGAATTGCTGTGCCAATAATGTTAAAAGACAGCAGATCAAAAACTTTAGTCAGTTCTAGGTTAATAACACCCATGCTAAGTCTCAAGCCTACAGCTTTAGTGTTATGGTCATAAAAAAGTACCAAATTTGTAAGGGTAGATTGACCCTTAATGAAGCCATGTTGATAGATATCACATAATACAATAGTACTGTCATTTATAATAATTTCAGTGACTCACCTTTCAAAACCTATACCAGTCCTCCCTTTCTGCTCAGTCAGCAGGTAGAGAATGTGTGGGGATGTTGAGGTGTTTTTTTCTCTTTTTTGTTGTTTTGAGTGTCCCTGTTCATTTCTGTTTCCATGTCTAATTCTAGAGGTGAAGATTAAACTAATTTTTAGCTCAGCTGGTATTGTGGCTTATAGTCCTGACTATGACTGTGATAGCTCAGGACTGACTCATGACCAAGGAACTAAGCAAGCCTTCACAAAAAAAGAAGAAAAAACTCACAACCCTAGACTGCTGCAGTGGTATAGTAGGATAAAGCCTTGACTATGGTCCAAATGACCCAGTTTTGATTAGCAACCTGGGTGTTTGACAGTGAATCAGGAAGGGATGGGCATTAACATGTCAGGTGGACAGGGTGGTTATATTGGCATTTCCTGTGACAATTCCTTGTGGAGACTGGAGCCATTGCATGATTAGGAGGTGTGATCTAAAGAAGGAGTAAGGTGGAGTTCATAGCTAAGCTGCTGTGAAGGGGGGTGTCATCTGCAGTGCTGCACATCCCTATTGCACATCTGCCCCTTTGACACAAACATAGACAATGGAAGGTAGGGAGAGTAATGGGATAGGTCATACATACAAATACCACCCCAGTGGATGGAAAATGGTCAGATAAGTCCTGGGGTGTTTTAGGGGGAGGCTAGCAGATCCAAGGATGGATGTGGGCCACTGTGGTAGGTCTCTGTTGCTTGAGCAGATTATTATTGAGAGCCTCCGTGAATGTTTTTATGTTTCTGTGTGTGGATTTTGGTGGTGTAGGTTTAGTGGGACTATGTGATGAGTGTGGTGTGTTTTAAGTGTTTATCTTCTCCTCTTGACTGTCATGTTCAGTCTTGGTTGGAGAGAGCTTTACCTCCAGTTTGGCTAGATAAGTGCATCTCTCACAGGTTGTGGTGTTGGATAGTAGGAGGAGAGGGTTGTCTGTGTACATGAGGCAATTGCTACATTGCCCCAAGATGACCAGATTCATCAGATAGACAAGAGGGAACACAAGTGATCCATGACTGGATTGTATTCAAAGTATACATTTGAGCCACTCTGAACTCTCCCAGTTTGACTTAGTGTTTTTTTCCTGTTTTGGGTTCTGTAACTGTTCTTTGATCTCACCATTCATAGTCTAACCTTCAGTGCAGTTTTGTTGAGTTGATTATGTGGCTTTCATACTCTGTATGCCTGTGCTGTTCTGTATTTTAGTCACCTCAGTCATCCTCAGAAGGTTACGGTGAAAACCTTTCTTCGGTCTGAGTGAATTATTTTCCTTTTGTAGATTTGTTACTTTCTTGTAATAGCTTAGCATGAAAAGCAATGGGCAATTTGCTACTTGCTTCCTCTAAATACTTGTTTTGGACTTTATTTTCAGTCTGCCAATATCTGCATCTGTCTCTCTTTATCATGTCATAATGTAACTTGTTTTCTTCTTGCAGCTTATTAACAAGACTTTCAGTATTTTTTTTTCCAATATAATTTTTATTATAATTTTCGATATACAGTACAAATACAGAAAGAAAACTGGCTTTCAACTGAAGTAAGTTACATACAATCAAATACAGGAAGTTAAGAGTATCAGATATATGTATTGCAGTGCTAGTACAAGTTAGAGTTAAACATAGGCTCATAAAATAGTACTTGATGTTCATTTGTTTTTGTAAAAGTAGTGATATACTTATTAAATTCTCACACAAATAGGATGCAACCATATGTCTAGGCCTACCTAGTAAACTATATATACTATGTACACTCAGTTGTCACTTGTAAAGGATGTTGTACAGAAGATTACTAGAAATGAGTTAAATAAGTACAGTCAGAGGGTGTGCTCGTACATAAATTTCTTATAAACCTTTGGAAACTGGATGAATATTCACAATCCTCACCTGATAAGTTTCAGGCATTTGGTATAAGAAGTTAAATAGAAGTCTTTTAAATGAAGATAGAAAGAAATAGTATATAGATAAGGGTCTAACTAAGTATTACTACGAGGCTTTTCCAGTATTTCTGGAAGTATTTTATTTTCTTTTGACTTATTGTACCTAATTTGCTCACAAGAACATATTTAGTAGCAAAGGTTTTAAACTCTTTCCAAGATGTTTTTGTTCTATCTAGCCAATCAAGTGTTGTATAGGTTTTAAGGAAAGTTCACAGTGTTACAATGATATGTTTGGACTCAAAAGTTTTAAGAGCTGGGAAATATATTCAGAATTGCCATTTTCCACGAAAGAGTGGATTTCATGTATCCCATTTTCTCGAGTTGTGCTCTCAAAGAGCACCATAGTTTGTAGATGTTTTTGCAGGACCGGAATATGTGTAAAGTATTGGCTACTGAGTTAGAGCATGTGTGACAGAGAGGTGAAACAGTGGGGTTACTTTAACTCAAAAAAAAGGTGTGTTATAAGCATTGTTGTTTATCATAAACTGAGTGTAAATTAATTTTTTGAAAGGAGATAGTTTTAGAGTTTAGTGTGCTATCTTTTGGTTAATAGTTAATTCCTTGTTTTGGCTCTCCCAATACTTGGAGTAAAGGATTGTGTCTTGGTGCTTTATTTTTTATACTAAACTATAGGTATTTGATAACATTTTGGTCCTTAGCATAATCAGAGCTGCTATTTGTTGGTAAAGTTGGATATCTAACGGTGTTACTTTAACCTCAGCTGTAAGAGTTATTAGATATAATATTTGTTTAACAATTATATAATATTTTTTATTGACTGCTAAAGATGCTATAATAGAATCAAATGGCAGGTTCTTGACTTTATAAAAATCCCAAACTAAACAGTTCTTGATGAGTGGAAATTTGTCTCGATTTAACATAATTTTATTTAATCTGAAGTTGGAATTTAAGTGAATTTGTTGAGCCATAGTTAAGGAATTCTTTAAATTGAAGGATGTTATGAGGTTTTGGAAACATAGAGTATTTTTCACTAATGTAGGATGAATCTTAAAGTCTTGAGTTTTAGTATTAAGGAAAGGGATGGCTCAGCAAAAACAAAAAAGAATATTTCCATAGACTACAGGACCAACACAGACTAAACCCTCAAACATTCTAGGGAGCTATAAATTTCCTACTTCACCCAGGCTCTAACACCAATCCTTGCCCACACCCTGATAAAACACCCTCCGATATAGCCTATCTCTTCAACTCATACTTTATAGAAACCATTGCCAAATTGACTGCCACCTTTCCCTCTTCTGACACTAACTCACCTAACCAAACACCCACTCATGTAATACCTTCCTCTCTCCCTAAATTTTCTTTCTCTCCTGTTCCCACACACACCATAATGAAACTCCTTCTAAAACTAAAACCTTGTACAAATGCTCTTGATGACTTACCCTCGGAGTTCCTAAAAACAGCTGCAAGCTCCATAGCCTTCCCCATCAGTATACTTATCAACATATCTATTCAAGAATTCTACATCCCAAATATCTGGAAGAAAGCATACATTCTTCCTTTCCATAAAGGTGGCAAAAATTCAGATATCTCTAATGTCCGGCCTATCGCTATCCTCTCTCCCATCTCTAAAATATTAGAAAAATGTGTGCATAGCCAACTCCTCAACTACTTAGTTAACAACCAAATTCTCACCCCAACCCAGCATGGCTTTAGGCCAGGCCATAGCACAAACACTGCTCTCATTTCTTTTCACAATACCATAAATTGAGCACATGATGCCAATCAAATCATCTCGTCTTTTTCTTGACCTTTCAAAAGCCTTCGACACCATATCCCACCCCCTTCTACTCTCTAAACTCAGTAATATAGGTGTCTCCCCTCCAACCCTATATTGGTTCTCAAACTATCTATCTGGCAGATATCAGTCAACAAAATGGCAGCAATCCTGTTCCCCCTTCCTCAACATTACTACAGGTGTACCCCAAGGTTCCATATTGGCCCCCTGTTATTCAATATATTTATCAACAACTTCCATAACTCCCTTTCTCATGCCACCATGATCCAATATGCAGATGATTCTACAATCATCTGCACTGCCAAAACCCCTTCAGAGCTACAACTCCTAACCCAACAAGCCTTTACATCCACTGAAAACTGGATGTCAAACAACCATCTTGCTCTCAACCCAAATAAGACAAAACTGATTCTATTCACTCCAAAAAAAAACAACCCCACTAATCAGAGCCAATTTCCACATCCACTCCCAGAACAATACCACCATCGAAGTTGTTTCCAGCACCAAACTGTTAGGGGTCACCACTGACGAAAACCTAACATTTGACCTCCACATTCTCAACAACATCAAAACAACTCATCGAACATTAGGCTCCCTCTACAGGCACAACTATTACCTTAACCATAGTTCAAAAAAGGATCTAGCCTCAGCCTTTCTACTTCCATCCCTGCTATATGGTGCCCCTATCCTTACAAACATCCACTCATCTCTTAGAACCAAGCTAGACACATGTTACAATAAGATAGCTAGATTTGCAACAAATGCCAGACCCTCAGCCCACCACTGCTCCTCCTTACAGCAACTAAACTGGCTTGAGCTACCACTGCACCTCAACTACCTACACTTCACTACAGCACACAAATTAATACACAAACCCACAGCATGCCCCTCTCTTTCCTCTCTGCTGTCCTTATACCAACCAAATAGACCCCTTAGATCAGAAAATAAAACCTTGCTCAAAGTTGACAAACCCCAACACCCAGCTGGTCAAATGCTCTATTCCTTTACAGTTTCCAAACTTTGGAACTCCCTCCCATCCACAATAACCTCAATCAAAAGCCCTACACACTTTAAAAAATCACTTAGACAACATCTCTCCTCTTGCTGGCTATGCCCATGCCAAGAAACAACTCTCAGCTAGACTCAGCTCTCCTTACTTTTCCCCCTCTGTTTTTCTATCCAGCCTGTACTCTAATTTCCTTATCTATTGCCTAACTCTGTTACCTTACCTAACTAGCCATTCTCCTCTCTCTCTATACCTTCCTCACCAACCCTCATGTACTATTTCCTCCGTGTCTTTCGTCTCTGCTAGTGTTCTCTTCAATTCAGATCCAAGATACCTATTGTAATACAGTTCATACTCTGACATATATTTTATACTGTTTGATTTCTTTGCCAATCCATGCCTATTACTGCTACTGTATTGCTTGCTAGTTAGATTTTAAACTGAAAACCAATGCCTACTACTAATGTATTACCTGCTAGTTTAGTTTCTGTAAGTGTTTAGTTTCTGTAACTGAAATAATTAGTTTCTGTAATTTAAATTGTATTTTTTCCTATATTTTTCTGTATTTTACATATTTTTCTTAATACTGTTATGTGGAGCTTTTCTCCCCGGACCTCCACTGAAAATGGGCTCTCCTAGGCCCAGTGGACTTTCCCGGTAAGCAAATGCAATAAATAAATAAAGTTTGGATTCAGTTTGGAATCATTGAGGTGCTAATGATAGATTTTTATCCAAAGGGGGTGGCAACATTTATTTGAAGGTTCAAAACTGATTATACGTATGATACGACTGGCATTAATTATATTATAGTATGTTTGAAAGTCAGGAAGGCTCATGCCTCCTTTCTCTTTAGGGAGGGTTAGTCTGGAGTAGCTGATCCTAGTGTTCTTGGGGTACCAGATCAATTTGCCTAGTAATGTTTCCATTTTTGAGAAAAAGCTATTTGGAATATTCTGGTTGATGGCATAGAAATGAAAGAGAATTTTAGGGAGGATGTTCATTTTTATAATTGCTGTCTTAGAAAGTGGGGAGAGATTTAGATTTTTCATTCTTGTAAGATCTTCCATGACATTGGACCATGCTTTATAGAGATTATTTTTAATTACTTCCTGTTGAGAGTGTATGAAAGTAATACCCAGATATTTGAGTGAATAATTTATTTTGATTTTTGTTTTTGGTATGAAGAATTCTGTGTGTCCTAGGGGATTTAGTGGATATATTATTGATTTGTTTGGATTGATAGCATAATTTGAGATTAATGAAAATTTATCAATGGTGCTTAGAATCTTTTCTAAGTCCGTCGAGGGGAACTCAAAGTAAATATTTAAATCATCCGCAAAGGCAGTGTATCTCACTAGAACTTTAAAAATATATACAGAATGTTGGAATGTTTTTTGACTTAATTTCAGGAGAAGGACTTCTAAATAAAGGTTGAATAAGTATGGTGAAAGCGTGCATCCCTGCCTTGTGCCGTTGGTTATTTGAATTGGGTTTGATTTCTTTTTGTTTATATTTAGCATAGTAGTCGCTTTATTATATAGGGTTCTGACCATATAATATATTCATCAGGAAAATCAAAGTACTTCAAAATCTTGAAGAGAAAGTGCAAGTTGACTCTGTCAAAGGCTTTTTGAGCATCTACGAAGAGTGCATATTTGGGGGATTTATCATTCGCTATCATGTTTGTTATAGCTTCTATGGTCAGCGTATTATCCCATACGGCACCATTATTCATGAACCCCAGTTGTTCGGGGGATATAATGTGAGGTATTACTTTATTAAGTCTATAAGCAAGTATTGATAATAGAATTTTTATATCTAGATTAATTAGGGCAATTGGTTGGTAATCATTGGGGCTGAAATTATTAGCGTTGGGCTTTTGTATAAAAATTGTTTTGGAATTATTAATGTATAGATCCGTGATGCCAAATTTGATTATATAATTATAAACTTTAAGTAAGACAGGTGTTAACAGTAGCTTAAAGGATTTATAAAATTCCGCTACGTATCCGTCAGGACCCATGGTCTTTTCTGGTTTCAATTTATTTATAGCTAAGAGGATTTCATCAGTAGTTAATGGTGAAAGACTTTCAGTATTTTTTAAAATTTTACTCCAGTTGCTGTATGCATTGATTAAGTGCATTTAAGTCAGTGTTATTGCATCTGGTTTGAGTTCTTCATTTATCAGTGCTAACTATGTGCTTTTGGTAACACTTTCAGATTTATTTTGTTGCATAAGCCAGGCTACTTCACTTGTTTGGCCACAAGTTTATGTGTAGTTCTTTACTCTGTTCTCATTCTCCTGGAGTTGTGTCTTTAGTAATTCATTCTCAGCTTCCACATTTTGACAGTTAATTTTTAGGCCAAGCAGGGTATTCTTAGCCTTTTGTAGCTCCTGCCACAACTTTCCTTCTCACTCCGTAGATAAACAGTGTCAGCTGTGGTGTCTGACTTTAACTTCTCTTTTGTCTTTAAAGTATCAGAATGAAGTCAAGCTTGGTCTTCTTTTCTTTCATTTCACTTGACTAAGCACTTTCTGGTTTACTGTTATGTTTCACTGTTCCAACTTTTACAGAAAGTTTACAGTGTCTTTTTGGGCAAATGAACAATTATTATAATTTTATTTTGTTAACCCTTTTGATAGTCAAGATCTGTAAAACTAACTTGTTTTAGTTCTGTTTTCAGGAACCACCTGTTACAATATTGCTGTTGTCTGTCTCTGCTTAAAAACAGCACCCCTATCTGCTATAGTATTTATATTCTCAATGCTCTAACTACATTTTGCAGAGTTAAAAAATGTTGACAGAATGCCTTATTTATTTTCCTTTTTGTTTTTTCACTTAGCCCATTGTTATATAACCAGTTTTCCTGAAATGACGACTGTTGCATTTTATGAAAGTTCTCATTTCTTAAAAACATCATGTAATCTGAGACTCACGTACTGCACTTCAGCATCATCTATTCAGTTCCCTTAGAAACATTACTGCTATGCTGGAGTCATTACTCTCAAATAAGGTTTCAGTTTGCATAGATGCAACACTAGATTGCAAAACATTAAATGTTAAGTTGTCAATCTCGCCTTCATTCTTGCTTGATGGGTTCGGAGCCGATCCTCGGCTCCGACTCGGCACTTGCTTTAGCTCGAGAACTCCTTTTACCAGCTCGAGGCAGCCCCATATCCCATGATGCAAGGCAGTAAGTACCCAGATCTCGTTTGCCGCTTCGCTTAGGAGGTCTTCTCTTTACCAGCTCCTGGTAAGTTGTTCACATTTGTGATTTTTCAAGCCCCTTTTTAGTCTAAATCTAATTTTTTGATAGTTTAAATTTATTTCTACCCTTTTCTGACAGAAATTCCCTGTCTCTTTTAATTTTTTGTTAGTCAATTTTCCCTATCCCATCCCCCCCCTGTTAGGGTGTGTGTGTTGGTGTTTTATAGAATACCTCTTGGTATTTTGTTTAATTTAATTTTGACTGGTGTGTCTGTGTGTTGTGTTTTTCGGCACCATGTCAAAGGAGAGGGTCTCAGGTTTTAAGAAGTGTGACTCGTGCTGTCAGAAGATGTCTCTGACAGACGGTCACACTTCTTGCCTGTATTGTCTGGGCCCTCTTCACCTGCAGGACTCCTGTGCTATTTGTCACTCCTTCAGCCAGAGAGTCCTGCAGGAGAGACGTAACAAGTTGATTCTTAGGGGCCTTCTTAAGCCGGAGGGCTCTCCGGCTAAGTCGGCTCCACCAAAATCAACAAAACCTGCCAAGGCCCAGGCTTCTGTATCTAAGCCTGCGGCCTCGGCTCCGACTCGTACTGAGTCGAGATCGGCTCGGACTTGAGCCGATTCTGGCTTGACAAAGCTTCGGCACCGATGGCTATCGGTGCGAATCTGTATTGTCCACTTCAATGTCGGCTCCGATCGGTTCCGACACCCATGTGGCACAGGCATCGGTGTCGGCTCCAATCGGCTCCGACACCGTTACTTTGGTGGCTGTATCGGCTCCGGCTGGAGCCGGTACATCGGGGCGTTCTGTCGGCTCCGGGAAGGCGGCGCCGACAGGATCGATAGTATCGGCTCCGATGGCTCATTCCAGGAAGAGGTCGAGGTCTCCTTCCTTGGAGCCGATACTTTCGGCTCCGGCTTCACCTCTTCTATCGGAACGGAGCCATCGGAGCCGATCTTCAAGGTCATCCAGGTTGTCAGATCATGACCTAGAGAGTGGTCAGTAGATTACTCAAGTCACAGGTACTGGCCCAAATGTTACACAGTCCGTCTCAGCAGACGACTGTTGGTCCACACCCCATTACAGTTCCTCCTTCAACTCTACCCCAGAGCTTGGAGTTGGAGTCTTCGGGCATGGTTACTGCTACGGCTGGAGGACGGATACCCCTTCTGTTCCTTCAGCCTCTACTCTTATCTCCTCTTCCTTAGAGGGATTCGGTGGTCGGGCTTCCATGGTCTCCTCCGAGGGGGTGAGTGGCATCGGACCCTTGTCCGAGCCTGCTCTTCCCTTGGAGCCTCGGCCTTGGTGAGCTCGGCTCCGACATCTGCCTCGGAGACTTCTCTTCGGTGGTCCCTGGGTTCCTAGCTCTTGGGCGGGTTCTCTCGGACCTGCCTGGGAGGGGAGCATTCGAGGTGATGAAGAGTGTACTGGCCACTGGTATCAGTCAGCAGTCTGTTCCGTAGCTCCTCCCTCTATAGTACCTGTTGACATCTCTGCCACTTCTCTTGCTACAGGACCCAGAGATCCTCCGCCACAGGTTTCGCCATACGGAATTGCCCTCTCTTCCGAGAATTCTTCTGTTGTTTCGGGAGAACCTGCTAGGAAGAGGACTTGTAAGAGGAAGCATGTAGACTCCCGAGTCTGTCACTTGGATACTGACTTTGATGAGTCAGAGGGATCCCCTAGATCCCCTCTGAGGATGTCTCCTTCTCAGACATCCTAGAACTTCTGAAACAGAGGGAAACTGGCCCACCAACAATCCCTCTGAGGATGAGTCAGTATACCTAGAGGCGTTTGGATCTCGGCCCTCCACCTCCTGGGTGTCTCCGCCTTCGACCCCTTATGCAGGTTATTGCACGAAGGCGTGGGCAGCTCCTGACTCTGTAGAGCCAGTCCCTAGGAGGCCTTCTAAATTTATCACTGCCCCTAGTGACAAACAATTCCTTACCAAGGGTGTCCCGCTGATGCCATGGTGGTGGCTGCGGCCACCAAAAAGGAACTTGCAGATCCTTCCGTGCCCGTCCATCCTCCTAATAAGGACTCTAGGACCATGGATAGGTACGGCAAGCGGATGTTTTCCTCAGCGACCTTTGCTATGCGTTAGCTGAATTATCTTTGTCACTTCACCAGACTCCAGAGATATCCTGAAGGAGCTGGGAGAAGTAGTTCAGGATCCTACAGCTGCAGGGGCTCAAGAAAAGATTGCTTCGCAGCTAGGAACCCTCAATTCCATTGCTAACTCCTCCATGCGGCTAATATCTTATGCTGCGGATGGAGTAGAGCCGCAGGCACAGGTGTGGCTCTTAGACGCCAAGCCTGGATGCGGCTATGTGATTTTGCGGATCCCTTTAAGGTGTCCTTCACAAATTCTCCCTTTGATGGGTCAGCTTTGTTTGGCCCTCAGGTGAAGGAAACCTTGACCAGGTGTGAGCAGGACGGCAAGACTCTTTCTGCTGTTGGAGTCCGTTTTCCACCCCTTCTAGGCCTTATCCCAAAGGACAGAAGGGTGGGAAGATGTGGTTCCGTAAATCCCAAGGAGTCACGCCGGATTCACGTGGTCAGTTTACCCCTAGAGGCAGAGGGGTAACAACAACAGACGCGCTCTAGAGGCAGAGGGGTCCGAAGAACCAGGGAAACAGGGAGCCTCTCTCTGATAAGCCCTTTCAGCATCCCTAAGGTGTTGCCCGGCTGTCCCTCCTTGGAGGCAGTCGGGGGAAGATTATCACTGTACCTATAGGACTGGCATTCCCTCACTCAAGACAGATGGGTACAGTCGATCATATCCAAGGGTTACATAATTCCTTTCGAGGAAAGTCCCTTCCCCTCAAGTTCCCTTCCAGATGTACCACCCGGTCTAAGGGAGATTGCAGAGTCAGAAATCACAAAACTACTGCAAAAGAGCCATTCAGCCAGTTACAATAGACCATTCAGAGCCGGAATCTACTCAAGGTTCTTTTGGTCCCCAAAAGACGGGAGACTGGAGACCAATATTGGATCTCAGCAGACTCAACAAGTCTGTCAGGAAGACAAGATTCGAATGGTCACTCTTCAGTCAATTCTGCCCTTCTTACAGAAGGACAACTGGATGTGCTCAATAGATCTTCAGGATGCGTACTATCACATCAAAATTCACAGACGCTCCAGGAGATTTCTCCGCTTTCGGCTGGGGTCCAGTCACTTCCAGTTCAGAGCCCTGCCCTTTGGTCTCACTACAGCCCCAGAGTGTTCACCAAATGCATGGCAGTGGTCACGGCTCACCTGAGACGTCAAGGATTCCAGGTGTTTCCGTATCTCGACGACTGGCTCCTGTCAGCCACCACCAGGCATCAGCTTATACAAGCCAGGGATTACACAATAGACCTTTGTTCTCATTTGGGCATCTCAATCAACTTCGAAAAGTCATCCTTATCGCCCTGCCAGTCTATTACCTTCATAGGCAAACTTAAACACTGTTCGGATGTCAGCTACCCTTACAGAACAAAGAGTTTCAGACATTCAGACTCATGTCAGGATCATTCTGGCCAGCAAGAAAGTACAGGCCAGAATGGTTCTAAAGGTATTAGGTCTCATGGCTGCGGCCATTACTCTTCTTCCCCTGGCTCGATTCTACATGCGCCTCCTTCAGTGGATGCTGTTCACACAGTGGTCATACCAGCAACTCCCAATGCGTCACCAGATTCTGGTGACACAGACATGCAAACAGCATCTTGCTTGGTGGATCACATCGTCTCAGGTTCACCAAGGCAGGTGCTTTGTACCCATCCCCGATAGCCACTGTCACCACGGATGCCTCCCTGATCGGGTGGGGGGGTCATTATCAGGGCAGGATGGTTCATGGGACGTGGCAACCGTTCGAGTACCATCTGCACATAAATGTCCTGGAGATGAGAGCAGTGCTTTTAACGTTGCAAGCCCTCAACGACTTTCTTCCCGTAGGGACAATTGCAGTCCACACAGACAACATGTCTGTAGTGTGGTATATCAACAAACAGGGCGGAACCAAGTCCTACCCCTTGTGTCGAGAAGCGCTCAGACTTTGGCAATGGGCGATCTCCTCTCATCGGTTTCTGGTAGCAACGCATATCCCTGGGAAAACCAACATCATAGCGGACAGATTGAGCAGAGCTATCCTCATGCCTCACGAGTGGTCTCTCAAGCAATCTATAGCGGAAGAGATTTTTCTGGAATGGGGTCGTCCATGTTGCGATCTTTTTGCTACTCCCCAAAACAGCAAATGTCCAGACTTCTTCAGCCTCTTCCCTCTATCAGGCCATCCCCCCAGAGACGCTCTGACCCAGGATTGGCCCCAGGGACTTCTTTATGCCTTTCCTCCATTTCCTCTGATCCCTCAGGTGATCCAGAAAGCTACCATTTTTGAGAGCCAAATTGATTCTCATTGCCCCTTACTGGCCTCGACAAGTTTGGTTCCCGTTCCTCCATCATCACCTTTTGGTGCAGCCGTGGCATCTGGACCCAGTGCCAGATCTACTGATTCACCAATCCGGTCAGCTGCACCGGTCAATCCCTTCTCTCAACCTCTCAGCATGGTTGCTCCACTTCCTTCCTTAGCCAGGCTTCCTTTGATCTCTAACCCAGTTAGAGACATCATAGTAGCTTTACTAAAATCCTCTACCAGGAGGATTTACACAAGCAAATGGAAACGTTTCTCTTATTGGGCTAAGGCCCAAAATATTGATCCTTTTACTGCCCCTGTTCAGGCAGTTTTGGACTTCTTAGCAGAGATTTTTCATGCAGGCTCCTCTTCTTCCACAGTCAGAGTTCAATTGGCTGCTATTTCAAATTTTCATGTCGGGATAGCAGATCATAATATTATGTCCCATAGGCTCTGCAGGGCCTTCTTGAAAGGAATTTTCCTACTAAAGCCTCCAATCAGGAATCCTCCTCCTCAGTGGGATCTAAATTTAGTGCTGACATCCTTGATTCTTCCCCCTTCGAGCCAGCTGTTTCTTGTTCCTGAAATATCTTTCTTGGAAAACTTTATTCCTAGTGGCTATTACATCTGCCAGGAGGGTGTCTGAACTTCATGCTCTTTCGGTTCGACCCCTATTTGATTTTCACAAAGACAGAGTATCTTTGAGGACTAATCCATCCTTTTTACCTAAAGTCGCTTCAAAGAACAATCTGAATCAATCCATTGATCTCCTGTATTTTTTCCTAACTATTCAGATAGAGCTGAACAAAGCTACATTATCTTGGCGTCCACCGTCAACTTAGATATTATTTGGATAGAACAAAAAAATTAGAAAATCTGATCAACTTTTTGTTTCCTATGCGGATAATAAAAAGGCCTTCCTGTTTCTAAAGTGACTTTGTCCAGATGGCTTTCTTCGGTCATCACTGAAATTTATACACTCAGGGGAAAACAGCTGTGCTCAAAACCTAAAGCACATTCAACTAGGAGTTTAGCTACTTCTACAGCCTTTCAAGCTAGACTTCCTTTGGACACTATTTGTGCGGTGCCACTTGGGCCACTCCTCACACTTTTGTTTCCCATTACAAATTGGATTTGGCCTCCAGGGACAGAGCCAGTTTTGGCTCTACAGTCCTCAAGAGTTTGTTCCATTGAGCCACCCAGGATAGAGGTGCTAGGACGCGGTCCCATCAAGCAAGAATGAAGGCGAGATTGACAACTTAACATTAAGAAGTTATGTACCTACCATAACGTTCCATGTTAGTTGTCTTCTCTCGCCTTCTTTCTTGCGACCCTCCCTCCTTCCCCCTGGCCTGGACAGACCTTGTATAAGAAACTATTATACTAAGGACCATTCAGACCTGGTCCTTTTTCCATCTGTAAGTTTCTTCTTCCTTTGGGAAGTATATTTTGCTTGGTGTTATTGCCCTTTGTCAACAAATGAGATCTGGGTACTTACTGCCTTGCATCATGGGATATGGGGCTGCCTCGAGCTGGTAAAAGGAGTTCTCGAGCTAAAGCAAGTGTCGAGTCGGAGCCGAGGATCGGCTCCGAACCCATCAAGCAAGAAAGAAGGCGAGAGAAGACAACTAACATGGAACGTTATGGTAGGTACATAACTTCTTATTTCCTTCTGCCAGTTAAAGATATTCTGAAGCAAAGCACTCATTTTGTTGTTTCACAGCACTGTTTATGACCAGACTTAGTTGGAAAACACCACTTCCATTTGTGAATGCATGTTGCTATGTCTCAGCAGTGCTTAACATTCCTTCCCCTTCCATGACAGCAACCCCTTTCCATCCATCCATCCTCAACCCCTTTTTCCCATTTTGCACATGGGTTCAGGGTGTCACTTCAACAGTGACAATCATCTAGAGTTGAGGTTTACACCACCAGGTGGCTAGCCCTGCTGCGGTATTTCATCCATGCCACTCGCTCACACACACACATACACTATCTCACCTACAGCCAATTTAAAGTGTCCATTCCACCTACTGCATGTCTTTGGAATGTGGAAGGAAACCAGGACAGCAACTCCTGTATTGTTTTTTTATTACCTCTTTTGCCCTCAATTTCAGAACAAGTAAATCACAATCAGTGTCATCAAGTTTGCACACTTTTTTGTGTTGCACAGCAATGCATCCCCTTTTCTCCTCAGTGGGTTTATGTTTTTAAAAGTATCCCCTTGCACAAACGTTAGATCTGATGTTATCCTCTTCATTTCATTTACCTGTGGGCATTGGTTCTGATCCTTGGAACCAACCAAGTCCTTTTTTTAGCTTGAGCTTCTTGACGAGCTCCTCCTCCCTACCATAATGCCCTGCTCCCCCAGAATACCTCAGATCTCGTTTACATCACTTCAGGTTAGCATAGAGTTCCATTGGTCTTGAGCTTCTCCTAGTTTATAGTGGTCGTAAGTGCTTATAAGCTTTTTTACCCTACCTAGTACCCTTTTAATTCTTTAGTGGTAACATTTGATGTTAAGTTGTCTATCTTGCCTTTGTTTCTTGCTTGCTGGGATCGGAGCTGATCCTTGGCTCTGACTCGGACGTCTTCTATAGCGCGAGAGCTGTTTACTGGCTCAAGGCTACCCCTTATCCCATGATGCCTAGCGCTAGCTACCCAGATCTTGTTTGCCGCTTCAGCTGCGAGGTTCATGGTTACTGGCTCAGGCTTGTATAACTTTATTAATCTGCCTTTTTTGTCAGATTAGGGCTTTTTTTCAGGGTAATTGTTGTTATATATTATAGCGATAAGTAGTAGATTTAGCTAGTGTATTGTAGTTGTTTCCCCCCCTTAGAACTCGTTTAAATTAGAGAGTTCTCCCCTCCCCCCTGTAGTAGTGTTTAGTCTTTGGTTAGGTAGCCGTTTGAGTTAGAGGCTCCCTAGTCTTAAAAAAAATAAATAAATAATAATCTTATCTTATATTGCTTTTTTGTGGTAGTGTTCTGTTTTTACTTCTTAGTGTGCTGGCCTGTTGGCCAAAGTAATTTAGAGTTGTGATTTCTTTTTTTGACAGGGTATGTCTAAAGAATCCAAAGTGTCGGGATTCAAGAAGTGTGACTCATGCTGTCAGAAGATGTCTCTGACAGATGGGCACACTTCTTACGTCTATTGCCTAGGCGCTGTGCACCTGCAGGACTCTTGTTCTATCTTCCATGCATTTAGCCCAAGAGTTCTGCAGGAGCACAAGAATAAACTTATTTTGAGAGGTCTTCTCAAGCCTCAGGATTCACTGGCCAAGGCTCAGCCAGTGATATCCCCTAAACCGGCCAAATCGTCGGCTCCCAGCTCGGAGCCATCATTGGCCCCAACCTTGCCTACTACCTCTTCGGTCCCAGCTGGAACCGAGGAGACTGCTTCCTCGTCGGCTCCACTAGTACCCTCGGAGCTGTCAAGGACCCAAAAAAGGCCGCGGTCCCCTTCGCTAGACTCCATTCATTCGGCTCCTCGGTTTCCCCTTTTGCAGAGTGACCGTAGTCATAGATCTTCACATTCTTCTCGGTCCTCTAGGCTCTCAGACCACGATGTGGAGAGAGTGGTCAGTAGGTTGTTGAAGTCGCAGGCACTGGCCAAAATGTTGTCCAGCCCTCCTCATCAGGTGTCGGCTCCGTCCATTTCTGTCGATGTTCCTCCTCCGACTCCATTGAGCTCGGAGCCGGAGTTTATTGGGGTTAGAGTTGTGGAACCATCAGCTCCGATTACGATTTCTCCTTCGGATCCGTTGTCGGCTCCGATCTCATCGATGGTGCCTTCCTTCGAGGGATCTGGGCTCCGAGACTCCCTCATCGGCTCCGAGGGGGCAAGTGGCATCGGACTCTTGTCCGACCCCTGATCTCCCTCTCGGAGTGTCAGCGCAGGTGAGCTCTGCTCCTACATCGGCCTCGGAGCCATCTCCCTCGGTGCGGAGGAGGATTCCGGTCTCTTCGGAGCCGGAGCCTTCTCTGCATCGTGGCAGGGATGCCTTCGATGTCGTGAGGAGTGTGCTGGCCTCCCAGTCAGCTCCACCTTCGACCCCACTGGCTCCATCCCCCTTAATGCCTGCGTCAACCTCTGTCCCTCCTCCAGACCCCAAGCGTGGGGAGCCAGTGCTCCAGACCACCCCATTGGGTGTTTCCTCTTTCTCCGAGGCCTCCCCTGATCATTCAGAGGAGCCCCCTCGTAAGAAGAAGTGCAAGAGGAAGCACATTGACTCCCCCGAGTCTGTCACTTTGGATACGGATTTGGATGAATCGGAAGGGTCCCTGAGATCCCCCCTCTGAAGAGATGTTTCCTTTGTGGACATCCTAGAAATGCTTAAACAGAGGGGGAACTGGAATACCCTTGCCCCTACCGAGGATGAATCCATATTCTTGGATGCATTCGGTTCCCGACCCTCCACCTCCTGGGTTTCTCCGCCCTTCGATCCACTAATGTCAGTGGTGGCTCGAAGGGCTTGGTCAGCCCCGGATACAGTGGAACCAACCCCGAGGAGGCCAAGCAAGTTTATCACTGCTCCCCCAGACAGGCAGTTCCTTGCTAAGGGTGTTCCCGTGGATGCCATGGTGGAAGCAGCAGCCACAAAAAGGAGTTAGCGGAAATTTCTTCCTCTGTCCATCCTCCTAACAAGGAGTCCAGGACCATGGACAGATACGGGAAGCGAATGTTTGCTTCAACGACCTTCTCCATGAGGTCACTGAACTACTTATGCCATTTCACCAGGCTTCAGAGGGATCTTCTGAAAGAGCTCGGATATACCCTTCAGGATCCATCAGCTGAAGGGGCCCAGGCTAAAGTGGCTTCTCAGCTGACATCCCTTAACTCAGTAGTCAACTCCTCCATGAGGCTCATTTCCTACGCAGCCGATGGTGTGAGTAGAGCTGCAGGCACAGGTGTGGCACTTTGGAGACATGCATGGATGCGGCTGTGTAACTTTGCGGAACCCTTTAGAGTGCCATTCACCAACACTCCCTTTGACGGTTCCTTTCTTTTTGGACCACAGGTGAAAGACACTCTCACTAGGTGTGAGCAGGAAGGCAAGACTCTCTCTGCCGTGGGAGTCCATTTTTCCTTCCAGACCTTACCCCAAGGGTCAGAAGAGTGGGAAAATGTGGTTTCGCAAATCCCAGGGAGCTTCGCCTGACACAAGTGGTGATTTTTCCTCCATGGGCAGAGGAGGAAATAATAAAAACAACAGACGCCGCCCTCGTGGCAGAGGGGTTCCGCAGAATCAGGGCAGCAGAGAATCTTTCTCTGACAAGCCCTTCCAACATCCCTGAAGTGTTGTCCGACTGTCTGCCTCTGGAGGCAGTCGGGGGAAGACTTTCAATGTACCCAAAGGCCTGACTAAACCTAACGGATGACAAATGGGTACATTCAATCATATCCGGAGGTTACAGAATCCCATTCTTTCAACCCCCTTTACCGTCACACAAGTCCCCCCCAGATGTTCCACCCAATCTGAGGGATCAAGCAGTTATAGAAGTTTCAAAACTGCTAGGAAAAAAGAGTCATCCAGGCAGACCAATACGAATCCAGAACTTACTCAAGGTTCTTTTTGGTACCAAAAAAGACAGGGGACTGGAGACCTATTTTGGATCTCAGCAGACTGAACAAGTCTGTTCAAAGAACAAAGTTTCGGATAGTAACACTACAGTCCATTCTACCCTTTCTGGGTCAGGACAATTGGATGTGCTCCATAGATCTCCAGGATGCGTACTATCATATCAAGATGGACAGATGCTCCAGGAGGTACCTTCGCTTCCGGCTGGGAGCCAGTCATTATCAGTTCAGAGCTCTGCCCTTTGGTCTCACCACAGCCCCCAGGGTGTTCACCAAATGTATGGCAGTGGTCACGGCTCACCTGAGGCGTCAAGGATTCCAGGTGTTTCCATATCTAGACGACTGGCTCCTCACTGCTACTACCAGGCATCAACTTCTTCAAGCCAGGGACTACACAATTTCAATTTGCTCTCAGCTAGGCATTACTATAAATTTCAAAAAATCTGCCTTGTTGCCCTGTCAATCTATTACTTATATAGGAGCAGACTTAGACACAAGGAGCATGTATGCAAAGCTACCTTCGGACAGGGTGTCCACAATTCGCCAGTAGGTTCAATTCCTCATGCAGTGCAAAAGGGTACAAGTCAGGTATGTCCTTCAAACCCTAGGCTCTATGGCAGCGGCAATTCTTCTGATACCTCTGGCCCATTTTCACATGAGAATCCTTCAGTGGCTTCTATTCACACAGTGGTCCTTCCAACAGCTCCCCATATCTCATATGATCATGATTACAGAAGCATGCAAAAGACACCTTTCCTGGTGGATGGTCTATCCTCTAGTGACTCAGGGCAGACCCTTCATTCAGTCCCCTCCGATTGTCACAGTGACCATGGATGCCTCACTGATAGGGTGGGGGGGGGCATTATCAGGGCAGGACAGTCCAAGGCACTTGGCAGCCTCACGAGTACCATCTGCACATAAATGTCTTGGAGATGAGAGCCGTGCTCCTAGCGTTGCAAGCCCTTCAGGACTCTCCCTTCTGGAACCATTGCAATTCAAACGGACAACATGTCAGTGGTGTGGTACGTCAACAAGCAGGGCGGAACCAGGTCCTACCCCCTATGTCAAGAAGCACTCAGACTCTGGCAGTGGGCGATTTCCTCCCAACGATTTCTGATTGCGACGCACATCCCTGGGAAGTCCAACGTCATAGCGGACAGGCTCAGCAGAGCTATTCTCATGCCTCATGAGTGGTCTCTGAATCAGGTAGTTGCGGATCTGATCTTCCGCAAATGGTGACAGCCTTGCTGCGATCTGTTTGCCACCCCCTTCAACATCAAATGCAGCAACTACTTCTCCCTTTTACCGCTTCCCGGTCACCCTCCCAGAGGCAGCCCTGGACTCTGGATCCTATTCCAGACCTACTAATTCATCAGTCAGGAGAGCTGCATCAATCCCTCCAAACACTCCAGCTTACAGCTTGGTTGATCCAATTCCAACCTTAGCCAGGCTTCCCAGCATTTCCCCAGCCGTGCGTGAGATTATTGTCTCCTCTCACAAATCCGCCACTAGGAAGACTTATGCTAGCAAATGGAAACGTTTCTCTTGTTGGGCAGAGGCTAAGAACATAGATCCCTTTTCAGCCCCAGTGCACGAAATCTTGGAGTTCCTAACAGAGCTTTTCCATTCCGGGTCCGCTTCTGCCACAGTCAGGGTTCAACTAGCGGCCATCTCTAATTTTCATGTTGGGTTTTCTAATCTAAACATTATGTCTCATAAGCTGTGTAAAGCCTTTCTCAGAGTGACTACTCTCCTTAGGCCCCCAGTAAGAGATCCCCCTCCTCCTTGGGACCTTAATTTGGTACTAGCCTCTTTGATTATGCCCCCTTTTGAACTGGCTGCATCCTGCTCCATTAAGTTCCTATCTTGGAAAACTCTCTTTCTGGTAGCTATTACCTCAGCCAGATGTGTCCCGGAACTTCAGGCACTGAGTGTTCATCCTCCATACTTAGTTTTTCATAAGGACAGGGTTGCTCTGAGAACTAATCCCTCCTTCCTTTCGAAAGTCTGCTCGGAGAATAACCTAAACCAATCTATAGACCTCCCTGTGTTTTTTCCTAACTACACCAACAGGGCAGAATACAAACTATACCAATTGGATGTTCATAGACAATTGCGTTTTTACCTGCATAGAACGAAGGATATAAGAAAGTCGGACCAACTTTTCCTTTCCTATGCTAGGGGCAAACAGGGTCTTCCAGTTTCCAAAGTGACTCTGTGCAGGTGGTTGTCTCACATTATTACCTTCATCTATCAACTAAGAAACAAAGAGTTGTGTATTAAACTGAAAGGTCATTCTACTAGGGCTTTGGCCACCTCTGTAGCCTTCCAGGCTAGGTTGCCCATGGACTCTATCTGTGCCACTGCCACGTGGGCAAATCCTTATACTTTTGTTTCTCATTGCAAGTTAGACATGGTCTCCAGGAGTAGAGCTAACTTTGGTTCCACTGTTTTAAAGAGTCTGTTCCAATGAGCCACCCAGGATAGTCCCAACAAGCAAGAAACGAAGGCGACATAGACAACTCAACATAAAGAAGTTATGTACCTACCATAACGTTCCACGTTAGTTGTCTTCATCTCACCTTCTTTCTTGCGTCCCACCCTCCGTCCCCCTGTCCTGTTGGATCGAGAGGAGTTCTGGTTTCACTGGCTGAGTTTTCTCTGGTTTGTTTCCTCTACTGACTGAGAGAGTATTACAGGTTTGCTCAACCTGTTTGTTTGGACAGGTTGATTCTCTGGCTATGTCTGGGGTTAGCTATTACAAACAAGATCTGGGTAGCTAACGCTAGGCATCATGGGATAAGGGGTAGCCTCGAGCCAGTAAACAGCTCTCGAGCTATAGAAGATGGCTGAGTCGGAGCCGAGGATCAGCTCCAATCCCAACAAGCAAGAAAGAAGGCGAGATGAAGACAACTAACATGGAACGTTATGGTAGGTACATAACTTCTTTTTCTTTCCTTTACGGTGTCTTTCTTGTCTAGCTTTTTGTGTTTTCTGCATTAGCGTTTCCCTTCTTCTCTATTTAAAAAAAAACAAAAAATCTTTCTTCTCTTTTGTTGTATTCAATTATGTCTGAACAAAAACATTTAAGGTTTAAAAAGTGCACTTCCTGTGGGTATAAGATTCCTCTGTCTTGCACTTCCTATGGGTGTAGGATTCCTCTGTCTGATGCCCACAGGGAGTGTGTTTACTGCTTGGAGCTTAACCATTTGCAGAACCCTTGCCAAATCTGTAGTGCTTTCCGTCCTTGGACTCTGGGACACAGGAGGAGGAAGCTGGAGTTCAAAGGTTTACTCCCTCCTTCCTCCACCTCATATATGCCTTCTACTTCAGGGGTTCAACCCCCTCCTAAAAAGTCCAGGGAGTCCCAGGAGACCTTCCCCCATGTGCTCTTCCTCTGAACCACCTAGGAAAAAGGCAAAATCATCAGAACTGACTCAGTCGGGTCCTAGCTCGGTTGCTACAGCTTTTCCTCCACCCCAGTCATCACCTGTTGTCCTGGGGCTGAATGGTGCTTCTATGGTGTTTGCTCTTATAGTTTTGGTGCCTGGGTTGGCACTGACAGCACATGTGCAGAGATCTCCTTCCTGTTCCCCCAGGAGATCCTCCGGACTTCCATCGAAACCTCTTCTAGATCTTTCCAAAACCTAACCTCCAAGGACGTTGGCAAGCTCATGAGGCAATTCCTCTAGACCATACCTCTCAACCTGAAAACATCAAAAATCTCGACAAAGCCCATGAAAAATTGGTACAAATCTCTATGCTGATTAACATAAAATGTGTGTACATAATTATGTAGCCCCACCCACTCCAATGGAATTGTGGGATACTAACTTGTAAACGCAAACTGAAGAACAGACAAGCAAAGTATGATCATGAAACACAAAATAAGAAGGACAATAGTGTTTTGTTTATATTAATATTTGAACTTGTGCAAAACTAAAATACAATATTCTTTTAGAAAAATAACACTGGGTGAGGCTGCGCTTGCTTTCAGCCTTCTTTAAATAACATAAAATATAAATCAGAACAACAAATTATTTGTATATTCTTCTTCTTCTTCGTTCGGCTTTTCTCAGTTAGGGGTCGCCACAGCAGATCACCGGTCCGCTCATGATTGGCAGTGGACTTTTTACGGTGTCGAGTTGCCAGCCCCGCACCCAACCTTCTACCGAAGGCACACACATGCACGCACTCACGCCTAGGGCCAATTTAGAATGTCCAATCCACCTACAGCATGTCTTTGGGATGTGGGAGGAAACCAGAGCATCCGGAGGAAACTCATGCAACCACAGGGAGGACATGCAGACTCCACACAGAAGGCACCCCAGCCGAGGATCGAACCGGAGAACCTCTTGCTGTGAAGCGGCAACGCTAACCGCTGCACCATATATTATTAATTAACACAAAACTTTGAACTTGCGCACATTGTCTGATTGAGTAGCATACAAAACGTGTTTTGTTCAAGCTTCATATCTACTTCCAGAGGTTACATGTTTGTAAACATACAACCACATCTGTCCCCGTAGTCCCTACTCACTTTGTATAATTATTCTTACATCAGCTGACCTTCAGCAGTAATATCCTGTTACCTACCTCTCCCTAGTCTCTACCTAAGTATGCCCAGTGCCCCAGTCTGGTCAGCATGACCATGTTCTCCTTGGCTTGATCATTATACTATTACCTAACCTACCAACTGTGTAACAAAGAACGAGAGAATGAAAAATGAATAATTTCATCATTATTTTTCATATAACGCATTACAAATACAACACGACACACGAGTCTACTATGAATAACTCAAATGTTACATTAGAACAGATAAAGCAGAGCAAAGGGCAGCTGACCTATATATACTGCAGCAGTAGTATTAAAATACTGAAGCTAAATTTGAGTAAACGTAAAAAAGCTCCATGTTAACCTTATACTGGTCTGTTTGCATAATACTGCAGTATGTATTTTACTGATTTTTTAAACAGTATTACATGATGCCTGCTCCTACCTTTACAGAGTGACGCCTTCTAATGCTTAAGCAATTTAATGGATGCGTGCTGCTGGCGGTAGACTTCTTAGTACTTTTGCCCGACATCTCTCTCTCTCTCTATAACACAATACTTGACAATGGTTTCTTTCTTTGCTTGACTTACCACTGTAGAGTGTACAGTTGCAAAACCTCTAAGTCTCCATTTGCCTATATTCAAAAACTGAAAGTACAAATTAATTTACTTCTAGGTAACAGATGAGAACAATCTCCGTAGATTGCTGTTTTCAAAATGTTGGTATTTATGAGTTTCACAGTAAAGAGGGAAAGCCATTCCAGATTATTTTTATCATAAGTGTGGCAGCAGCCCACCAACAGCACTAATGGCAAAGGCCCTCATCCCACATTTTGTAAAACAAAATGGAAACTCTTCAAACCTACAACTTACTTAGCTACACCACCTCCCTTAACACACTACTGCCCCAATAAAAAGTGCTTTGCTGACAAGCCGATGAGGTGAAATATATACCTGAAAGAGAAAACTGTATCTGAAGAGCATACCTGTCAACTGCCAGATTTTCACAGAATGTCCAGATTTTTACTTAATGTTTTTGGTCTACTCCTTATAAAGGTTGTGTTTTTTTGGCAAATCAGTAAGGGTTGAAGTCATTAAATAAGACATACATTTGAGTTTCAGACTTCACATCCTTCAAAAAAATGCATGCTAGCTAACATAGAAAGCTGCTCGAATGACAGGATTTAAGTTTATAAGAACAATATTTAAAATCTGCCCCTATATTTTAGCCTTTGTCTCCCCATTATTTTAGGGTTTGTCATGATTCCTTGCTCTATTTGAGAGATGTGCTGAGGTGCCATATATCTGCAGTTTGTTTGTGGGCAAAAGTGAGAAGCCATGTTAATAAATAATATTTCTGCTCACTTTTTTAAGCAGCAAAGCCAGAAGCCAAAGGCAAAATCAATAATTCTGTTTAAAGTGGGTGTGGCTGTGGGGGCGCTCTTGCCCTACAGTTCCTGCACCCTTGGTATTAAAACATATTTATGATATTACCCAAACTTACTTATTAATAAAAACAAATTATTTTTGAAAAACAATTCAAATCAGGAATACCGACTTAGAGATATACTTGTATGTAAATTCTATCATGTTGAGAAGTTTAATTAATTTATTTATTTATATATTTATTTCCAGTTTGATAACCGGGAAGGTCCACTGGGCCCAAGGGGCCCGTTTTCAGTGGAGGCCCGGGGAGAAAAGCTCCGTGTTACATACAATTAAAACTAGCATAGAATTTTACACTATACAATTATGCATGGAGTTACACATTTTGGAAAACAAATGTAAAATTATATATTGAGATCTAACAATTGAAAAGGAGCAAAGGAGAGGATTAACAAGAATAACTTGAGCACGATTCAAAACATATGTACAAAGTTAGATGACTAGAGCACAGTTCATAACATACATACATAGATGGAGAGCGATTTGCTTGTAGTTCATAGCATGCATACATTGTAGATTTAGAAAGGTAATTACAGTGCAGGGATGAGACAAAAGTGGCAGGATAGTCATGAAAATGTATTTTAGTATGAAAGCTTGAGCACCGTTCATAACATATGTACATGGTTAGACAACCTGAGCTCAGTTCACACATATATACATAGATAGAGAGCCATTTGCATGTAGTTCATAGCATTTGTACATTATTGATTAGAGGCAAAAGTATTTTAGTAAGAAAATCTTGAGCACCGTTCATAACATACGTACATAGTTAGACAACCTGAGCACAGTTCATATCATATATTCATAGATAGAGCGCCATTTGCATGTAGTTCATAACATTTGTACATTATTGATTAGAAAGCTATTTACAGTGTTAGTTAGCATGTGAGCATATAAGATTTAGGCGAGAGCAGAGAGAGTGATAGGAAAAGAGGGAAAGGTTGTTTGGAGAAAGGTTCTAGAGAAATCAAAGAGAATTGGCTGGGCAGTGGAGAAGGAGGCTGCTGTTTAGTGGTACAGAGGTGGGAACACTTTTAGGCTAGTTAGTATAATCCTTATTACTGGGCTTATATGTAGGTAAAAGAGAGAAGGATAGGGAGACAGAGTGGGGATAGAAAGTTGTGTACAATATTTACATAATAAGCAATCCGGGCTTAGGACTTATTTTACGTTAGATTCAAGTGGTGAAGATGTAGAAGAAGCAGCAGGTTGTAGGGGAAAGAGAAACGTACATGTATAAGAGACATTGGGAGGAATTACATAGGAAGAATGCAATTACAGTTCCAATTTTGGGAGAGGTAGGAATGGAGCTGGGATTTGAAGTGTTCAGAGTTTTTAGTACTTCTTAGCCGGGGTGGGAGAGAGTTCCATTTTTTGGCTAGTGAATGGAACAGGAGAAACTGGCCAGGGGGATGCTTTGGTTTATATACTGAAAGTAGATTTTGTTGGGCCAATCTTAGGGGTCTGTGCGGAGTGTATAATGGTAAGATATTAGTTAGAGCAGGGCATGCACTAGGTTTAAAGATTAGTTTGTGGACTGTATTAAGTTGGAGGTAGTCTAGGTGGTTAGGAAGTTCTATCCACTTTAGCATGTGGGGAGAGGTGCAATGGTGGGAGGAGTGTTTAGATTTAGTAGCAAATTTAGCGATTTTGTTATAACAGATTTCTAGTTTTGAGATGATTGTAGTAGAAAGGTTGGTTAGAAGAGGAGCACCGTAAAGTAGAGATGGTAGTAAGAAGGTGGAGGTGAGAGTTTGCCTTGAAGACGGAGAGAGAACGTGAGCGTTTCTGTATAGCATACCAAGCTTCTGATGTTTTTTTTTAATATTTAGTTGGACATGTGTATCAAATTTCAGGTGTTCATCAATAGTAACCCCAAGAAGTTTAGCAAAAGTGACTGCTTCTATGGTGGAGTTTGTATGGGTGGTGATATTGAAGGATTGCTTGTCAAATGGGAGGGTTTTTGAGAGAGAGAAGAGAAGGATTTTGGATTTATTGGCATTAAGGGAGAGATGGTTTTGAAGCATCCAGTTCTCAGTAGTTGTGTTTTTGCCTGGAGCTCTGGAAGACTAAGAGCAGAGCAGACTAAAGTAGTGTATTGCACTATTTTGGTGGTAGGAATGGCAGCATGAAAGTCGTTGATGAATCCATTAAAGAGCATTGGTCCGAGTATGGACCTTTGGGGTACTCTGGTTGGGTAAGTAGGAAGGCTGAGATACCAGCTTGCCATTTCCCTGCCTGGGATCTGTTAGTGAGATAACTACTGAACCAGGTAAGGGAGTTCTGAGAGCGATTGAGGTTAGAAAGGTGGTTCAGAAGGTGGGTATGCGATAGTGTCAAATGCCTTAGATAGATCTAGAAGGACAGTGGAGATATTTTCTCCAGAGTCACAAGCATGGTTTGCTGTATCTAAAAAAGAGAGGAGAGCAGTTATTGTACTATGGCCAGGGCGGAAGCCATGTCATATAAAAATCTTTTACTTTGCATCATAAAGGTTTGATATATACAAGAAGTGCAGTACAAAAATAGAAGACTGAGATACTAACCCAAACTGTGAATCTGTTTCTTTTAGACTGGATAAACATTAAGTAAATAAAATTTAAAACTTACTACTCAGAATAAAATAAAGCTTCTCACTCATACAAAACTTTAAGCTCAATTTACAAAGTAATAGTGCTAAGAAATCTATCTGATATAAATGGAGAACAGAAATGACGACATCTCACAAGTACTAATTTAATGCGAATTATAAATTAATAAATGACATTAAATATAACTTTCTGGTACAAACTTCATTATACCGAATCAAACTACAAAAAAGATTTATCGAAGTCAGCCATTTCTACTTCTGGAAATAACTATAGTTTGCTATATAAACAGACTGCTATATTGTGGAATGGTTTAGGGTCTTTGGAAAGAACAGATGAGGTGGCATAACATTTGGTTCATTAGAGAGTTTTTATTTAAAAGGTTAAGCATATTTATTAAAATGGATGTTTTGTGCTTCATTCTAAATAAGAAGTCATAACAAAGAATGGACAACATTCAGTCAATAGTTTATGCATTTTATTCTACGTCATAATTTCATTCCATTCCAGTGCAATTTTGTTGTTACAAATACAGAATAATAAATCTGCTTATGACTACTGTTACAAAAGGAAATATTGCCAACCTAGCTATCTGGAATTTTGTAAATAATTATATGCTACTTGTGAATATTAAAATGATTTATATAGTCACCCAAAACATAAACATTTTCTTTCTTGTCTTTTTAAGTTATTTTATTTACCTGCTAAAGGTGCAGGAGGGGCCGGGGGAAGATGCAGCAACAGTAGAAGAAGAAATAATTTTTTTCATGATGAAGATTATTATTTATTATTATTATTATTATTATTGTACATTTGTTAACTGGGGGTGTCTGACTGAGCCGAAAAGGCCCTTTTTCAGCAGAGGCCAGAGGAGAATTCCCCATAGAAAAATTACAGATACATTTAGACATGATCAGTATACACCCAAATTACAAAAGACATGTTTTTACAGTGGTATGCAGCACATTAACAGCTACAGTGGAGAGAACAAACAAAAAAAATATTTAAAAATAAAGGTACTTAATAGATTTGTGGTGTACAGCTGAAATTTGGAACATAGGTAGAATACATACATAGTACACAGGTACAGTACATACATTGTAGATTAGCCAGTGTTTGTGAGAATAGTTTTCAGTCTTAATCAAGTACTCTAGGTGTAGTATGTGTACCTTATCCACTTTCACTAGCCTGGGGAGCAATCATGGCACTGCCAACTTTGCTTGAGATGTTGCCTGATGAGGTCTTTAAAGGAGGCTTTGGATGATGTGTTTTGAATGCTACTGGGAACAGAGTTCCATTTTTTTAGCCACTGAACTACTATATAGTGCATCTCCAAAGCTATTGTAGCTGTTGGTGACTTCTAGTAGTAGCTTGCTTGATGATCTAAGAGGCCTTTTGGCTGAGTGATGATGTACTAGGTTTTTGAGGGCAGAACACTTATTGGTGAGGTAATAGATAGAATGACAGAGGCAGAGCTGATTGTAGGTTAGGAGGTTGGGCAGTTCAAGCCAGTGGAGCTGTCTCAAAGCAGTACAGTGATGAGTTCTATATGAGCAATTTGCAGCAAAGCAGACAATTCTGTTATAACAGGCTTCCATTTTGCTTAGTTCAGTTTTGTTGAGATTAGTCAGAATGGGAGATGCATAGAGTAGGGTGGATAGAAGTTGGGAGCGAGCAATGGCTGATCTTGTGTTGTTGATAAGAAATGGTTTGATACGGTAGAGTGATCCCAGTTTGGCATGTACTTTTTTAATAGTTAAGTTGAGATGACTATCAAATTTTAGGTGGGAGTCTATGGTTATTCCCAATAGCTTAGCCTGTGCCACTGGAGCGATTGGAGTAGCATTTGTGGAGTAGATAGTGAATTGACTGTTATCAGTATTTTTGTTAGAACTGGTTATAATCATAAGCTGAGTTTTCTTTGGATTGAGGATAAGTTGGGCTTTGGTTAGGTAGTTTTCAACATCAGAGAATGCTAGTTGAGTTGTTTGCAGGAGGGAGGGAATGTTTTGTGCAGCACAGATTAAGGTAGTGTCATTTGCATACTGAATGATAGATGCATGCTGTGTGGAGGTCATTTGTGAAGATTGTGAATAGTAGTGGTCCTAAGATAGAACCCAGTGGGACTCCTATAGTTATGGGCAGCTGAGGAGAGAGAGAATTTTCCCATTTCACAGCTTGGTACCTGTCAGTTAGGTAGCTTTGGAACCAGGTAAGAGTTTTGATAGGTGATACTGGTTTAGTTTGTTTAGCAGGATTTGGTGCGAGACTGTGTCATATGCTTTGGACATATCCAAAAAAAGAGTTGACACCTGCAGGCCTTCATTTTTGAGATGGTTTACTGTGTCTGTGAAGCAGAGGAAGGCTGTAGTGGTACTATGGGCAGGTCTGAAACCATGCTGAGTAGGTGACAGGATGTTGCTGTCTAGGAGATATTTTAGCATCTGGGTATGGATGCATTTTTTTAGGATTTTGGCCAGGGGGAAGAGTAAAACAATGGGTCTGTAGTTATTAAGTTCAGTGGAGGTCCCACCTTTATGGATGAGTGTAACATAAGATATTTTCCAGAGTTTGGGCACATAGTTTACAACACTTGATCTGTTTATGAGAGTGGAGATTGGGATAGCAATAGCATCTGCCGTGAGTTTCAAGAAATAGCTGGGGAGTAGGTCAGCTGCTGTTGATGAGGTTTTTAGTTTGGAGAGCATGCTTTTGATTGAAGTGGTGGAAACTGTTTTGAGGGTAAAGCTTATATTAGTGTTATTTATGTTGGGGAGGGGGGGCTAGTAAGGAAGAAACTGTTCTGTGATACTAAGGATAGAATTGAGTTCACAAAGTGGGAGTTGAATTGTGTTTCGATGGGAACTTTAGTGTCAGGGTTGGTTGGTTTGGGGGTAGCCTTTTGGGTGGGTCTTAGTAGCTGGTTTACATTTCTCCAAAATTTTAGGGGCTTGTGTTGGTATTTAGTTTGTAATGTCATGTAGTAGGAGTTTTTGTCCAGCCTAATGCATTTTTTTGCACGGTTGTGCAGTTCTTGGTACTTACTTAGGCTTTGTGTTTCTTTGTTTTTTTGATAGTAAAGCCAGGCAGCGTCTCTGGACTTGAGGATTTGTTTGGATTCTTTACTGAGCCAGGGGTTTGTAGAGGTTCTAACCGTGATTTTGCGCAATGGAGCTACAGTGTCTAGGTGTTGTAGAAATGTTTTGTTGAAATATGCTACAGCCTGGTCAAGTGGGAGGGTTTTTAAGGGGGTCCAGTCACAGCTACAGAGTAAAGTATTGAGGACCTCAGGAGAGAATTTTTTTGTGTTTCTAGTGGATATATAGTTAGTGGTTTTGCATATGCTTGTTCTACTACGTATAAAGTATATTATTTTGTGGTCACTTAAGGTGTCTGGGAGACAGCCTGCGTGAGGGTACATTGTAGAGTTGTTAGTTAGGACCCAGTCAAGGATGGATTCCTTTTTAGATTTTTTATCACATCTAGTTGGAATTTGGACTAGCTGCTGGTAGCCATGGAGATTTATTAGATTACTTGGTGGTTCTGATATGCAGGTAAACCAATCTAGGTTGAAATCCCCCAGAATAAGGGTTTCTTGTGAGTATGTGGAAGCACACCAGGATAAGAAGTCATCAAGGCTAGCAGGTGTATTACCAGGTGGAATATAGATCATAGTTGTGGTGGTGACCTTTTTAGGGTGAAGTTGAAGTTGTGAGATGTATGTCCCAATTATTGTGGGAGGGGTAAGAGTTTGGTAATTGACGTACAGTTAAGTTGGACTTATACAGTTAGGCAGTTCCATCCCCTTTACAAAGTGGTTTGTCTTGTTTAATGATATTGTAGCCAGTAGGGAGAACTTCTGAGTTAGCTATGCTTTTATTTAGCCAGGTTTCTGTTAAAGCAACTATGTCTGGGGAGTAGTGTGCTATTCTGGCCTGGAGTTCAGGTATTTTATTCTTGATACTTCTAATATTAATATTTAGCATTAAAAGATGGTTTCTTTTGCTGCTGTTGTTGATTTGCCCTGGGATGAAGATAGTGGGGGTGTTATGTTCTGACATGTGTGTTGGAGCAGTTTGTGTTGGACAGGATGGATTTGGGCCTGGGATGGGGTGGATATCCCCACTTATGGTGAGCCTGGTGTTAAAATGGTGATACAGATGTTGGAGTTTGGTGAGGAGTGTGAGAAAGTATTGTGCTTTTTTGGAGTAGGAATGAGAGCATATGTGTTTAGTTCTGAATTGGTTCGTTATGTAGTTCTTGAACAATTGTGGACAGATATTATTATAATGTGTGGTGTCTGTATATGAGAGCGCATAATGTAGTGTTGTGCTACTATGTTTAGGGATATTGCTAGAGTGATAACTTGTGGTGTTATAAAGAAATATAAGAATACAGACTAGACTTAGTTGTGTGATAGTCATGATTATAAAGTTTAAGATGGTACTAGGTGGGGGTCTGAATTGGAATTATAGGGTTGCACTATATGTGGGTTATATAAAAAATGCCTAATGGGAATAAAAGTGATTGGGAGTATTTTTTGTGGAGCAAGTTGGTGTGGTATAATGTGATCTGACTTGAGGAGCTGTGATTGGTGAAGGTGATGTGAGGGTGAGCTGTGGGTGTGGCTGTAATTACTATAAATGTAGAGGAAGTGGGGGCGGGAGTGAATAGGGGACAGGGCAGGGGAGAGGAGAGAGCCCGAGCATTAGTGAGGGCAAACGGAGCGGGGCAGAGCCCACCAAGACAAGAGTAAAAAGTAAGTATTACTTTACAAATCTGAACACTTTAAACAAATTCTTGAGGTCTAATGGCTTACCAGCAAGCAGAATGCAATTGCTGAAGAGCACTTGTGTCCTGGTGGGAGACTAGAAATTTAAAGATGGCTCCATGCTCAGCAGGATTCTAATATAGACTTAGTATTGGGGAGGGAGATAGCACAAGGGGTGTAAACCAGGTAGAATGCAAAGAAACCAGAGAGGCAATCAGTGGAAAACTATCAGTGAAGGCATCAGAGGGGGTAAGAAAGAATTCAAACTACCTGCAAAGTGAAGGAGAGAAGAGACAGCAGACTTTATTAAGGTTGGGAGTGTGTTTTTACTTTGACTTGCTGATTACTAACCAGTTTGTGCACAGATTAGAGTAGGGAGATACATTAGTAATGAAGGGGAATGTATAGAGATGCAAATAAACAGGTGGGCCTCCAAGTGATACAAACTAAGGCAGAAAGCACTGAGAGGGCTGCTTGATGGTTAATTTAGTCACAGGGATCTGATTTAAATGTATACTGTCTATTGGACAGTTAGGATTACTGCACTAGCTGGGGACTGACTTGGATCAGGATTACACCACTGCACAGCTCCCAGTCCATTAGATTTGTTGTTGTCTTCTTGTTCTCTCGCTGGCTGCTACTCTGCTGCCGGGGACAGGGGGTTGCCAATGCTGAGTCGTGAGTCCACTGCCAACTTCCCAAGTCAACCAAGCCAAGCAATGAACATTACAAAAAAAAAAAAAAACACTTTTTTTAAATTTAAAAAAAAAAAAAAAACACTGTCTGCTTGCCTGCTTTCAATGCTCACTCTGTCTTCTGTCTCTTCTTTCTCATCTGTCCAGGGCTGGCCCACCTGCCCCTCTCTCTCTTTTTATATTCCCAATCCCATTCCCTACAGCAGCAGGCTTGCAGGCAGCTGCAAGCATGCTAGATGTGTGATGCAAGTCTGACAAGTCCAGCATGTGCACTGCTGCTGCTAAATGTAAATAAACTCAGAGCAGCCCTGCCCCAGCCAAAATCTGGCAGGTTTCTCAAGAAGCTGACATCACTGCGTATGGCTCCGCATGATGATGTCAGTGTGAAAAAAAGATGAAAAAAAAATTTAAAAAAAGCCCAGAAATTTGGAAATTAAGGGGTGCCACTCGAGAATCATGGGACGCCATTAATTTGGACCTCAAAACTGGTAAAAAGTGAGCGATTCGGTATAGTTGAGAGGTATACTCTAGACACAGATTGTGATGGGGTTTGTGTCCTCTCCATCCACATTTGGATATGTGAGAGTTTCCTTGTTCCAGCTGGTGGCTCCTTCTCTGATCTGACCCTTGGTTTTGGAGTCACTGGTTCTGTTGGTTCTCGGTGCCGGGGTGTCTGAGCTGAAAGAGATTTCCACTTCACCACAGACTTTCTCCCTGACCTGCTTGGCTCCATCTGCTTTGGTTCCAAGTGTGCCTCTGAGCTGTAGCATTGAGGTCGGTTCCAGGGGTTGACGTCAACTCTGAAGCTGTTGGAGCTGTCTCCTCCCCTCAGAGATTTGGCCTTCGACATCTTGGCTCTGACTCCTCTCTCAAAGCGGGAGGCTCATGCTCTCAGGGAGGTGTCTACTCCAGTGATCTTGGCTCCAGTGAGACAACTCCAGGTTACTCTGAGCCCTACCTCTTATGAGGTGGTGGAGAGGGTTCTCTCCATTTCTAAAACACCCTCAGCCCTTACCTCCATGGACCCTCCCCCTTCACATGCTGGACTTGTGTCCGAGGTCTCTGAGCTGCTGCATGGACATCCGGCCCCAGAAAGCCTCCATTCTCATCCCTCGGTGGATCCCTGGCTTCTTCCAACACCTCTCTGGAGCACCCCAGCAAGGAGACCCCTTGTAAGAAGTTGTGTAAAAGGAGGCACTTTGATTCCCCTATGGAAGCACTCACTATGGATACTGATTTCAAGGAAGAAGAAGGGTCTTCAAAATCACAACCCAACAAGGTCTCCTTTGGAGACATTCTTGAAATCCTTTGGTAGAAGGGTGGTTGGTCTGCCCAAACCTCTTCCCTGGAGGAATTGTGGTACTGTGGTAGTCTTTTAGGTCCGGCCCATCTACAACCTGGGTGTCCCCCTGGCTGATCTGCTCATTCAGCCAGTGTCATCGAGTGCTTGGAAGGAACCGGATACAGTGGAATCTATCCCTAAATGCACAGATAAGATTTTAAGGGCCCCTCCTGACAAATCGTTCTGGACCAAGGGTATCCCCGTAGATGCAATGGTTGTTGCAGCAGCCACCAAAAAGGAGCTGGCTCAGGAAAGCTCCTCTGTCCACCCCCAATACAGAATCCTGGGTGTTGGACAGGTTTAGCAAAAGATTTTATGCCTTGTCTACTTTTACGCTCAGGGAATTGAATTATTTGTTGCACTGTACCAGGCTACAAAGGGACTTAGTCAAGGAATGTTTTACCTCGGTCCGGGGGTTGACGTCTGCTGAGGAAGAGGAGTCTTTTTCCTACAGGCTAGCCACCCTGCATTCTTTAGCAAATGCTTCCATGAGGTTAATCTCTTATGCTGTGAAGGGTACTTCAAGGGTGGCTGGTTCCAGCATTGCCACAGAGCATCATGCCTGAATGAGGTTGTGCGATTTTGCAGAACCTTTCAAACATTCCTTTATTAATGCCCCTTATTATGGCTCTGTCTTGTTTGGGCCCACAGTCCATGACACATTATCCCAGAATGAAAGGTTGGTAAGACCCTGTTTGCTGTCAAAATGCATTTTTCTACACCACAAAGGACCTTTTCCAGGAACCAGCACGGGAGTAAGAAAATGTGGTTTCGGAGGTTGCAGGGTCTTTTCCAGGACACTCAAGGAGACTTTTTCTCCCGGGGCAGAGTGGGATATAGTCAAAATGGGAGACGCCGCCACATGGCCGAGGGGATCCACAAAAATCTGGGGTTGTGGGAAAGTTTCCAGGACAAGCCCTTCCAGTCATCCTGAACAGTTGCCTGACTGCTCTCCTCTGGAAGCTGTCAGGGGACATTTCTCCTTGCACACAGAAGCCTGCAGGCCATCACAAATGTCAGTTTAGTGCTAAGGATCATATCCAGAAGATACTTCATTTTCTTTTCAAAAACTTCCAAACAAAGATGTCACCTCCCCAATGTTCCATCCAATCAGAGGGAGGACGCAGCCCAAGAAGTAAAAAAGTTGGCTGCAAAAAAGAGTCATCCAAGAGGGCCCCCCCTGATCAAACTGGATTGGGTGTTTACTCCAGATTCTTTTTAGTAGCCAAGAAGACAGGGATTTGTGACCTATCCTAGATCTGACCTCTTTGAACAAGTTGGTGGAGCACACAAAGTTCAGAATGGTCACAATTCAGTCCATCTTACCTCTTCTGAAGGTGGGCAATTGGATGTCTTCTATAGACCTACCATATAAAAATGGACAGGTGCTCCAGGAGTTTTCTGCATTTCAGGCTGGGAGTCAATCGGTACCAGTTCAGAGCACTTCTGTTTGGTCTCAGCAAGGCCCCCAGGGTGTTCAAATATCTAGCACTGGTTGCAGCTCATCTCCGACTGCAAGGTTATCAGATATTTCCATACCTGAATGACTGGCTTCTGACCGCTCCAACTAGGCATCTACTCCTTCAGGCCAGGAATTACTTTCTCAAGTTGGCCCCAGTCCTGGGGATAACTGTCAACATACAGAAGTCTCAGCTGGACCCGGTATATGCCATAGACTTCAGTGGGGCCCACCTGGGCACAAGGACATCTTATGCTTACCTGACAACAGACAGGGTATCAAACTTGAGATTTCACATCAGCCAAATTTTGACCATTCCAAAGCCTCCAGCCAGCTTAGTTCTCCGAGCATTAGGCTCAATGATGGCCACTGTAACCTTACTACCCATGGCATGTTTTCACATGCGGCTATTACAATGGACGTTAGCAATCCAATGATCACTTCTCAGGAATCCTCTGAATTTTCCCATCAAACTGTCTGACATGTGCAAGGAGTATCTGCTTTGGTGGCTTTACTCTGCAGAAGTTACTGAAGGATGCCCTTTTGTTCTTCCATCCCTGAATGCCACATTGAGCATGGACACCTCCCAGCTTGGGGGGAGGGTCATTGTCTGAGTCAGACAATCCAAGGCACGTGGATGCCCCAAGAGACCAAGTTGCATATCAATGTATTGGAGATGAGAGTGGTTCTTCTAGCATTGTAAGAACTTGACTGTTTCTTACCTGTGGGGACTACTGCGATTCAAACGGACAATACTTCAGTGGTTTGGTGCATCAACAAATAGGGAGGGACCAAGTCTTAGTCCCTATGTTGAGAAGCAATGAGAGTGTGGCAGTGGGCAATTTCTACCAAGCACTTTCTGGTAGCAGTGCACATTCCGGGGGAGCCCAGCATATTAGCTGACAGGCTCAGCCAACTGTTACTGATGCCTCATGAGTGTTCCCTGAATCAGTCAACGTCAGATTGATCTTCCAGAAATGGGGTCATCCTTGCTGTGATCTCTTTGCATCCCCTTTCAACAACAAATACAGCAAATATTTTGCCTTGATCCCTCCTCAGGGATAGTCCCTCAGGAATGCTCTAATCCATGCTTGGCCCTCCGGTCTTCTCTATACCTTTCCTCCTCTACTGTTAATTCCCAAGTTTCTACAGAAAGCTCTCAGGTTGCAGTGCAAAGTAATCCCCATTGCCCCTTTTTAGCCTTGACAAACCTATTTCACCTTTCTTTGGTCTCACCTGGTTCGCCCTCTGATGAGATTGGCTCTGGGTCCAGATCTGCTTTCTCATCCATCAGGGCATCCACACCCAGACATTCAGGGCCTGAAATTAACCACAAGGTTTCTCCACTTCCGATGATGGCAAGACATCCCAGGGTCTCATCCCCTGTTCGAGAAATTTTGGTCTTCTCACATAGGTTTTCAGCTCACAAAATTTGCAAGAGTAAATGGAAAAGATTTTTTTTTTGGGATGAACAGAAACAGATAGATCCCTTTACAGTTCCTCTAGCAGTCATTCTAGACTTTTTGGTGTCCCTTTTCTGGGATAGAGCTAGTTATTGCAGTATTAAAGTGCAGCTAGCTACTATATCCAGTTTTCACAATGGTTACGATTCCTTATTCCTTGCTTCTTCTAAGCTGCGTAAAGCATTTCTTAGGGGCATTTTCCTCCTCCAACCTCCGGTGAAAGATCCTACCCCCCCCCCCCCCCACCCATGGAATCTAACTATGATTTTGCAAGCTTTGTTCCATCTGCCCTTCGAACCTTCAGTGACTGTGGATTTGAGATTTGTTTCCTGGAGGACACTGATTTTAGTAGCTATAACATCTGCCAGAAGAGTCCCTGAACTTCAAGCCCTTTCTGTAAAATTTCCATAGTTGATTTTCCACAAGGACAGAGTGACCCTCCATACTAATCCTTCTTTTTTACCCAAGCTGGCTAAGGAGGGAAACATTAATCAGTCCATCAATCTTCCAGTCTTGTATCCTAATTATCAAAACAAAAGTGAATACACTGTGCATTTGCTCAATGTACATAGGCAGCTTCATTTTTATTTACATAGAACCAAGTCCTTCGGGAAGTCTGATCAGTTGTTTGTCTCTTTTTCAGAAGCAAAGAGAGATAGACCTGTTAACAAAGTTACAATAGCAAGATGGTTAAAAGACTGCATTACCTTTATCTACTTTTGCAAAAATATTCCTTTACCAGGACAAATAAAGGCCGATTCTACAAGGTCTATGGCTACATATCAGGCCTTTGGTCTAGAGTTTCAATTGAAGATATTTGTGCTGTTGCTACTTGGTCAGTCCCCACACCTTTGTTATGCATTACAAATTGGACATCATATCCAGAAGTAGAAGTTATTTTGGTTCTGCTGTTCTCCAGAATATCCTTCCATGAGGGCCACCCTGGATTCTAGCAGCTGGGGACTCTGTCCTACAGGTTAATGAAATGAAGAGGGCAACATCAGCTAAAGAAGTTATGTTCTTACCATAACGTTCCATCTGTGTTGTCCATCTTCATTTCCATTAACCTTAACACCCCCCACCACTCCCCCCTCCAAGTCTTTGGGAAGCCTGGTAGAATTTCAAAGGAGTCTCTATTCCTCCTGTTCAGCTCCTGATATTGCTTACTTATAAATATGTATATATATATTTAATCTGTTTGTTTTATTTAAGAGTATGATAATGTTCTTTATGTGTTATGCTTTTCTGGCAAACTCCATCTGAGGTATTCTGGGGGAGTGGGGCATTATAGGTAAGGAGGAGGAGCTCAAGTCAGGAAGCTCAAGCTAAAAAAGTGGCGAGTTAGTTCTGAGGATTGGAACCAATACACACAGGTTAATGGAAATGAAGATGGACAACACAGATAGAATATTATGGTAAGAACATACCTTCATTTTTTTACAGAATTATACCAAATTGTTATTTCATTTATTTATTTAACATTTGTTTACTGGGAAAGTCTGACTGGGATAGAGCCCATTTTCATCAGAAGCCCTGTGAGAAATACTCCAGATGCATGTCTTTGCAGTTTGGCAAACAGTTTTGCTGCAACACTCATTTTGTTACAAGTATCTAATGTAATACTAGCATTACAAGCATCCTTTAACTGTCATAAAGACTCCCTTTTGTTACTGGTGCAAGTCTTTATATAGGCACAGAGCATATTTTCCTTTAGGTATAACAGTACCTTTACATGAACAATTCATTATTTGTGAAGACTTGCTTTTTATGTATGTGTCTCATACATTTAGCTACAGCTTCTTACTACTTTTCTTTAAGAACAATCAGGTTTAAGCCACTCTGGTGGCACAGAAGGATAACGCTCTGACTACGGCCTAAGTGACCTAGGTTTGATTAGTTCCTTGGTCGAATGAAAGAGTAGTAGGGAGGAATGGGTGTGCCCATCCTGGGTCAGATGGTTCTCTTTGATGATGCTTTCTAAAGGCGAGGAGTGGACCAAAGAGTGGAGTTCCCCTTGTATGTAGTTGATGCTGGGGACAGGGAAAGGGAGTGGGTATGGGATGTATATATATATATATATATATATATATATATATATATATATATATATATATATATATATATATATATATATATATATATATATATATAGATAGATATATATGGGTTCCGTCAATTTGTTCAAAGTTTCATTACTTCGAACTCCACTTCACCGAGTCCACTTGTTCGAAGTAGTGAAACTTCTAACACTGACTTCGGCAGGCACACTAAGGCACGGAATGGGAATATTCCCGTTTCCCTGCTGTAGTGCAATCTCAGAGTTGGTATATTTAAGTGGGGGGTGCAGGGGGGCTTGCCCCCCTGCAAAAACATGTTTTACTGTTTTTTTTTTTTTTTTGGGTAATAGACCAGCGAAAGTGCACTTTCGCTTAAGTGGACTTTTGCTGAAGTGGGTCTACTGCTTAATTTCGGAGTTTCGATGTTAAGCAGTAGACCTATATATATATATATATATATATATATATATATATATATATACATATATATATATATATATATGTATAAATCCCCCCAAATGGAAACACAGATAGCTGAGTCCACAAGGCACCCTTAGGATTCACAGCTGGCCTGGCCTGAGCATTACTGGAACAGTCCATTGGGTAGGAAGATAGCTAGCAGATGTGGTGTGGCTATGGGGCACTGTGGGTCAGGCTGGCAGGATGAGGTCCGAAGGGACCCAAAAAAAAAAAAAGAAGAAACTGCTTTATTTTTTCTTTTGCTTTTGCTTCTCTAAAGGCTTGTCACACACACACACACACACACACACACACACACACACACACACACACACACACACACACACACACACACACACACACACACACATCTTTTATGTGAATGCATTTTTTCCTCTCCAAAGCTCCTATTTGCTATGGTTCACTTTTTTTAGACTAAGAAAAATCAGAAACATATCCATACCTTTCTAGTGTTGTTATCCAGAAATCAAACTTTTCCAAAATGGTAGCAATTCCTCAGAAATCACATACTTATTTTTCTCTCTCTCTGCACATAACACACAAAGAGCAGCAGTTCTGTATTTCTGCAGGTGGGGAAATTAGCTCAAAAGGTATTGGTACTTGCATGCAGGAATATACAGTAGTATGATATGTTCTGACCTAAATTTGTCTATCACAACCATTAGTTTAATATTCAGCAAACACTGCAGATGCACTTTAAATCTAATTTCCATTTATTTTACAGTGCAGACTTAAAAGAAAAGTACAGAGTTCATATCACCAACAGTTCAGTTTAGTCTCTCATAAGAATAAGAATTTAATAATTTTTTCCTTCATATCACAGTTTGGGTTAGTGTGTCACACAAACTCAGCAGTCATTTTAAATATGGCAGCCCGGGATAAGCTGTCTTCAGTTATGTCCATAATGTATACTCCTGGTACTGCATGGGTATATCCACAGGATTGTCAACAGTCTTCCAATACATCCACATGTTTCTCTGAAATCTCTCTCTCTGTCATTCTGCTTGGTTTTAATATAGCTAACACACATACAGGCTTTAAGAAATGCACACCCTGTGGGCATAAGATCCCTAATTCTCATGCCCACAAGGTGTGTGTTTATTGTTTGGGTGCTGCCCATCTTGAAGTTGACTACTGCATCTGTTTGAGATTCAAATGCAGTGTTTGAGTGACGAATCAGTCTCCAGAGCTGTGGACGAGGGTAAGGTGGTCCATACAGCCTATCTGGACCTCGCCAAGGCCTTCAACACCATCCCCCACTCTGGAATTATAGATAAACTTACTAAACTGGGCATAAATCCCTACATCACTCGATGGGTTGCCAACTGGCTTACTGACAGAACCCAGACTGTAAAAGTAGCCGACTCCAAATCCAGCTCCAGACAAGTGACAAGTGGAGTAACTCAGGGTTCAGTCCTGGGGCCACTCTTGTTTGGCATCTACTTCTCTGAAGTACAGGCCAACACTAAGGGACTCTAGCTAACAAAGTTTGAAGATGACTGCAAACTGGGAGCCATTATTGAATCCCCAAATGATGTGGATATTCTACAAAAAGGCCTTACAGCTCAAGCTTAGTGCCAAGAAATGTATAGTTATCCCCTTTGGAAAAAAACATGTGCCCATGAATTACCACATAGGTGGCAGAATGCTAAACATCGAAAGTGTGATGAGAGACTTAGGGACACAGGTGGACAGTGGTCTCACTTTCGATAACCACATTGCCACAACAGTCAGGAAATCCTTCTATGTGGCACACCTCATCACTAAGGGCTTTTCATCCAGAAAAAAGGAGGTCATTGTCCCACTGTACTCATCCCTCATTAGACCCATTATACAGTATAATTCCCCGTTTGGTATGTACCTCACAAGACATCTGCAACAGCTGGAAAGGCCACAGAAATACCTCACTAAAAGAATCACAGGCCTAAAGCAGATGCCATATGCTGACTGTCTAAAAAAACTCCAGCTATACTCTGTGGCATATCATCTACTCGGAGGCGGACTCTGCTTAACATACAAGGCCATGTCAAACCCTGAGTTGTTGGACATGCTCCACTTAAAGAAATCACAATCCCTCAGAGCCACACGCTCCAGGGATCTAAACCTTGTCATCACAATGAACAAAACATGCTGGAGGGATAGGTTCTTGACCCAGAGACTCCCCATACTCTGGAATAGACTGCCCATACATATCAAGCAGAGCACCTTATTGGCCCTCTTCAAAAGGAACCTTGATGATTGAATGGGAGATAGGAAATTCACCCCGGGGATCATGTCAGTCGTCCTGCTAGACAGGGGCCTGGAGAAGTAAATATTGTGGGAAGAAATATCCAGGGAATTGGGAATTGTTATGACTAGGCTTGCATAGGCCCTAGGGCCGATAGCCTAGTACCAACCTATGAGCCTAAGAGAAACAAGTTAGTGTTAAAAGGTTTACTACCTTCTTCTTCTGCCTTTTTACAGGCTGAGGCACAAACCTCTCCAAAAAACCCAATAAAGGGAGACATAACGTGGCTCCAAAAGAGGAGTCCAGGAAATGGTCTCCCTGACCATTCTCCCCATTTGGCTCCTATTTCCAAACCCCTGGCCACAGTTTCTAAGAAACCAGATCTGATGTCAACCTCAGGTCCTGCAACTCCCAGCACCAAATCTCCTTGTATCCGATCTCCACGTTTCTCCCCAGAGCCAATATCTCCTTAATTCCATTTGCCTTTTTTGCTTGAGACACCAAAGAATTAGTGTAGAACACCTTCCACAAGTTCATCTCGTAGGTCCTCCCAGGAGTTTATCTGAAGCAGAAGTAGACAGAATGATGAGGAAGTTTCTCAGGGCTCAGATCCAGATCGGGGTAATTCTGGCTCCATCTGCCATTGGACCCGTGAGCCTGCCCTCTTCTCAGCCTCATGTTATTTCTCCTTCTACAATCTGACCACTGGTTTTGGAACCCTCGGACCTGAGATCTTCCAGAATGTCCTTGTTGGATCTGAAGACAGGCTGTTCTTCCACTCTAGCTATGCTCCTTAGTTGCCCAACTCTGATTTCTTTAGAGCAGCATGACTCTTGGAGCTGAAGTGTAGACGCTGGCTCCGGGGAATTGGGGTCAACTCCAAAGCTGTCAGGGCCATCCTTGCCTATTGGCACCTCTACATTGGACAGCTTGGCTCTGACTCCCTCCTTGAGGTAAGGGTCTATGGGAATTCAGAATTCAATGCAGATAGCTTCAGCACCAGTGTGACAGGCTATTGCTTCTTCTGGACCTTCTGTCTTCAAGATAGTGGAGAGGGATTTCTGTCTATTCAGAGAGAGGACATGCTTACCCTCTTCAGATCCATTCTTTCTTCCTGCATTGAATTTAAGCTCTGAGCCTCTTATGTCTGTTCCACCAGGACAGCCACCCCGTACTAACCTTCAGACAGTCCTCATACAGAACTCGCTACACACTTCTGATACTTCACCAAACCACCCCACTGATGGGGTCTCTAAGGAAGAGGATGTGGAAAAGGAGACATCTAGATTCCCTTCAGGAATCTATCACCAAAGACACAGACTTTGATGAAGGCAAGGAATTTGCCAGCTCTCCACCTGAAAATATCTCCTTTGGAGAGATCCTGGAACTTCTTAAGCAGAGAGATGGATGGTCTTCCTTAAACCCCTTTCCAGGAAGAGTTGGTGTTTCTGGAGGCATTTGGGGCTGGCCAAGCTGTATCTTGGGTGGTTCCTCTGGCTGATAAGTTGATTGACCTTATCTAATGCCAAGCATGGAAGGTGCTGGATGCTACAGAGCTCATACATAAGAGGCCAGATAAGTTTTAGCTCCACCCAAAGATAGGGTAAATTGGAGCAAGGGCATCCCAATAGATGCCATGGTGGTGGTGACAGCCATGAAGAGGGAGATTGCAGAGCAGAGCTCACCTCACCATCCTCTTAATAGGGTGTCCAGGCTTTGGACAGATTTGGGAAGTGCATTTATGCCTCAGTGATCTTTGCTCTTTGGTTGCTGAATTAGTTGGTACACTTCACCAAGTTACAAAGGGATTTGATCAAGGAGCTTTCCAAATCTGTTTCAGGGTCTATGTCTGTGGAGGACCATAAAAAAAGTTTCTTCACAATTAGCCACCCTTCAGTCTATTTCCATTGCATCTATGAGGCTGATCTCTCATGCAGCCAAAGTTACTTCTAGGGCTCCAGGTTCAGGCACTGCAGTCAGGAGGCATGCCTGGCATGATGATATGAGGTACTGCCAACTGTGCTATGAAGAGCAGGGCAGTGCATGTTTAACATGCCAGCATAGTTAGCTGGAGTTTTGTGAAGAATTATATGTCATTTGAATATCAAACTGATTTGTACAGATGCTTGTCTTAAAATTATATTTGTAAACCTGCTTGTGTTAAAAATGTATCAACAGTGGGTCCTGCTAGACAGAAAAGAAATATATATGCATGTCAGGCTTTATTGTTGTAACTGCTGAAATGTATACATTTCATCAGAGGATACTGGAAGGGAAGGGGTTAAGCTTAGTCCAGCTAACCTTAAGAAAAATAGCCTGAAATTAAATTAATTCGTTTAGGCATAAATATTCTATCGCACAGGTGTTACTCAGCCAGAGATGCAATGTCTATGAAAAGCCTTTCTGAAGGAAGGGTTGGAATTGTTTTATAGTTTCCAAATACTGTAATAAACCTTTAGCTAAAGTTTTGTGTGTGTATTGTGACACATTTGTGCCAATTACTGGCTCAATCTCTAGTAAGGGGGTATTGTAGGAACCACAGAGTCTGGTGACCAGATTTGATGTCATCCTGTAACCACCACTGAAATTGTATTTAGATACTAGTGAGAGATGTAATAGTAGCACTCAACACTTTATTAGACCTGACAAGAGACACTCATCTAACTTCATCTTGCCTTGCTCTAGCAAGTAAGTAGGGAACAGCAATTCTTCAGTCAGGAAAACATAGTGAGAGTAGTTAAATGTTGTTTTTTCTGTATCTGCCTAGTCTTTCCATCGGTGGTGTTTTTTATATGTCCTTTGATTGAAACTCTGGTGTCTATTGTGAATAAATATTCAGTATTTTCATGATTTTCTTTTATTATTTATTATTAACTATATCTAAACCTTTCATTGTGACTGGTCTTTTAGAAAATAGTACTTGCACTTAGTTAGTGGTACTGTAGCTCCATGCTCCTGAATGTTTTGCTGCTTGGTTAATACTACCATTTGTGTAAGTATTAATTTTACTAAGAGTAATTGGGTACTCTGAGCTTTAGAGTAGTTGGATTTGGGGGTTTTCTGGTGGCAATGTATCTACCTTATAGTCTGGGTGGAGGTGGCAAAGCAAATAAGCTGTGCCAGCTTTTCCCTGTTTTTGTGTGTGTGTGTGTGTGTGTGTGTGTGTGTGTGTGTGTGTGTGTGTGTGTATGTGAAAATCAAATCTCAAATAGTGTGTGTGAGCACTGATTTCACAGAGAGGGTGGTAGAGGACTTGGCTTGGAACAACTGGCTAAGGACTTAACTCAATAGCTGTGTCAGTGGGGAATCTTATTTTTGGCCTGGAGAGAAAGCCCAGCCCAGGACTGGAGTGTGCATTCCCTGTGTGCTCTTAAGAGAAATTGTACATGGTGCAGAGAGCTGCATCTGAAAATACCGCGTGTGACTATTTTTCTTTCTCAGTGAACATTCCCCACTGGTGTCAGTAGTAAGGATTGATGCTCCTTGATCACTGGCCCAAATAAGGGACACCACACCTGAATGCACCTGTGTGATTTTGTGGAGCCCTTCAAGTCTTCATTCATCAATGCTGCTTTTGATGGATCATCTTTGTTTGGCCCCAAAGTTAAGGAAACACCCACCAGAAGTGAGTAAGAGGGAAAGACCCTGTCTGCTGTTGGGATCCATATTTTCTGTCCTGCAGAGGTCCTTCTCCCGGAATCAACAAGGTAGTAAAAAAGATGTGGTTTCGCAAATCCCAAGGGCCTTTCCAGGACTCAAGATGAGGTAGTTCTACCCAGTACATAGAGGGGGACTCTAATGTAATACTCTGCTTCACAGTATGGGTGGCCTGAAAAACCAGGGCTTCAGAGACCACTTCTCCAATATGCCCTACCAGTGGTCCTGATGGTTGCTTGACTACTGTACTCCTGAGGCAGTCAGAGGGCACTTATCTCTGCACCCAAAAGCCTGGGAATCCACCACAGAGACACTTGGGTGCAGAAGGATCATATCTAGAGGTTACACAGTGGAGCAGCAGATAGTGTTATCATCTCATAGCAAGAGATTCCTTAGTTCAGTTTTCAGCTGGAGTGCCTTCTGTGCAGGGTCTGCATGTCCTCCCTGTGTTTATGTAGGTTTCCTCCAGGTGGTCTGGTTTCCTCCCACATTCCAAAGACATGCAGTAGGTGGATTGGACACTTTAAATTGGCCATAGGTGTATGCATGAGTATGTGGTGTGAAAGAACTACCATGGCAGGGCTAGCCACCCGGTGGTGTAAACCTTGGCTCTAGATGATTATCAGTATTGAAGTGACACCCCGACTATATGTGCAAAAATGGGAAAAAGGAGTTGTGGATGGCTGGATGGATTTCATACCATTTTCCCAAATTCTGCCAACAAAAAAGATCTCTGATGTTCCACCCAATCAGAGGAAAGAAACAGTCTTAGAAATAGTAAAATTACTAGAAAAAAAGAGTCACCTGAAAAGTCACACCAGACCAGCAAGGATCTGGAAATTACTCAACTTTCTTTTTAGTGCCAAAGAAGACAGGGGACTTGAGACAAAGTCTGGATCTAAGAAAACTAAACCAATATGTAAAATATTCACAGTTCTGGATGGTCACAGTTCAGTCCATTTTGCCTTTTCTGCAAAAATGTGATTCATATGCTTGATAGATCTTCAAGATATGTACTATCATGTCAAAATGAACAGGTGCTCCAGAAGACAGCTGTGCTTTTGGCTGGGAAGCTAGTCATTAGCAGTTCAGAACACTGCCCTTTGGCCTGACCACAGCCACTAGGGTGTTCACCAAATGCATGGCAGTGGTAGTGGCTCACCTGAGACTGCTGGGATTCCATGCATTTCCATACCTAGATTACTGGCTCCTAACTGCCCCATCCAGTCATCTACTTATTCAAGCAAGGGTCAGTTTGCTCCAGTTATATGTCATCACCTGGGCATCACTGTCATCTACACCAAATCACAGCTTATGCCTACACAGACTCTGGAGTTCATAGGTGCACATCTAGACATAATTAACTGGATAGTCTCGCTTCCTCCAACAAGAGTTTATACCCTCAGACTACAAGTCATGGAAGTGATCTCCTACTCTTACCCTCCAGCAAGGTTAGTGTTGCAAACCTTAGGATCAATGGCAGAAGCAATAACTCTAGTCCTGTTAGCCAGATTTCATATGTGGGTCCTGCAGTGGACTCTCTCACTTCAGTGGTCCATTCTTTAGCAACCCTTAAGCACTCCAGTCAAGATTTCCAAAGTTTGCAAGGAATATCTTTTTCAGTGGATTCATTCAGAAAAGGTTAGCAAGGCTGTAACCTGTGTTCTTCCACAGCCAGTAGCCACAGTCACCACAGATGCCTCCCAGATTGGGTGGTGGGGAGCATTTCTTCAGAAGGGCAGTCAAAGGTACATGGTCCCCAGAAGAAGCCAGTTTGCACATCAATGTCCTGAAAATGAGAGCAGTCCTACCAGTGTTGCAGGCTTTTCAAGATGTTCTCCTCTCAGGGATAATTGTGATACAAACAGACAACATACAACATGATGGTAGTCTGGTACACCAACAAACAGAGGGGGATCCAGATCTTACACACTGTGTAGAGAGAGAGTGTGGCAATGGGCAGTCTCTTCTGGATGTTTTCTTATGGCAACACTCACATACTGGGGAAAATCAGTGGGCTTGCAGACAAACTAAGCAATCCCATTTTGATGCCTCATGAGTAGTTTCTCAATCAAAGAGTAGTGAAAAGGATCTTCCATCGATGGGAGCAGCCATGCTGCGGTCATTTTGCTTCTCCTATCAACAACAGGTGCAAGTGGTTCTTCACCCTGATCCCTCCATAGGGGAAGTTACCAAGAGATGCTTTAGTCCACAAGTGTCCCTCTGGTCTCCTTTATGCCTGCCCTCTTTTACTTCTCATTCCCAAATTTCTACAGAAAGCATCCTGGTTGAAGAGTACAGTTATCCTCATTGCACCTTTTTGGCCTCGTCAAGTTTGGTTCCCCTTCCTGTGGCCTCAGTTGTGTTCATTACTAAAATTACCCCACCTTTACCGGCAGGGCACACATAAATGTCTGTATTACTTTTTAGCTGCTCGAGTGCTAGAAACTCATCTCTACTCATATTTAAAAAAGAAGGATTGCTTCCTACAGTGTTATACGAAGCATACAGATCATTTTCACAAACCCTAACAAACACCTCTATATTAGGAGGCAATTGAGAGTTAAAACAACTAGGTTTATTTAACATTAACTGTGTAGTCTGCGCATTCTCTTTGAACATAAGTTTAAGAGTCAAATATCTGGCGAACTTCCACAGGTCCACCATCAAATCATTAATATATGAAGCCCTCGCTGGTACAAAGGAAAGTCCTTTGTTTAAGACCTTAAGCTGTAAATCAGTTAATGGAAAAGAGGAAATGTTGACAACTAATATTTCCAGTGTTTCTGCCATCTGTCAACATCTTTTTGCCCTGTCGAAGGTCACCGTCGCTTGCGTCCCCAACTGGGAGATTGTATAGGTGCTGGCGTGGTTAATAGTTTTAATGAAGCAGGTAGATTCAAAGACGCCAGGGAAAAAGTTGCAGCCGCTACAGTAGGATGTTTAGGTCTAACTCCTTCCCTCGTATGTTGAGACAAATCCTGATTTGAGGTTCCATCAGCCATCACTAAATTATGAAGATTGGAGCTCCCTTCAGACGAAGAGGCAATATTTTCAGGGCGAGCTGATATAATCACTGCATTTCCAGAAGGGTTGCTGTCACTGATTGAAGTTAAAGTAGTGTTTTGTTGAGATGTACTGTTCAAATCATTACCACTAGAAGCCCGTGGCCACACAAAAATGTGGCCATTTCTAAAATCATTAATGTCTCTTGCAAGCTTTTTCTTTTTGATAAGTGATAGCCACTTATCATAGGTGGCAATATTAATATAAACCTCATCCATTTTAGTAGCATACAAACCACCCTTATGTTTACAAGTAAGTTCTTCTTGCAGGTTAACTGCTTTGTCAAAAAGTTCTTTCTATATGGGAGCAAAAAAAATCATTCACTAAATGCAAATAGTTAAAACTTAGACTACTTCAACTTCAATCAATGAGAGATTATTTACTGAGTATGTCTGAGTTATTGGCTGATCATGATACATATTTATTATTAAATAGATATGACATTAATCATTTTATCAATGAAGTGCACATCTCTCTGCATTATTTGCTTTTTACGAGCATGATTACGAAGGACCAGTTTGATTATATGTATGTTGAATTTCCCGTTACCCGCTCCCTACATGGGCTTCCCAAGATACATATAAGGAGAATACATCCTCCTATACATCCCATAGTAGCTGGAAGGGTTTGGGTGATGGAGCCTTTATCCATTTTTGTCGAGCAAGAACTTAAACCTTTTTTTAAAAGAGCTCCTGAAGTGTTAAGAGACACAAAGGATTTTCTTTAGACTCTTGGAGAGTTTATAAGTGGTCCAGATTTTAAGGATAGACATTTTCTTTTTGTGACTATGGACATTAATGCTTTATTTACTATTATTCCAAATGATTTTGGAGTTGACTCTATGCGTGAATTTTTAGTATCTTTTCATGACACATGAGCATATTGAATTGATATGTGTTTTATTAGATTTGATTCTACAACACAATGTATTTGTTTTTGATGGTCAGTTTTATTGGCAGATGCAGGGTGTTGCCATTGGCACACCCTGCACCAATAGCTATGCCAGCTTGGTATTAGCTAATTGAGAAGCCAAGGTGGTGTTTTCGGATCATCAGTTTAAAAAGTTCTCTTCTCTATTATAAGCATTTTATTGATGATATTTTTATTTTGTGGGGTGGGTCATACCCACAGTTGATTGATTTTATCGATGATTTAGAGACAAGTAGTTCTTGTTTTAGATTTACGATGCATTGCTCTAGTGAATCCATTGATTTTCTAGATACTACTCTGGTGTTAGGACAGAATGGCAGGATTGATTCCGTGCTGTTTAGGAAAGATTGTAGAAAAAATAATCTTCTTTCCAAAAGTAGTATGCATCCAGCCAGAATTTTTAATAATGTTATGAAGGGGCAGTTTTTGCGTTTATCTCACTTACATACCGAAGATGGTGATTATGCACAAGCTGCTGTTAACTTGAGTAATGAGTTTATTAGGAGGGGATATTCTCCCTCGGACGTAAACAACAAACTAGAAGAGGTCAATCTCTTAAGATCTACTACTGGTATGCCCTATTTTCATAGACAACATAACCATCTTAGGGTTAACCATGAAAATAAACCTCATTGTGGTTTTTCTTTAAAGTATAGTAGCAACATTAGTTCCATATGTGATATTATTAAACATAATTGGTCCATTTTATGCTCAGATGAACACATCAGGGAAATACCCCCAGTTTTATTTTTAGAAATAATTTATCACTTAGGAGGGAACTTTGTTATAAACCATTTAGAATGGTGAACACAAAGGTAACTAGGCATGGTACTTTTCCATGCAGGTCTTGCAAAGCCTGCAACTCGATGTCGAATACGAATATGTTCATTCACCCAGTTACTGCTAAAAGCTACACTTTTAATTTTTACGCTGAGTGTAAGACAGAGAACTTACTTTATTTAGCTATTTGTACGTTCTGTAGTTCGTTTTATATAGGCAAGACTAATAAGAAACTTAGAGTGTGTCCTACAGCATTTGGGGGACATCAAAAGACATAATAGTCTTAATGCACTTTATAAACATATTCATGGTAATTCAGGGCATTCTTTTAGATTTACAGTAATGGAAACAGCACTGGCATAAGAGGAGGAGATTTAACCAATAAGACTGAATTGACAGAGGTGAAATGAATTGCTATTTTACAAGTACATAAATCACCGGGACTTAACTTTACTGTGCCTTTAAAACCCGCTTTAAAGGCACAAGCTCTATATCATTAATTGTTTTAATTGCTTGTATTGTATATCTTGATTGGTTCTTTTAGGTTTAAAAGGTTTTTTGTTTAAGTCTATTTTTTAGAATCTGATGAAGCACGTTATTGAAAGCACTTATCCATTGTAATAAATGGACTGATTTTATTTGAATGCTCTCAGCCTTGTTGTTTGTACTGTTACTTTTTGTTTCTTCTTCTGAATCCTCCTCAGACATTCCCACTGAAGAGCCTTCTTAGAAGAAAACATATAAGAGGAAACACCAAGACTCTCCTGAAGAGTCCGTCACTAAGGACACAGATTTCGATGATGGGGAGGGCCCCCCCGGTCACCCCTGGAAGACGTATCCTTTGAATACATTCTAGACATCTTTAAACAGAGGAGTAATTGGAAGACCAAAGACCCTTCTTCCAAGGAGTATATACTTGCAAGCCTTTGGTTCTCACCCATCTACTTCCTGGGTGACCCCTTCCGCTGACGATCTTATAAAGTTGATCGCTCAGCAGGCTTGGAAGGCTTCTGACTCCATAGAACCAATTTCCCAGAGACCAGATAAGATACTGTGTGCTCCTGAGACCAACAAGCATTAGGCAAAAGGGTTAGTAGTAGATGCCATGGTGGTGGCGCTGGCCACCAAAAAGAAACTAGCTGAGGAAAGTTCCATTGTTCATCCCCCTGAGAGTCTAGGGCAATGGACAGATTTGGAAAGTGGGTTTATGCATCATGGATCTTTGCCTTAAGGTACTTGAATTTTATGGCACACTTCACTAGGCTCTAGAGAGATCTGATCAAGGAGCTATTGGACACCCTAGCAGGAGCTGTATCTACGGGGTCCAAGAAAAAGTGGCCTCCCAGTTAGCTACCCTGGAGTCTATTTCCAACTCATCCATGAAGCTCATTGCACATGCAGCTGAAGGGGCGAACAAGTCATCCAGTACAGGTGTTGCGATTAGACAACATGCCTGACTGTGCATGTATGAGTTTGTGGAGCTATTTAAGTTTTTCTTCGTCAATGCTTCCTTTCATGGATCTTTTTTGTTTGGCCCCAAAGTCAAAGAAACTCTAGCCAGGTTTGAGAAAGATGGGAAGACCCTGTCTGCAGTGGGCATACATTTTATTACTTCTCAACAGTCCTACTCTAGGAATCAGAGGAGTGGAAAGATATAGTTCAGAAAGTTCCAATAGCCTTTCCAGGATGTGCATGGTGGAGCCTCCCCTCTGGGCAGAGGGGGGAACTGTAATGGAAGATTTCAACCTTGAGGCAGAGGTGGCCTGCAGAATCAGTGTTCCAGAGATTCTTTCTCTGGCTAGCCTAACCAGCACTCATGAAAGGGGGCCTGATTGCTTACTTCTGAAAGCAGTGGGGGGAGATTCTCTCTGCATCCAGCAGCCTGGAGACAACCACAGATGTTTGGGTGTGGAGAATTATTACCAGAAGTTACTCTATCCCCTTCATTCTGGGTCCATGATCTCTAACAAGGCTCCCTGATGTTCCACCCAATCAGAGGGACCAAGCAGCCTTAGAAATCTAAAAGCTTCTATAGAGAAGAGTCATCCAAGAAGTCCCACCAGACTAGATAGGATCTGGATTTTACTCAAGGTTCTTTTTAATGCCAAGAAAGACAGGGGACTGGAGACAAATTCTGGATCTCATCCTTCTAAACAACTTTGTTCAACAATCCAAATTTCAGGTGGTCACTGTGAAGGCTGCCAGCCTAGCCAGATAGAATTTTATAGATAATTCTGTCATTTGTAAATATGAATGTAAACTACAGGCTTGTTGTCTTAAATGTAAAGAAATATTGTTACATGTGGAACTGGAAATAAATGTGACAACAGTTCACTCTACTGACCAAAGTAAAGCATGTGGTGACCCTTTGATGTAGACAGTGGTGCCGAAGGGTCTAGATGAAGGAATTCTTGCTATTGTTTTAACCAAGAGTTAAATTGCTAGATTTAAATATGCAAATGTATTTTTATTGCTCTGCTTCCTGACCGGCTGCAAGATAACAAAAGGAGATGTTAAGAATGTAAATGCAGTTTCTGTTAGCCTGTGAACCCAGGGAAGTGAGAAGAATGATGTAATGTGAATCAGAACTGCAATTTCAATTTAAACAGAGAGAATCAGAGAGAATTAAGCATTTTTGTCTTGACCATCCAACTTATCAGCACTCTGCCTGTTTTCTTAAGTAGGATGTTGGCTCAGTACATATACCTCTCACTTGACCAATTCGATCAAAGCCTTTCGTTGTTTGCATCCTCACTGTCTCTCCTCCTTTTAACAGACAAAGAAATATGTTTGTTTTATCATAGCTGGACTTCTGAGAAGAACGCTTCTTGAAAAGTTGGGCTTTGATTGCTCTCTTGTTTTTAGCATTAGGCACCAACAAACTAGAACTGATAGGCAAGGTTGTTTTGGTTTGCCTAGATAGAAGTCTTTGAGCAGGTGAGCCTAGTTGGTTGTCATCGAGTATAATGCCCCATTTGACATGTACCTCACTAGACACATGCAACAGCTGGAAAGACCACAGAAGTACCTCACAAAGAGGATCCTAGGCCTTAACTCATTCACTCCGGAGCAGCTCAGAAAATGCTGCCTGCTTACTTCCACCATAGGAACAACAGTGCAGCCTGAGCTTATTTTCAGATAATCCATTTGTAATACCATACAGAAAATAAATGATCATAACTCTTTAACCATAAGAGCTATACTAAAAATATAAATGCTAAAGTTGTTCAGCAGACACTGACCTTTCCAACAGTGTAAATGTTGGCAGTGTGTATGTAAGTTGTTAGTAAATATTTGCCAAGGAATGCTGATATTGTGCATATTTTGTACCTTTTTGGTAAAACAAATCACAATATCTTGGTGAATGTGCCATGTAGACCCATACAGTTTGTAACTAATTTGTTTGTATGAATGTTACCTTTAAAATTAAACCTTAACCATTACTGTGTGATGCTCCTTTACAGAGATATTCACAGAAATATGATTAATATTATATTCCTCATTACTGATAAATAAACAAAGCATAATATCTCATCACCTGTAACAGACAGCGACTACATATCAGTGTACAAGTTGTGTGGCTCAATGTCAGCTTCAAAATGATGCATCATTTGTGTTGTCACCATGCTCCCTGCAAAGATATGAGCATAATAATGAGAAATATTGCAAATGTATAATTTTCATAATCCTACAAAACTAAACAAACTGTGATATCTGTACATGTGTACAGCATACAAACACAGTTCTTTTACCATGTTGTAAGGAGTAATACTGTCTTCAAAATGAGGTATTACTTGGGACACTGACATGCTCCCTTGCATAGTTATTTAGCAAAATATGTAAACAAATAATAATTTCCATAAACTAAGTCCTAAACAAACATTGATATCTGTACATGTGTACAGCATACAGACACAGTTCTTTTACCATGTTGTAATTATTCATACTGTCTTCAAAATGAGGTATTACTTAGCACATTGACATGCTCCCTTGCAAAGTTATTTACCAAAATATGAAACAAATTCATATTTTCATAACCCAAGTCCTAAACAAACTTTGATATTTATATATATGTACAGCATAAAGACACATTTTATCATGTTGTAAGGAGTAACAGTGTCTTCAAAATGAGGTATCACTTGGCACATGTACATGCTCCCTGGCAAATTTATTTACCAAAATATTAAAAAAATCATACTTTCCATGACCCAAGTCCTAAATCAGACACAGTTATTTTATCATGTTGTAAGGACTACAACTGCTTTCAAAATGAGGTATAACTTGGCACATTTACATGCTCCCTAGCAAACATATTTACCAAAATATGAAAAAAAATCATAATTTCCATAATCGAAGTCCTAAACCAGATATGATATATGTACAGTTGTCCTGCATACAGACATTTTTTTCCATCCCATAACTACTAATACTGCCTTCAAAATGAGGTATTACTTACCCTGATGACATGTTCCATGATAACGTTATTTAGCAAAATATGAAAAAATAGAATTCTCATAACCATGGACCAAAACAAACTGATATCTGGACATGTGTATGACATACAGATACAGTTCTTTTTTTATCTTGCAAGTACTAATACTGTCTTCAAAACGAGCTACTACTTAGCATTCTACCATGTTCCCTGACAAAGTTATTCACCAAATATGAAACAATATCATAATTCTCATAACCAAAGTCCTAAACATAATGTGCTATCTGTATATTTGTCCAGCATACAGACAGTTCTTTTTCCATCCAGTAACTAACAATACTGCCTTCAAAATGAGGAATTGCTTACCCTGATGGTATGTTCCCTGACAAAGTTGTTTGGCACAATGGAAAAACAAATCATAACTCTCATAACCATAATTGTAACCAAACTGTGATATGTGTGCATGATGGTTATTGAGATATTTTCTTGTATGTGGTACTCTCCTCAAACAGTTGTTCTTACTCAGCATGTTTATCATCTTCCTACCACAGTTATTTGCCAAAGTAAGAAAAATATAATTTGCATAACGTAATTCATAGTCAAATGGTTATCTGTACCTGCGCACAGCATACAGATGGTTCTTTGACAATCTGAATATGAAGTGTTACTCACCATGTGTACAAGTTCCCTAGCAGTTCTTTTCCTGTGTCGCCATTAGTGACAATGGTGTTCATAAAATATAACAATAGAGTTTCTTACCGTACTGGTCCTACTTGGTCATGGCTGTTGTCCATTCGTTCTCGCTAGCTGCATGTTACCAATATATTGTGCATAGCTGTCATCATGCCATTCTGGTGGTCAGTCAAAAACAACACAATAGCATCCTCAGTTAGGTGAATGCCATCATTTCTGAAAAGGTGAACATCTTCTGCGGTGATTCTGTCATGGCAGATTGTTGATCCACCGACTCTGTGCATCATGCCATGCATGAACCCATTCTGTAAACGTCTAGCCTTGTGGCGCTGCTCATTGACTGTTTGCTGTTTTCCATATCTGGTGAGGAATTATGTCAGATCACACAAAATGACAATGTGACCACCATGACCGCAGTTCAAAAATTGTTCTGATTTCAAACCGTAGCCTTCCGAGTGGGTGAGTGATGACATCATTCCCTCCAATGTGTAGCACAAGAATGTCAGGCTCAGGGTAGATCAAACACTTCTATTCCAACAACTGCAGAAGTCTGCTCCAATGCATACCTCTTCTTGCAATCCAGTATACCTTGTGGGGAAGCTCTCAAGTTGTAGTGGTTTTCACTTCTGGAGGGTTGGCTGGCAGCCCAGTGAATGTAGGAATGGCTACACACCCACACTCCCACTTGTCATTCTCCTGCTCATGAAGCCATGTCACTGTCACAAGGTGGGCACACCTACACAGGAAAAAATGCCAACAGGTTACTACTAATGTTTGAGATGTATTGGAAGACTACACTTATGTATATCAATAGCATTACCTGGTTAGCTCATCCAAATCTTCACTCCTATCCACAGTGGCATTATTTTTTTGATAAGTTACATAACCGGTGATGATGATGCAGAGGTACATACCTACCACTCTTGACAGCACCAATGAGTGATGCTGCAGATTGTCAAAATAACAGAAAGAAAGTGGAGTGGGGGTTGGCTTGAAATAACTCCACCTAGACAAGAACAAAAAAATCTGGCTTGTGCATTCATCAATTTGATAACGACTTCTACTTATGTGAATAACAGTGACAGCTGCTGACAGTTTTACCAGAAATGTGATAATGACCCAGTGCTATTCTATAAGGCACTTATTGTTAATGTGATAATGACCTGCATTTCATTACTGCAAAGTTATGCATGCTCATGCACAGGTGATAATAGCTGCACATAACCTGGTGAGTAGGTATTCATTATATTACCTTGTGTAGCTGTTATGTAACACAGACTCATCATCATCTGTTGGGAGAAGACCTGAGTAATTCAGTAAAAATAGTATAACACTTGTATATTACTGAGCCCTTCCTCCCACATAAATTCCACACATGACTGACAAAGCCAGGAAAAATGCCCAAAATATATGGTAGCTCCATGCTGGTAGTAGTAAGCAAGTAATGATCTTTATCTTACTCAGGCAACTACTGAGTATAATCAGAAATAGAATACAAGAAGAAATGATTTGTTGTCTTTAATTACGTACTTTACATTATATGCTGACATATTACACTGTATTTAAATTTCTGTGCTGTATTCTAAGTAATGTTACTATATGTAATTTGCAGAGTTAATTTCTATGTTTCCCAAGTAACCCCTCCACCAAAATGACACAATAAACTATTCTGCCCAGCGGTCACTTCAGCAGTCTCACTATGTATGGATAAGCACTTCCCTGATACACAATAAATAATTTCCCAAGCAACATCTTCATGAGTATGTCCAGATATACACATGCACTAAAATGAAACATTTCCCCAACCAACCCTTCAGTAACATTAACTAGTAGGGCCAACCACCAAAATAAACCATTCACTCAAGCAAGCCCTTCAGTAGAATGATGAGGTATGTACAATCACCACAATTAGATACTTCCCCAAACAAAAGTTCAGTAACATTTTCTAGTATGTACAACCACCAAAATGAAGCATTCATCCAAGTGACTCCTTCAATAAAATGCATGCACAAGCACCAGAATGGAAGATTTAGCCAAAACGAACCCCTCAGTAACATTTCCTGGTATGTACAGCCACCAAAATGATGCATTCACACATGTCCTATGAATCAGTGATTCTATGATTCAAAGATGGTTGATACTTGTAACTGACTGTAATCCTCACTGACCAGAAATTCAATATTACAAGGAACAGAGACTCTCATATGGTCAAAATAGTGGATTCCACCTCCTCCAGCAAAAATAAAAAAAGCAGACTCTTCTAAATCAGCAGGAAGACTGAACACACCAGACCAATTATTAAATAACCCAAGAATAAATGCTTTCAGCAAATACATCATTTTATGCAAGACACTTTCATTGAATTCAGAAGTTACTCTAATAATGGTAAAACGTTTTTTATGTTTTGACGATGCAACACTTGGTGGTGAATGCCATTTTGGCATGCTCAAACTTATGTTTCCTAATGGTATGATTGTATTGTACTACATCTTCACATTCATATCATTCCATAATGGTCTTTTTTATAAAATGAGTTAATGAGTTGTCTTATCTCAGCTCTCGTGCTATTTCTATCGGTAACGGATGAAATCAAAATAATGAAATAGATATCAGATGAGCTGCTCTCTAAATTAACGGTAGATGCCTAATAATGTAGCAGTCATGTCAACAACATCCAAAATAAATATTTTAATGACGGAATCCATGAGTAAACATCTTAACAAAAATGGCATGACACTAGAAATTGTAAAGCATTGCTTCTTTTCCTCTAGCTGGTGACCTTTAATTAAACATTTCTAACCCTATAAACTGTATTTCATCCATTCTTCATAAAGATGTTTATTGTAAGTAACTGGATTCATTTTTTGGATGTAGTTTACCATAATATTTACAATGGACTTAAGATAGAAAACATTGTACTAAAATTAATATTACTAGTCCTGTTCTGATATCTAAAAAATTGCTATGGGTAATATCAGTTGTTATTACTTCTTACCACTTGATCTCACTCAGTAAACCTAAAGAATTAAAATCCAGGAGACAAAAATCCTGTGAAATCAAATCTCTCCTCACAAACAAAAATTATGAACTGCAAAACCAAGTCCAGTAAATGGCGGTGACCTAGCCAAAAAATGCAGCTTAAACCACAAGGAAGTCTCTAAATCTACAGATACACAGATAAAAGACTGAGACCTTTTTATGGTTCACATATTTTTTTTTTTGGTGGGGTAGCATTTAACAACAACACGCCAAGTTATCCTGGTGCATGTTTTGCACTTGGTACAGTGCTGCTAATGCCGATATAATCTGTGACCATACTCTAAATGGTTAAATATATTGGCATAATTAAAGAATGCATTATACAGGCATTACGCATTGCTTATGAGAAGTGATAAAAAATAAACTGTTGGTCAAACAGGATTGCAGCTAAACAAGGAGATTGAGGAATGGCAATGGAGATAATGCCAGACAGTCCATAAATGTTGTCGATATCTATATGTAGGTGAAACTGAAGCAATCGTGTTGGTATGTTAACAGACAGAACCACTTTTTGGTCTTTGTGCAGATATTATCAGCATTTGGCATATGTGTATGTAGTTAGCAACTTTCTGCTTGCTAAAACTACTGAGTATGAATGTATGCCATTACTATGCCTTCCGTCATGTTTACTGCGCAGTTACCAGTATCTTACTCAGGGGTTCATAACTGCATTCCTGATTCTTTTGCACATTTAAAAGAAAAATCAAGTTCTTAGCTATTCAGTTGAGGATTCAAGAAATGAGGCACAATTCCCTTTCCCTGAAATGACACTTTCCTGTAGTATACACGAGCACCTTTTTTTTTTCTTGCCATCAGGCAAAGCATTATGGGGTGTGGTTCTCCCTGCTGGTATCAGCTGACATGCACTGTTCTGCCACTACCTCATCTGCTAGTAGTAGGGTCCGAAATACCTCAGGACAGTACAAAATGCTTCAGTCTTTGCCAGTAAATCTACTGCATTAACCTTTCACCAAACACTGATACACCATCTACATAGAAAGTAGGGTTGCAGCTCTCTATATGAACAACTTGTTTTTTTTGAGTGACCTTTCTTAATAACCGAATGAAGCTTGCTTGATTTACAAAACTTTTCAAAATGGTTCTATTTTTTACACTTGTGGCATCGTTAACAAAATGCTAAGCACTTCTCTCTTTTAGACTCATGGTTGACTCCACAATTAAGATAAGTCAATAGTAAGACTTGACTTGGGTTTTGCTGACTCACTCTTATACTGTACTGAGCATGCTCCTTTTTATTAAACTAGTCTTAGAATTTGCTAGAAAGCTCTGGGTTATCCTTGCCACACCTACATGGTTGCTGCTGCTATGTGCTTAGGTCTGTTTCTGTTTGCCATGTGTTACATGCTGTCTACATTTGCTGTAGAGGCTGTTGAAACCATGTTTTATCACTCGTAAGCATACTTGTGTGCCTTTCTGTGAGCTGTGTTTTTACTCAACATTAAATCACTGTCACAAAGCAAAATCTTTCTCACTGCAGCACTATTAACACTGCACACAAGCCTGTCCTTTATTAACTCATCTTTCATGTCACCAAACCTGCACATTTTAGCTTTGTTTCTCAGGTCAGTAATATAAGCTGCAAAAGTTTCACCTGGCTTTTGGTCTCTTGTATAAATTAAGTGCCTCTCTAATGTAATATTTATCTGGGAGTTGCACATTTCTTTGAATTTACATTTTTAGCACTCAGGGTCTTCCCTTGATTCAGCCGGTGCCACAATATGGCAGTTTGTCCCTTCTCCTGCATATACTTCTGGTGCATTCAGTAGCTTCTGACCCAGCTAAATTAAGCAAAATGAATGCCCTTGTATGTGCATCTTTGTCAAAAAAAGCTGCTTGTATGAAAATATTATATTCCTACTCAAATACTCTCCAATTTTCTGCAATGTTATGATCAAACACATGTGGACTTGGTCTGCGAAATGCCTCTGCATATCAACACACAGTAGTGAAGGTGCTTGAAATTATGTACGAACATACACACATAAATATATATGCCGGAACTTCATGCCAGCACTTATAATTATGCCTAATAACACAGTAAACTCTTTGAAATAACTGCACTTTGCCAAATAAGTCTCCAACATAGCACAAGCACAATTTGAAACCACTGTACTTTATGAAACCACTCGTTATCAGTGTAAGAAATACTTCTAAATGATTGTACTTTGCGAATGAACTGTACATGATAGAAAACGTTCAGAGTAAGAAACACTTTGAGATGAATGCACTTTAAAAAATAAACTGTACATACCAGAAGAACCTTTCAAAATGGCTGTACTTTTGCTAAGTAACTGTACAGTGTAAGAAACACTCTGAAATGGCAGCTTTCTATGAATAAATGCACACAGCACAAGAAACGTTTTAAAATGGCTGTACTTTGACTGCACTTTGAAAAATAACTGTACTTTGCACACAGTAAACTCTGAAATACTTGCATTGTAATAAAGCACACACTTTGCATACTCTGAGATACTTCGAACAACTCTAGCTTTGAATGGCTTCGGTCAATACGAAATATTAATTTGTGCCAAAAAACACGGTCTTTTACTAAAAAACATACAGTTGCCTTGCTCTTTAAGCTTAATTTTGCACTTTTATTGTACTCTTTATATCTTTTTAATCTCTTCTTATGCTCATACTTTTCTTGTGCCTGTTTTACTTTAAACATGCTTGTTATGCAAACCAAAGATAATTCTGAGCCCCATATGAATAGTTTTGGTAGTTTTATCAAATATTGTGGTGTCGAACATTTTGTTTAATTAGTAATGTGGTTTGTGCCTTTTGTTTGCTTAATAATACTTTCTGTGCTACTTGTTTGAGTAATAATACATTTTATGCCTTATAAATGTCTTGTTTCATTTTCTTTACCAAATAAATCATTTGTGCAGTTTTCTTTACCTTTAGCTCATGTCTGGCCCCTTTTTGTTTGTCTGTGCTCCATTTCACTCAACCTGCTTTGTTTGCCTTTACCTTAAACTCTGCACCTCATGGCTCATAGAAGTAGCTTGTCTAATCCCAGTTCTGACACCATGTCACTCGTCTGGTCAGGATAAAACAGACGAACATTCGTGGGTTCTGTTCATGCAACTTTATTACACACAAACATCAGAAATGAGGCTTTGTAACTTAAACTTGAATAAACTTACAAACAGACTGGCTACCACACTCATACATGTTAACACTCTGGCTGTTCTCTCAAAATGGCACTGCTGCCTGCACATGCTCTGTATTTATATGCACGTGCCTAAATCTGGAAATTTTATTTATTTTTTTATTTTACATTTGTTAACCGGGATAATCCAACTGGACCAGGTCCATTTTCAGTGGAGTCCCGGGGAGAAAAGCTCCACAGGTTACATGTTAATAAGTGACAAAAGTCATAGATATAAAATTATCCTAGGTAGCGTCATGCACATTAATTTTACAAAGTATAATTTATCTAAAGGTACTGGCATATACAATAGTTAAAACAAAATATATACAGTCATTGCAACACTTTCCAAAACATACCATCATTACAAAAGAATATGCAGAAATATGGAGGAGTGCCAGTAGGTGGAAGATAGGTTGTCATGTAATACATGGGCAGATCCATGTTTTCTTAAGATGAGATTTGAGTAGCTTTTTGAATTGAGTGGTTGTTTTTATGGAGGGTATGGTGGGGAGGAGTTTTTAGCTATTTTGTGGGAGTATAGAGCTTTGACAGCTGTATTATTGGTGGTGGTAATACTGAAGAGTGGTTTATTGGAAGACCGAAGCAAGTGACTAGTGGAGTGTTGGGTTAGTAGTTGTTTTAGTACTGGAGTTTTGCTTGGGAAATTTAGGATGTTAAAAGCACAGGTTAGCTGCTGGTAGATTAACATTTGAGAGAATTCAAGCCATTGAAGGTCTCTTAGTGCCTGGCAGTGATGAGTTCTAAATGGAGAGTTGTTAGCAAATTTGGCAATTTTGTTGTAGCATACCTCAATTTTAGCCAGATCAGTTTTTCTAATGTGGGTTAAGATAGGCGCTGCATAGTTAAGTGTGGACAAGAGGTGAGTTTGGACTAGGGTGATCCTTGCTTTAGCAATGCTTCTTAAAGGTACATACACAAGCTCTGATCTACACATTGGTTCTATGGTTCCTAAGAACATCCTTCCACAAGGCCACCCAGGATCTAAAGTAGCTGTGAACTCTGTCCCAAGAGTCAAGAATAGATAAAGATTGACAACATCAGATAAAGAAGTTATGTTCTTATCATATCATTCCTTCTGTGTTGTTTATCTTCATGTATTCTTAGCATCCCACCCTCCTTCCCCCTCCTGTGAATTCCTGGATGATCGACCGTTTGTCCTGGGCTCCTTGTTAGGTTTCACCTTAGACATGGCTTCTTCATGTTTAGTAATGATTCTTCTGTATTTCTATACACCTGTAAACTCAATCTGAGGTAATATAGAGAGGGGCATTATGAGTAGAGACTTAGCTCTTGAGATTTTTGGCTGGAGCGAGCTGTATAATGGACGAACCAGTTCCGATGATCGGAACTGACTATCCAAGAGTCAAGAATAGATGAAGATCGACAACACAGATGGAATATTACTTCTTTTTTATAAAGAAGAAGGTTTATCTTTACCTAAGCCCCCAGCCACTTCATCTAACTTTTGGCCAAGAGCATCCATTGATGATATTTGTGCAGCTGCCACTTGGTCTAATGCTCTTACTTTTATTGCTCATTACAGGTTAGACATGCTGTTCAGAACAGGGCAGCATTTGGTTCTGCCGTACTCCACAATATCCTTCCATGAAGTCCACCCAAGGTTCATCTAGCTGGGGACTCTGTCCCATCAGTTAAAGATGAATGAATGAAAATGACAACATCAGATACAAAGGTTATGTATTTAGCATAACAATGCATCTCTGTTGTCCATTTTCATTCTTTCGCAAATCCCCACCCCCTCCAATCTCTTTCCTTTTCTTCCTAGTAGGGCCTAAGGGATGTCCCTTTGGGAGCCCACCTGTTTCTTGTTTGAGCTCCAGCCTTTCTGTATGCCTTTATCTTGCCCTTTCATAATTATACAGTGTCATGAATATGTTAGAATTGGGGAAGTAAACTCAATCTGAGGTGTACCAGGATAGTTGTGGGTAAAGGGAAAAGCTCAAGAGCTGGATCTGTGACACTAGTGAAAGCAGGTGAGTAAGATCCGGACCTATCAAGTGAGGAAGAATGAAAGTAGACAACACAAATGCATCGTTATGGCGAGTACATAACTGTTGATGTGAAGTTGTTCTATCTCGCTGTTCATTCTTATTGATGGGTTCAGAGCCGATCCTCGGCTCCGACTCGGCCAACTGCAAAAGCTCAAGGTCTTCAACCAGCTTGAAGCGAACCCCCTATCCCATGATGCACCCTGATCTTCCCCCAGATCTCGTTTGCTGCTGCAACTTGATCGGACGTTCACCAGCTCTGGCCAGTGAATAACTTTTCTTCTTTGCAAAATAATAGCTGTTTTATTAGCTAAAATAGTTATTTAGCCTTTTAGATAGATAGTTAAGAGTGTGTAGTTAGTATTTTGTATTTACATCTTTTCAATAGTTAGATTGTATGCTTAGTCTTTAGGCCGTTTTTTTAGGCCTTCTCTCCTCTCTATCTCTATCTGACCTAGCTTAATAACTGAGGAATTAGTGGCCATGTTTTTAGGCCCTTTTTTCTCTTTATCTTCTACATATATTACTGTGTGTGTTTATTAGATTAGAGCCCTTTTTTCCCACAGGGCACAGAGTTTATTCTCCATATATTACTTATTGCATTAGAGTGTGCTGTATTAGGTTGTTAGCCCTTCTCTTTTACGGGGCACATAGTTATTTTAATTATATTGTAGTAGAGGTTAGTGGCCATGTTTTAAGGCTTTTTTCTGGAATATCAGTGGTATTACACTACGTGTGTATGTGTGTGTGTGTGTGTGTGTGTGTGTGTGTGTGTGTGTTTGTGTGTTTGTGTGTGTGTGTGCGTGTGTGTGTTAGTGTGAAATTGCAGCCCTTCTTTTCATACAGGGCAGATAAATATTTTCATTGTGTGCTTAATTCTTAAAGCCTATTTTTTTTCTCAAGGCTTTACTAGATTTTTTTGTGTGAATCTTACGGTTACTGGGTTTGCTATTGGTTTGTGGAAAATGTCTCAGCAGGAAAAGGAGAAAGCCAAGTCTGACTTCAAAAAATGCCCTAGATGTGGGCAAAAGATGTCCATAACTGATAGGCATACTGAATGTGTCTACTGCTTGGGTGAGGTACACCTGCATGAAAGCTGTTCTGTATGCCACTCCTTCAGCTCAAGAGCGTTGCATGAAACAAAGAGAAAAATTAATAGATAAAGGTCTGCTTAAATCCTCCTTTCAAGAGTCATTGGATAAGTCAGACAAGCACTCCAAAAAGATGGAACTGACAAAAAGTCCATCTACATCAAAATCAGCTTCTAGTAAAGCTTCGACATTGGTTCCACAGCCTTCGGAACCAACTGTCGTTATGGTTAGGAGCCAGTCCCCGACCTTGGAGCTGGTATCTCCTACCTTAAAGTCCCCTATGTTGCAATCGATGGCCTCGTCACATTCTTCACGGGCCTCAAGTAGACTGTCTGATTTGGATGTGGACAATGTGGTAAAGAAGTTTCTACAGATACCGGCGCTTACAAAAATTTTATAGGCACCTAATCAGGGGGCTTCAGAGCCGTACTTAGTTCTTCCTACACCTTCCATTCCTCCTCCGATCTGTATGGAAGTTTAGGAGCCGGAGAGCGTGGAACTGATGATTGTGGACCCCTTGGGTCCGACACCTACTATAGGTTTTTCTGCCCTGATTGCTCTGATACCTTTGGTGCCGACCGAGGAATCTCGGGGCCGACACTCACCGGTCATGTTTGGGGAGGATAGTAGGACTGACTTGTCGGTGCTGACTTTACCTCTTGGGGCTTCTGCTTGAGTGAGTTCGGCCCCGACCTCTGGCTCGGAGCCCTCCATACCAGTGCAGACAATTTCCATTGGATCTTCGGATCTGAGGGATTCCTGTCATTGGGACTGAGGGGCCTTCGAGGCTATGAGGAGAACTTTGTCCACCCTGATGACCACTCCATCAGTTCAAGCATCTCCCTCCTTGAAAGCACCAGTATCTGCCTCTTCATCACATGCTCCATTGAAGTGTAGAGATCCTGAGCCTCAGGAAGCTCCATTGGGTGAGCCATGTTCTTCCGAGACCTCTCCAGAAACCCCCACTGAAGAAGTCCCTAGGAAGAGACTCTGCAAGAGGAAGTATCAGGACTCCCCCAGGAGTCAGTCACTTCGCATACTGACTTGGATGAGTCAGAAGGGTCCCCACGGTCCCCCTCAGAAGATATCTCCTTTTCAGATATTTTAGAGATTCTTAAATAGAGGGGTGACTGGAAATCCCTTAACCCTTCTGATGATGAGTCAGTTCTTCTGAAGGCTTTTGGGTCTCAGCCCTCCACCTCTTTGGTGATTCCCCCCTTCAATGAGTTGCTTGAATTACTCACTCGAAGAGCGTGGGAGTCCCCAGATACCATTTAGCCTGCCCCCAGGAGGCCTAACAAATTTATAACTAGCCCCTAAGACAGACTTTACCTTACTAAAGGAGTACCTGTTGATGCTATGGTGGTGGCAGCAGCCACCAATAAAGAATTATCGGAGACTTCTTCAGACCAGAGAGGATCCGGAACTTACTCAAGGTTCTTTTTAGTTCCAAAGAAAACCTTACTACCTATCTTTTCTCCTTTTTCCTAACTCAACTATCTACCTCCCCATTTTCCTTTCTGTCTCTTCTTCCCTTAACTCATCCCTCCCTTATCCTCACTTAACCTATATATACCCCGTCACACCATTCATATTTTCCATGTGGGAATATATTTACTTGTAAATAGCTACTGACAGTTGTAATTGACTTGTATATACCTACTTAATGTAACATACTTAACTTCTTTTGTAGCAATGATACGAACTATATATTTGTAAACTTTGCTAATTGTTATATAATTTCTTTATCTTCTATATTGTATCATCAAATGCTTTGTTTTTCATATGCGCTTCATAGGCTTCTGTTTACTACAACATTCTGTTATTTTTTTTGTATACTTTGTGTCTATGGAGCTTTTCTCCCCAGGACTCCATTGAAAATGAGCTCTTTTGGCCCTATGGACCATCCTGGAAAACAAACTGCAAATAAATAAAATAAAAATAAATAAGTAATACAAGGGACTGAAAACCTATTCTGGAACTAAGCAGACTAAACAAATCAGCAAAAAAGATGAAGTTCCAGATGGTCACACTTCAGTCAATACTTCCCTTTCTGGGGAAAGACAATTGAATGTGCTCTGTAGATCTTCAGGATCCGTACCACATAAAGATGGACAGACCATCCAGGGATCATCTACGCTTCTGGCTGGGAGCCAGCCATTATCAATTTCGTGCTCTGCCCTTTGGTCTCACTACAGCCCCCAGAGTGTTCACCAAATGTATGGCAGTAGTCACCACTCACCTGAGACAGTTGGGATTCCAGGTGTTTCCGTATCTAGACGACTAGCTCCTCACTGCCACCACCAAGCATCAACTTATTCATGCGAGGGACACAACCTTAGATCTCTGCAATCAATTGGGGATTACCATCAACTCAGAAAAATCTGCCTTATCGCGATCGCAACAGACCGTTTTCATAGGAGCAGAACTAAACACAGTTTTAATGACATTAAGTCTGCCTCCAGAAAGAATTTCTCTCTTATGAAAACAAGTATTAGACCTGCTTCCAAGGAAAAAAGCCTCAGTCTCAATGGTACTCAAATTGCTAGGATCGATGGCGGCAGCAATCATTGCCATTCCCATCCCTCAAATGCACATGCGAATTCTACAATGGCTCCTATTCTCTTAATGGTCCTTTCAGGAACTTCCAATGTCACACCAAATTATCATAACAAATACGTGCAAGAAGGACCTTCAGTGGTGGCTGACGTCTCAACATGTATTTTGGGGACTTCCATTCGTTCTACCCAATCCCATAGCCACGGTGACCACGGATGCTTCCTTGATTTGGGGGGGGGGGGGATTATCAGGGAAGAACAGCCCAAGGCACGTGGAAGAAACATGAGGCTCATCTGCATATAAATGTCCTGGAGTTGAAAGCGGTACTTGTAGCATTGCAATCCTTTTAAGACTCTCTACCTCTGGGAACAATTGCAATTCAGACAGACAACATGTCAGTGGTCTAGTACATCAACAAACAAGGAGGAACCAAATCTTACCCTCTGTGTCAAGAGGCCATGAGAGTATGGCAGTGGGCAATCTCCTCCCAGCGCTTTCTGATAGCATTACACATCCTGGGGAAATCCAGTGTGATAGCAGACAAGCTGAGCAGGGCAATCTTACTGCCTCACGAGTGGTCCCTAAAGCAACAAGTAATGGAAAGGATATTCCGCAGGTGAGGCCAGCCTTGCTGCGACCTTTTTGCAACCCCAACAAACACGAAATTCAGCAGCTACTTTGTTCTAATTCCCCTGCTGGGGGAAGCCCCAAGGGACGCACTGTTGCACAATTGGCCCCTGTGTCTCCTTTATGCATTTCCTCCCTTCCCTCTGATTCCCAAGGTATTACAGAAAGCAAATCTTCTGGGAAGGACCATGATCCTAATAGCCCCTTACTGGCCTCAGCAAATTTGGTTTCCCTTCCTCCAGCCTCATCTCTTGGAAGAACCCTGGATCCTGGATCCAGTTCCGGATCTGTTGACCCATTCATCGGGGGCTGTTCATCCTTCTCTTCATTCTCTCAAACTGACAGCTTGGCTGCTCCAATTCCCAAAATAGCCAGGATTTACAACCTCTCAGCTGAGGCCCAACATATTATAACATCATCTCATAAATCATCCACCAGAAAGTTATATCTTAGCAAATGGAAGAGATTTTCCTTATGGGTCTCTCAGAATGATGTTGATCCTTATCTGGCTCCGATCCCATCTATATTGGAATTTCTAACTAAACTTTTCAGCGAAGGAGCTGCTGCAGCTACCATCAGAGTTCAATTGGCAGCAATCTCAAACTTTCATCTGGGCTTCCAAGGCTCCAGTGTCATGTCACATCAACTTGCTAAAACCTTTCTTAAAGGTGCCATTCATTTGAGGCCACCAATCAGACCTCCAGTCATGCCATGGAATCTAAATTTTGTTCTCTCCAGAATCATATTGCCTCCTTTCAAACCAGCCTAGTCCTGTCCTTTGAAATTCCTTTCATGGAAAACTATTTTTCTGATAGCCATTACTTCTGCTCGGAGGATTTCCGAGCTACAAGCCTTGACCATCAAACCTCCTTATCTGATTTTCCATAATGACAGAGTTTTGCTCAGAATTAATCCATCCTTCTTACCAAAAGTTTGTTCAGAGTCAAATCTTAATCAATCTATTGAGTTGTCAGTCTTCTTTCCTCAATACACAAATAGGATGGAACGCATGCTGCACAAACTTGATGTTCATAGACAACTCCAATTTTACCTCAATGGGCATGTTGGTGAAGTTAACAGAGGGGATGAGGAAGTGATGGGTAGGTATGGTGTTAAGGAGAGGAATGCAGAAGGTCAGATGATTGTGGATTTTACAAAAAGGATGGACATGGCTGTGGTGAATATGTATTTTAAGAAGAGGGAGGAGCATAGAGTGACATACAAGAGTGGAGGAAGATGCACATAGGTGGATTATATCCTATATGGGAGGGCCAGTCTGAAGGAGATTGGAGACTGTAAAGTGGTGACAGGGGAAAGTGTAGTTAAGCAGCATAGAATGGTGGTCTGTAGGATGATATTGGTGATCAAGAAGAGGAGGAGGAGTGTGAAAGCAGTGCCAAGGATTAAGTGGTGGAAGTTAAAAAAAGGGTGATTGTGAGGTGGAGTTCAGGGAAGAGTTAAGACAGGCACTGGGAGGCAGTGAAGAGTTACCGAATAGCTGGGTAACTACAGCAGAGCTAGTAAGGGAGACTGTTAGAAAGGTGCTTGGTGTGACATCTGGACAGAGGAAGGAGGACAAGGAGACCTGGTGGTGGAATGAGGAAGTACAGAAGAGTATACAGAGGAAGAGGCTGGCAAAGAAGAAGTGGGATTGTCAAAGAGATGAAGAAAGTAGACATGAGTATAAGGAGATGAGGCACATGGCAAAGAGAGAGGTGGCGAAGGCTAAGGATAAGGCATATGGAGAGTTGTGTGAGAGATTGGACACTAAAGAGGGAGAAAAGGACCTGTACCGATTGGCTAGACAGAGGGACAGAGATGGGAAAGATGTGCAGCAGGTAAGGGTGATAAAGGATAGTGAGGGAAATGTACTTACAAGTGAGGTGAGTGTGCTGAGTAGATGGAAAGAGTACTTTTAAGGGTTGATGAATGAAGAGAATGAGAGAGAGAAGGTTGGATGATGTGGGGATAGTGAATCAGGAAGTGAAACAGATTAGCAAGGAGGAAGTAAGGACAGCTATGAAGAGGATGAAGAATGGAAAGGCTGTTGGCCTAGATGGCATATCAGTGGAAGCATGGAGGTGCTTAGGTGAAATGGCAGTGGAATTTTTAACCAGATTGTTTAATGAAATTTTGGAAAGTCAGGGGATGCCTGAGGAGTGGAGGAAAAGTGTTTTGGTACCTATCTTTAAGACTAAGGGTGATGTGCAGAGCTGCAGTAACTACAGAGGGATAAAACTGATCAGTCACGGCTTGAGGTATGGGAAAGAGTAGTGGAAGCTAGGTTAAGAAGGGAGGTGATGATTAGTGATCAGCAGTATGGTTTTGAAAGAGCACTACAGATGCAATATTTGCTCTGAGGGTGTTGTTGGAGAAATACAGAGAAGGACAGAAGGAGTTGCATTGTGTCTTTGTGGACTTAGAGAAAGCATATGACAGGGTGCCTAGAGAGGAGTTGTGGTATTGTATGAGGAAGTCGGGAGTGGCAGAGAAGTATGTAAGAGTGGTACAGGATATGTACGAGGGTAGTGTGACATTGGTGAGGACAGCGGTGGGAGTGACAGATACGTTTAAGATGGAGGTGGGATTACATCAAGGTTCAGCTCTGAGCCCTTTCTTATTTGCAGTGGTGATGGACAGATGAGATCAGACAGGAGGCCCCGTGGACTGTGATGTTTGCAGATGACATTGTGATATGTAGTGAGAGTAGAGACCAGGTTGAGGAGACCCCGGAGAGGTGGAGATATACTTTAGAGAGGAGAGGAATGAAGATCAGCAGGGCTAAAACAGAATATATGTGTGTAAATGTGAGGGAGGGTAGAGGAATGGTGAGGATGCAGGGAGTAGAGTTGGTAAAGGTGGATGAGTTTAAGTACTTGGGATCAACAGTTCATAGTAACGGTGAGTTTGGAAGAGAGGTGAAGAAGAGAGTACGGGCAGGGTGGAATGGGTAGAGAAGAGTGTCAGGAGTGATTTGTGACAGATGGGTACCAGTAAGAGTGAAAGGGAAGGTCTACAAGAGGGTAGTGAGACCAGCTATGTTATATGGGTTGGAGACAGTGGCATTGACGAAAAGGCAGGAGTCACAGCTGGATGTGGCAGAGTTAAAGATGTTAAGATTTGCACTGGGTGTGACTAGGATGGACAGGATTAGGAATCAGTATATTAGAGGGTCAGCTCAGGTTGGACAGTTTGGAGACAAAGCAAGAGAGGCGAGATTGCATTGGTTTGGACATGTGCTGAGGAGGGATGCTAGGTATATTGGGAAAAGGATGCTAAGGATGGAGCTGCCAGGTAAGAGGAAAAGAGGAAGGCCTAAGATAAAGTTTATGGATGTGGTGAGAGAGGACATGCAGGCGGCTGATGTGAAAGAGCATGATGCAGAGGACAGGAAGAAATGGAAACAGATGATCTGCTGTGGCGACCCCTAATGGGAACAACCAAAAGAAGATGATGATGATGACAGCGAAACAATTTAAGTCAACGGATCAGCTCTTTGTTTCCTTTTCAGAGTCAAAGAAGGGTACTCCAGTGACAAAAGTAACCTTGTCAAGATGGCTATCAGATTGCATTTCCTTCGTTTATAATTCAGAAAATGCTCCCTTGCAACAAAAAATAAAGGCCCACTCTACTAGAGCTGTTTCAACCTCATTAGCCTTTTCTGCGAAGTTACCATTAGATTCTATTTGTGCAGCAGCTACCTGGTCAAGACCTCATACCTTTATCACTCATTACAAAGTACCTCCTTTGGTTCTACAGTTCTGAGGAATATTCTCCCATGAGCCACCTGAGAAAGATGGTGGCTGGGATGCTACCCATCAGTAAGAATGAACAGCGAGATAGAACAACTTCACATAAAGAAGTTATGTGCTCACCATAACGTTCCATGTGAGTTGTACATTTCGCCTTCATTCTTACGTCCCACCCTCCAACCCCCATCCAGTCTACTTGAGGTCCGTTTCCTTTCTTATAGGGTGATTTGTCTCTTATCTAACTCTCTTGAGTGGCATTTTTATACCACTAAGTAGTCAGGCAGCAAACAAGATCTGAGGGAAGATCAGGGTGCATCATGGGATAGGGAGTTGGCTTTGAGCTGGTTGAAGACCGTGAGCTTTTGCAGTTGGCCAAGATGGAGCTGAGGATCGACTCCGAACCCATCAGTAAGAATGAAGGCGAGATGAACAACTCACATGGAACATTATGGTGAGCACATAACTTCTTTTTTGTTTGGATGTTGAAATTTTTAAGGAAGTTGGTGCATTTGACACTAGACTTTATAGAGAAAAATGTTGTTGTGACACTTTGCTTGATTTTCACAGTGCACATCTTACAAACTTGAAATATGATATAGTAAAAGAGCCACGTTATACCTGTGAGTAGAGCATTAGTCATGACAGTGTCTTTGAGTGTGTGAATTATGTGAGAAGTTTAGATCTAGAAATTATCGTGTTAATGTGATTGAAAATATAATAGATTTAGTAAAATATGGTAATAATTATTAATATGTGCCTGTCTTTTGAAAAATTACAATATTAGATATGTAAGTAGATACAACAGTTAAAAATATTCCAAAGAAAGGCATTGTATTCAATGTTGATGCTGGTCAGATAAGAAATATTTGACATAATAATTGAAAGATTCTGACCAGCAATACTATGGTGGCTACCTTTGTTACTGGCTATAGTGTGTGTGTGTGTGTGTGTGTGTGTGTGTGTGTGTGTGTGTGTGTGTGTGTGTGTGTGTGTGTGTGTGTGTGTGTTTTATTTATTCATTTTTTAGTCAAAAGGGTAGCAATATTCAAAGTCTTTTAGAGACAGGTAGAGAAAGTAATAGTTAGGCATCCACTACTACTGAAAGTTGGGTCTCTTATAGTTGTGCAACATGTTTAACTATATGAGTCAGAGTTCATATTTTGTACATCCTCAAACAGGAAAGATATATGGAGCTCAAGATAAGAATACATACAGTGTAATAATGTTATTTACATGGCTTAATGTGACCAATGTTATTTATTTATTTTTTTTAATGTGGGAAAAACTGGCCAAAAGAAACAGGAGAAAATAAAAGATCATTTACGCTCCATAAAAAGGAGGGAAGAGTATAATACCCTGTATAGCCATAGCAAAAAGTGTAACTTTTTAAAAGGTGTTCGTTTCAGAAAAGGTCTATAATGAAGAAAGGGGAGATGATACTAAATTGCAGTTGGATGTTAAAGAAGTGAAAAACTGGCAGTTACAATGAATTTACAGTTCCTTTTCTAGTTTAAGTGAAGTTATTTCTGTAAAACCCATTTTAAAGTTCATACAAAGAGACATCATGGTGCTCGCAGAAAATGTGTCTCAGGCTGGTATGAACCTAGCATTGAGCAGCATTTTACCTTCTCCAAGGATGATGCCACAATATGAACAAAAGATGATTGACTTTAATAATTGGCTTACGTTCTGGTGTCATTCTAGGGGGGGGTGCAACATTTGTCAACATGGAAGGAGATGGTCAATAGACCACACTGCTTTGCCAGAGATGGTTTGCACCTTTCCCCTCTAGGCTTTCGAATATTGGCTAAAACATTGTCTTCCCCCATAGTGCCTTTTTTAGGCAATGTGAAACTGAAAGTACTTCCGACATAGTAAATCAAAACCAAGAAAATCTAAAAATCTAAAGGTATTACTGCTTAATGCTAGGAGTCTAAACAAAAAAACTCCACTTCCCTAGAAGCTCTCTTTGCCCTAGAGAATGCTGACATCTGTGCAGTCACTGAAACATGGTTTAAAGCTGCAGAGAGCACACCAACAGCGCAAGGTTATAATGCCTTCCACACATTTAGGCCAGCTACTTCACAGGCAGGGACTAAAGGTGGAGGTGTCTCTATTTGCATCAAAAATAAATATACTTCAAGGCTGGTCAAACAGGACAATGCACTTGAGCTGATCCATGTTCAAATCACCATAGGTAAAATCCAATACCACTTCTTTGCAAGCTATAAGTCCCCTCTATGACCCAGGAAACCCATACTATGTGTTTAAACTTATTAGACATACTAACCATCCAACCTAATACCAAATACATAGGTGACTTTAATTACCCCTCTATTAACTGGGAATCCTATACGACACCAAACGTACATGCACAGAGATTCCTGGATTTTGTAAACACAAACCCCCTGGACCAGATAGTCAATACACCAACCAGGAAAGCAACCATACTGGATCTGGTCCTCACTAATATGGGAGACTGCTGCACACCCCCCTACTGTAATGCCTTCCCTGGTAAGGCCAGACTGCAAAATGGTCTCCTTTGAAGTAAAAATAAAACCTGAACCTCCAGCTAAACCTGGAATATTCAGAAACTATTCTAAGGCTAACCTCCTGCTATTAAGTGAGAACCTGGCAAATTTTAAGCCCCCATACACCCTAAGAACACTTCTGCCTATGCAGAACTGTTCGCAGAAACCCTGTACAAGCATGTTAATAGCTGCATAGAGGCAGTTGTACCTACCAGGAAGAGTTGCAGAACTAACTCACAAAACAAGCCACCCTGGTGGAATCACAAAATCAATCAGCTGTATAACAGGAGGAAGAAAATCATGGCAAAAATTAGGAGGTGCGGCACCCAGCAGGATAAAAGCACTCTCATAAAAGTAAACAAAGAACTCAAAGGACAAATAGTCTCCCAAAGGCAAATTTGAGGTACGTTTGGCCTCCCAGGCCAAGGACAGCCACAAAGCATTCTTTAGCTATGTCCACAACCTCAAAGGCAATACACTGTTCTGTGCGTGGCTCATTGTAAACTGAGCCACCTATACTGAGCCGGAAGATATAGCAGACCTCCTGGATGATAAATTCAGCTCCAATGTTATCCATCTCTCTCCCTCAACCTTCCCCTTGGGAAATATCATCAAATGTAACTCCCCCGCTATCATTAGGGAGCAGGTCCTTAATGCTCTCTCTAAGACCAAGAGCACTGCATCAGTGGGCCCAGACAATATTCTAGGATGCCTTCTTAATAGCATGAAACATGACCCATCAGGGCCTCTGGAATTACTATTTAACTGTAGTCTTCAAATAGGCTTTGTGCTTCATGAATGGAGAAAGGCAACAATCATCCCTCTGCACAAAGGTGGGCCATCTACAGACCCTGGAAACTACAGACCCATAAACCTCACTAGTCTTATATGTAAAATCGTGGAAAGAATTATCATGGAGATGAGCAACAGAGATTTAGTAAACCTCCAGACACTGGACCCAATCCAGTTTGGTTTCGTCAAGGGCAGATTATGCCTACTCAACCTGGTGGATTTCTTCGAGAAGGTCACCAAAGCAATGGATATGGGCAAAGTCGTTCAGACTGCCTATCTTGACCTGGGCAAGGCATTTGACACAATACCCCACTTGGATATTGATGACAAACTCAAGAGGTTAGGTACAAACCTGTTTCAGCAAAAGCTCAAATCAGCCCTGGGAAATCTCAGCTTTTATACACAAGCCTTCCTTTACAATTAATCATTAGGTGAATGTCATTGAATTGTTTTTAACAATTTTCTCTTACTTTGTGAGTATCATTGTGAGGTGAGCACCGCTGCATAGAGCTCCATTCATCTTCCAACTTGGAGAGCTTTAAGCAAGTCGGCCACTGTGTAGCAACATACTCTACTAATTATATAAGATCTTTATTCCCTCTGTATGCAAACAGGTGAGCTCCAGAATCTAAGATTAAAACGATTCCAATCCAAAACAAAACTTTAGTTCATTCCCAATTCCCATAACTCTACTCATCCTTAGAGCTTGCTAGCAACATTTGTTTTCTGTAAGCTTAAAAGCACTAATATAGTGTATTGTCTTACTTATATTTCCTGGCTCCTGATTATTTTTTTTCTTTTCTTTTTGGACTCCCTCCTGCTGGGGCTTGCTCTGCAACCAGTTCTAACCACCCATCTTCACACTAATAATTGCTACCCCCCCCCCCCTCCCCGAGCCATTCTCATAGGAGGCTATATCAATACCCACTCCTCTAGGAGCCATTTTTAAAATGTAGTATATATAGTCCCAACCTGCAGGAGCTCCCCTTGGTCTGCTGTTTGTGCTCACTGTAAGTCTTTTTTTTCTTTTTATATGCATATGCCTCTTTAGCGTTGTCTGTTTGCTGTCATAATTTACAGGGATTTTTATGTTGTTCTATATTAGTGCTAAATTTATTATTGCTGTTTAGAGTGTATAGTCTAACAAAACTGTGATACTTTTTTACTGCTGATTGTATATATAGAGCTTGGTGATTACTCCAGTGTGTATATGGGTACTTGCATATTTAAACTTACCTAGTAAGCTGGAGTGGCTTCATAGACATTTCCTTTATTGATCTCTGCTTCACAGTATTCTGCATTTAGTATTAGTAAGCAGAAACATACAGTTGTTGTTTATTTTGTACACAATCAGCAGAAACACAGCATGTGTTTCAAATTCTAACCAATATCTTACCTAACTACAGTTCTAATTGGTATTAATTAGCTGAAACATATCTGCTGTCATTAAGGAAAAACATACAGTTTAATTGGTATCTGGTATTTGAAAAGCAGAAACAGTGTTTGTTACCTAACTTCAGTTTCAGTTGGTATTAGTTAGCAGAAACATACCTGCTATTTGTAAGGAGAAACATACAGTTTGTTTATTTGGTATCTGAAAAGCAGAAACAGTGTTTGTTGCAAACTCTAACCTGCATCTCACCTAACTACAGTTCTAACTGGTTTTGTAAGCAGAAACATGCACTTGTTAGTTTATTTGGTATTTGAAAAGCAGAAACACAGCATTTGTTACACATTCCAACCAGTATCTTACCTAACTGTGGTGCTACTATAATCTATTACAATTAGTACATTGTTAAATTTGTCTATTATGATCTGCGTAGACACTGTTTCCTTTTCTTTGTGATTATTTACTTTTCCCTGGACATTTATCTATGTATCTCCTTACTGTACCATTTCTTGTACCCATTCTCTGTCTTCTGATAGTCCCCCCATCACTCTCTGACCAATATCCTCTACTCTCTCCCAGTTTGTCTCCATTTCTCCTAAAACTGTACTCTTCACTTTCTGCTCACACTCTATTCTCTTTGCAGTTTGCTCGGGCCATCCACAAGCCTCGGGATCGTCCCCTTCCCCCCCTTTGGTTCTGAAGCAAAGTTTCAGCGAAAGCTCAAATTAGCCCTGGGAAATCTCAACTTTTATACACAAGCCTTCCTTTACAATTAATCATTAGGTGAATGTCATTGAATTGTCCCCCCCCCATATCATTTCCTTTATATGTAACCATTGTTAACACCTGCTCTGCACCCTACTATCCCTTCCTGTTCTCTACACAAACCAAAACTAACACCTTCCCTCTCCCATACTACACTTGCAAACTATTACTTCTCCTTCCACTACTCACATCATTGTGAAGTGAGCACAGCTCCATAGATCTCCATTCAGTTTCCAACTTGGAGAGCTTTAATCAAGTCGGCCACTATGTAGCAACATACTCTACTAATTATAGAAGATCCTTATTCCCTCTGTATACAAACAGGTGAGCTCCAGAGTCTGAGTAAAACTATTCCAAAACAAAACTTTAGTTCAATCCCAATTCCCTTAGCTCTACTCATCCTCAAAGAGTTTGCTAGCAGCTTTTGCTAATAGACAAACAGCTACTGATTGTTTTTTGAGCTTTCTCACACCTCGGGTGTTGCCCCGCTATGCTCTGGCTCGCTTCACTCCTCTCCAACCCCCATATAATTTCCTTTATATGTAACCATTGTTAACACCTGCTCTGCACCCTACTTCCCCTTCCTGTTCTCTACACAAACCAAAACTAACACCTTCCCTCTCCCACACTACACTTGCAAACTATTACTTCTCCTTTCACTACCCACATTACTCCTACCCACCCCCCCCTACTCAAACATCACCTAGACAACACACTCTCACTTATCTACTGCAAAATAAACTTACTACTAACTCCCCAATCACCAATTTCAGTAATCTGGCACTCAATACTCTTACCAATCGTGCGTCTTTCTATTACCCTTTTCTTGTACTACCTCCATTACTCCTCCTTCACATTCTCACCTCACCTAATATCCAGTTATCTCCTATTCTCAAAGTTCCTACATTACCTCATACTAGGGATACCTCATCTCCTTACCATTCATTTGCTATTTTCGCTTCTATCTTTTCTACTGAAACTCTTCTTCCTAAAATCAACCCCCCACCTACACCACCTTCCCTAAAAATAAAACAAAATATTTTACCTTTAACTTATACAAATATAACTGACACTACTACCCTAATGTTCTTCTACCTGCAGGAGGTATTCATCCCAATCCAGGTCCCACTCAACACATCTCCACCTATAACTATAGTCCCACTAACCTATACACCTCTGACCCCCAAACAAACAAATCTCCTTTTACTCAAACACTAGAAATACATTAAACAAGGTTAGTGAACTTCTTGCTTGGATCTTAAGCCACACCCCTGATGCCATCACCCTAACAGAAACTTGGCTAAAATGTCCGCACCATGACAAAGGCTTTCTTCCTCCTGGCTATAGTACACTGCGCCTTGACTGCGAAAAGAAAAAGGGTGGTGGAGTTGCCATTGTTTACTCTAACCACCTTACTCTGACAACTCCTAATAAAACTATCCTGTCCTTTTCCCCTGCTGAAATCCTAACAGCCAACCTTGTACTTAACACTCATACCACTATCACAATAGCAGCAATCTACATTCCCCCAGATGATAATTAACCCCTGCTGGAAAACATACTCTCATACTTCTCTCAACATATTCCTAATGAAACTATTATTCTCAGTGATGTCAATATTAATTGGTTAACTCTCTGTACCCCAAATTCTTCCTTACTCATTAACTTCTACAGTTTTACTCAACTTATCACTGATGCCACCCATACCAACAACTCTCATACACACAGCACCCTTATCGACTGGATTCTAGTCTCTCATCCCTCGAAATATCACAATCCTGTAACCCTTTCCAACACACTAAGTGATCACTCCCCATTTAAAGTACTTAGATAGATCCCTCACTTTACTAAACAGCACATATTTATCACATACCACAGGCTTACTAACTTCCACCTAGACACCTTTAAATCTCTTCTCTCCAAAGGAATTTCCTTCCCCAACTCCCCCTTGATGATGCTGTCCTGTCTTTTAACTCCACTTTTCTCAGTATTCTTGACTCACTTGCCCCATTTCGCACAGTCCGTATTAAATCTAATATATCTCCATGGCTATCAAATTCCACCTGCATCCTAATGAAAAATAGAGACAGAGCATGGAAAACATGGACCAAAACAAAACTCCCTGCAGATTTGCTAAAATACAAAGAACTTAGAAATCAGACCAAAACATGTATTAATAAAGATAAGAGACTTCTACTATAATCCACCCTCAGCCTTCAAATCTAACCCGCAAAAATTTTGTAACTCCTTAAACCATGTACTACATCCTGGTGGTCCCTGCTCCCCCAATCCTTGTCCTGATAAGACTCCTAAAGATACTGCCTCTACCTTCAACACATATTTCATTGACTCTGTAGCCAAACTATTTAACCCCAGTGCCAACTCATCTACCTTTAATAATATGTCAAACCACTCTCTATCAAATCCCACTATACACATCAAATTCTTTTTCCCTCAAACCTGTACCCACTAGCTACATCAAATCCCTACTCTCTAAACTCAAACCTTGCTCAGCTTCCACTGACAACATTCCTTCCCTTTTCCTTCAGTTAGCTTATGATCTCTTGCTCTCCCTGTATCTATCTTAATCAACCGCTCTATTTCTGAGTCAAAAGTCCCTTCCATATAGAAACAATTCTTCACTCTACCAATACATAAAGGAGGTAACTCCTCAGACATCACTAATTTTAGACCAATTGCCATCTTCTCTCCTCTCTCTAAAGTTCTAGAAAAATGCATACATAAACAAGTTGTGCAGTACCTACTCTCTGAAAATCTGCTCACACCTACTCAACATGGCCATAGACCAAAGCATAGTACTACTACTGCCCTACTATCATTCCTTAATACTATATCCCTTGCCAGAGATAACAACAAACTTGTCTCCTGCCTGTTCTTAGATCTCTCTAAAGCTTTCAACATGGTGTCTCTCACCCCCTCTTTCTGCACAAACTAACCAACCTTAACTTCTCCCCTGCTACTGTTGCATGGTTTTCCAGCTACCTCACTGACAGATTTCAAGTAGTAAAGTGGCAATCTGCACTCTCCCCTCCTCTCCCAGTTAAAATGGGTGTCCCTCAGGGTTCCATCCTTTGTCCAGTACTTTTGAACATCTTCACTAATCTTATTTATTCAGACTGTCCTCAGTCATCACTGGTCCAGTGCACTGATGACTCTACTGTCATCACTATTGGTGACTTTCCCTCCAAACTCATCTCTACAACACAGACTTCTTTTAATTCAGTAGAAAACTGGCTCTCTGATAACAGCCTTATCCTTAACCCCCCCAAAAAACTAAGCTACTGCTTTTTCTTCTTAAAAAACTACAACCACTTTAAATACACTTTCACAATCCTGTCCCTTATCGACACACAAATCTAGGAAACTAGCACTAAACCCCTTGGTGTCATCATTGATGGCCAACTTAAATTCGATCTACACATTAACAACTGTATCAAGATACCTCATCAGAAACTAGGGATCCTTTACCACAACAAATGATTTCTCACCAGTGAAGTTAAAGTAACTCTCTCTTTTGCCTACTTCCTACCCAGTATATTATATGGCTCACAAATTCTTACTTGCCTCAACTCCATACTCCTTGCCAAACTTGAATCTACCTGCAACAAGATAGCCAGATTTGCAGCCCATCAAACTTACAAGTCACATCACTGTCTCTTACTCAAACACCTTAACTGGCTTGAACTACCTCACCAGCTTCTTCTCCCTCAACTCCAGATCATCCACTCTGTCCTTTATCAGCCTTCTTACTGCCCTATCCTATCATCTGTCATCTCCCACTATTCACCTGCTAGATCCCTCCGGAGCTCTAATCTAGATCTGATACAAATCCACAAACCTAAAACTAAGAAAGGATGTATTGTCTATAGCTATAATCCTTGCAAGGCCTGGAGCAAACTCCCACTAGAGATCAGGTCACTCAAGCAACTTACTCAATTCAAGCTAGCCACTACAATACCTGTTAAGCCAATGGAGCTGCCTCTGTACCCACCCCCCTTAAACAGCTTACCAACCCTAACTGCACACCTCTGTCTGCTCCCAACTTATGTAACTTTCTCTAACTTTCTAGACCTTGTTTCACATTAACTTCTCTATCCTAAGCACATTACATACATTCTTATCTGCATAATGTAAGATTTTACTTCTGGTGGCAAAACTGTTGTTAGTCCTCTGAATGATGTAGGATTCTAAATCTGACAGACATAATGATTAGTTTACTGTAGTAAATCCCCGTTTTTCATGTATTTGTTGCTTTGAATATTTTCTGTAAACCAGTTGTTGATTAATTACTTATTTTTGTAAATGATAATCTGTAGAACATGTGGAGCTTCTCTCCCCGGGCCTCAGCTGAAAAAGGGCTATTTAGCTCAGTCGGACAAACCCAGTCAACAAATGTAAAATAAATAAATAAATGTCACTTGGTGGATAGCCAACTGGCTCACAGACAGGACCTAGAAAGTTAGAATTGGGGAGTCCACCTCTACAAAGAGGCCGGTCACAAGTGGAGTCCCTCAGGGATCAGTCCTTGGACCCCCTCCTTTTTGGCATTTACTTCTCAGAAGTCAAGGCTAATGTCAGTAGTCTCTGGCTGATTAAATTTGCAGGCAGTTACAAATTAGGAGCTGTGAATCTCACACTGAGACAAATGTTCTCCAAGAGGGGCTGACACAGACAAACAAATGGTGTCAGAGCCATGGACTAAAACTAAATGCCGAGTAATGCATAAATAGTATCCCTTGGGAAGTCGTCCATCCCTGGTAACTATCAGATTGAGAACACACCCCTTAGAGCTGACCCAGTAGTCAGGGAATTAGGGACACACATAGATAGTAATCTAGTTTTTGATCATCACATGTCTACAGTGGTGAGGAAATCATTCTGTGTTGCACAACTTATAAACAAAGGTATGTCATCTAAGTCCAAGGAAGTCATTGTTCCACTGTATTCGGCATTCATCAGACCTATCATTGAGTACAATGCCCCCTTTTCTATGTACCAAACCAGGCATATCCAACAACTGGAATGCCCACAGAGGTTCCTCACTTAAAGAATACAGGGTGTAAGTAATATGTCCTACGCAGACCGCCTCAAGGCTCTATCTCTGTATTCTGTCTCCTACAGGCTTTTGAGGGGAGATCTATGCCTGGCATGCAGGGCATTGTCAGACCCAACTCTGATGGACCTCTTGTATATCCACAAAACAAACAGCACTAGAATTACCCATTCTAAAGATTTAAAACGTTGGCTGTGATATAAATAGGACCTCCTAGAGAGATAGGTATGTATCCCAGAGACTACCCCATCTATGGAACAGGCTCCCCATCCATGTGAAGCAGAGTTCCTCCCTAACCCAATTCAAGTGCAACTTAGACAATTGGATGGGAAACCGGAAATTCATCCCTGGTTTGGCACCTATGTCTCTAATGGACAGAGGTAACCTGTAAATGATTCATTTCCCAGGTCCATGCGTACACTTATCAAGGGTATCAGAACTTGTCAGAGATTTGGGATGCATGGCTAGGCTTAAAAAGGCCCTTGTCATCGTTAGCCTAGTAAACACCTATGGACCTGTGAACCTATGAGTATCACAGAGAGAAGAATATAATAGACCTACACTGCTCACAGTCTGCTGATAAAAGCAGGACTTCCAGTAGCTTTTACTGGTTTATACATCGTTCCACTCTCTGCATTCTTGTATGCAGGCAGTTGCTTCAGGTTTTTTTATTCTTTTGTTAGACTTTTGAATGTGGTTAAGGAAACTGCTCGCAGTCTGTTGATAGAAGTGGGACTTGCAGTAGCTTTTACTGGTTTGTACTGGGTTCTGCTCACCGCATTCTTGTGTGCAGGCAGTTGCTTCAGGTTTATTTTTTTCCTTTTGTTGGACTTTTGAATGTGGTTAAGGAAACTGCTCACAGGCTGTTGCTAGAAGTAGGACTTTTGCAGTAGCTTTTACTGGTTTGTATGGGGTTCCACTCTCCGCAATATTCTAGGCAGTTGCTTCAGTTTTTTTTCTTTTGTTGGACTTTTGAATGTGATTAAGGGAAGTTGTGCACACTACTGAGGTATGCCCGTGAGACAGAGAGAAACAGAGCAGAGGTTTTTAGTATTTAAAAAATCTGTGTTGTTAAAGATAAGGGTATGTTACTGTGAGGCAAGTAACACTTCTGTTTTACTGCTAACTCCATTCTGCTAATCTTCTAAAATAATCTAGAATTATATATGAAAAAATGCTCTTTGCCTAAAATAAATTAGTAAAGTGAATAAGACCGCATCATATGTGGGATGTTTATCATAAACTCCCGGTGGTGCAGCGGTTAGCGTTGTCACCTCATAGCAAGAAGTTCTCTGGTTCAGTTCTCAGCTGGGGTGCCTTCTGTGTTGACTCTGCATGGGCTCTCTGGATTTGTGTGGGTTTCCTCCGGGTGCTCCGGTTTCCTCCCACATTTCTAAGACTTGTGTCTGGAGTTGTTTCTCCCTAGGTCTCTGCTGAAAATGGGCTTTGTTCCAGTCTGACTTTCCCAGTAAAGAAATGTTAAATAAAATAAACTCTTTAGTTCATTGCCTGTTATAGGAAAATGCAAAGCTGTATAAAATATAGTGATAGTATGATAAATGACAGTAGCATCTTTCCTTTTGTACAGATTTCAGTCTGTCTTAAAGTTGGTATGCTTTTTATTACAGATTTTAAATATTTTGAAGATGCATCTGATGATTTCCGTGACCAGGAAGGTACACTTTTGCCCTTGTGGAAGTTTCAGTATGACAGGTCAAAAAGACTAGCAGTGACTGCTCTTTGTTGGTGAGTGCCACGTTTTTCTTCAGATGTGTTTTACATACTTGTACTAATGCAGTTAGTCAAAGGGTTAATGTGTACATCTTTTTTTGAGTGAGTGTGTATGGCACTTTAACTTTTAATTAATAATGTTTGTGTTTACCCATCTTTCTACGTCTCATTCATATAAAGTAACATAGCATGGTGGTTCTCAACAGTAATGTATGTGAAGCGCTGTTTTAGTAGGTGAAAGTGTGTTCTAATCTGTTATATTAATGTAAAAGTCTGGTCTGTTGTATTGTGATGGTTAGTGTATTGCTTATGCACATTAGGCAGCTGCCCTTGTAAGGGGAGCAAAAAAGGATTGCTGACAATTAAACAAAATGTTATTACATTGCAGGGTTTGGATAACCCTAATCAGAATGTGAAACCAAGGAGATCCAGTGGAGTTTGGGGATTGTGAAGAGAAAAGGCCTAGGGCATTGATTCTAGAGAAAAGAGTGTGTTCCTCATGGAGTACATACTAATGGTAGACCTGGTGCTTTATTGACTGGTGGTGGACTTGAAATACATACTTTTGTAGGTTTTATTTTTTTCAGTACCTGAGTTGTTGAAGGAGCTGTTCAAATGTATTTGTCAAACTGTCATAATCAAATCCCTCCCAAAGCAAACCAACCCAAAAGGTACCTCTCACTTCTGTCTTATATCCATCCTCCCAATCCTGGGCAAATGTTTAGAAAAGATAGCCTACACGCAACTGTCTCAATATATCCAGCAGTACTACCTGCTGTCCTTCAAACAGCATGGATCCTGGCTTGGATAAAGTACTATGACAGTACTTTGGTGCCTAACTGATGACATCCTGCAAAACTCTGATAGTGACCACTGTACAGGTGCTCTATTTTTAGACCTGACAAAAGCATTTGACTTTAATGACCACTATCTTCTCTAAAACAAAGTAATTGAAATATGTATCAGTCCACATGCCACTCCTTGGTTTAAAAATTTCCTCACTGACAGACACTTTAGAGTTAAAATAGAATCCTTGCAATAAGAATCTGCACATTTCTAAAGGTGTACCACAAAAATCTATTCTTGCCCCCTCCACTTGTGATCTCCCCCATCTCCCACTTATTCTGTATGCTGATGACATTGTCATTTACCGATCAGGTCTCTCTCACACCAGCATTCAGTGCCAACTTCAGTTAGATTTACATGAGCTCCACCAATGGCTCATAAACATAAAATATTTTTTCAACTCCAAGTCCAAAATTATGCTTTTTGGAACTCCATGGAAAATTCAACAAGCAGCTGACTCTTTAACTGAGTGATTTACACAACCATTCCATGGAGATAACCTCCACCTTCAAATACCTAGGATTATTGCTTGATCAGTCACTAAATTTTCATTTCCATATAGACAAAATGAGAGCCAAAATAAACTCCCTTCTCTTCTGGGCCAAAAAAATCTCCCCTTTTCTATACCAACCAGTCAGAGTAGCCATTGGCAAAGGAATTCTCCTTTTTCAAATTGAATATGAGCTTCTAGTTTTTGTTTCTACTCCCAAGCAAAACATTGTCACACTCTAGACAATCTCTAACAGCATTTTGATGATTCATTACAAACTCGCTTGTCATTGAGCATCAGTCTGTCACATTAGAAAAAGCCAAAATGGCTACCCATAAAACAAAGATATAGCCTACTTTTAGGATCCCAACTCTACAAGCTACTCCATCTCAACATATTTATTCCTGTTGCAGCTAGACATCATGAAAAAACTTCCTCATACAGCCTGAAACACTACTTACAAGCCAGACCAATTCTCATTACCCATAGCAAAGCACATGCTTTATCCTCTCAGGCACTTGCTCTTTAGCCAGCTCTCCTCAGCAACATACAGAAAATTAACACTTATTTAAAATTTATAGTGCAACTGAAAAAGCACTTCTTCATCCAAGCCAAATGTTCCTACTTCAACAGGGGATATATCACCTAACATATCTCCTTTACAAGTCTTTCCTCCTCTCTTAAGATTTAGTTTAGAATGACCCATTTTAGAAACTAATATATTGTACATTATACTCTGCTTGATTATATATTGCATTGTGGTTGCTCACTAGAATGTGTGTATACACATTATTATGCAATCAGGCTGAACTACTTTGTTATTGTTTACATTTCTGTATTTTGTGTTTGTGAAATGTTTTGTATTTTACCCAGGCTGAGACTGAAATTGGTCAGTGTTGATCACTGCACTATCTGAGAGCCTTCTAGCTTAGCAGAGAGACTTTGGAGTGATTAAGTATCAGTTTTCTTACTTTCTTGCTGTACTTAACTGTTTTCCTCCTAAACGCAGATTTTCCAGCATTTATTGTGATTTAAAAGCTTGTTTTTTTTTTACATATTGTACTTATCTGACTGCCTGCACTTTTAAAAAGTTGCTTTTTGTTTAAATAATTTGTTTAACTGTTGTAGACTACACACTAAAGTGTGATAGCCTTTTCTGATCATTTGTTGTCGTTTAAAGCTGTTTTAAGTGTATTTTTTACTGTTTTTGCCTTATCTTTAAAAAAAAAAAAAAACCCCAAAAATTCCTCGTTTCCCACCTTTCTAAGTTAGTATAGTCCAGTTTTCAGGCTAGTGCTGAATTCACGGCTGTGATGCTAGTTTCTGAGTTGCCCATACCTTACTTGGATAGACGGAAGTTTCTCTGTTCACCTGTGAGAGCTGGGAGCTTTGATCAACCTATCTGTCCCTGGAGGAGTGGTTCCAGCCCAGAAGTTAGTAGTTTATTGTCCATTTTGGGCTAATTTCTATCTCTTGTTTGCACGGTTTTGCGCACCTGGCAGCGCCAGTTAGCTATGGTTAAATTATTCCTGGCTCCACTTCGGTTTTTCCCTTGAAACTAGTCTAACTCTCAACCTAAGCACTCAAAAAGCATCCTACAGCCCAGCACTTGCTCAGACCTAATAGCAAACACTAATACACCCTGACACTGATTGCCCAGCAGGGCAAGGCTCACTAACCAAGCGACTAAGCTGCTCACCCATGACCTAAGGGCAAGTTCAGGTGTACTCTCCAGTCCAGGTGGTGAATCTGAGTATCCTGAGGCAATGTTACAACTGCCTCATGTACACAGACAACCCCCTCCTCCTACCACAAAACATTAATATATGCGAGAGATGCAATTATACAAACAAACTGGAAGCTAAGCTGTCTCCACCCAAGACTGGAACAGACCGTCAAGAGAAGAAGGTTAACACTTGCACCACACCTCCAGCCGCACACAGACCTACTAAAACAGCACTGGCAAAAAATACACATAAATACACAAAATCATACTCGGAGGCTCTAAATAAAAACCTGCAAAAGCATCAGAGACCTCCAAAGCAGACACCCAAACAACCTGCACGTCCCGTCACAAACCATACAGCACATAAAACACAAAATCAGTCTGCCACACAATCACAGCCCTTAAGGCGAAATAACATACCTAACACACTAGTAATAGGTGACTCTATAGTCAGGCACACTGACGTCCCACTCACTAGGCTGGACAAGCAGAAGGTTACTGTTAGCTACCTGTCCGGAGCCAGAATCCGCCACATAACACAAGCACTCAGGTCACTCCAGAACAAGTACAAATATGACTCTGTCATTGTTCATGTTGGTGTGAATGACCTGAGATGTACCTCCCTGAACTACATGAAAAGAGACATGGAAGAGCTCTCAGATCATGTAGCCCAGGCTGGTATGACTCTGACCCTGAGTAGCATCCTGCCCTCAACAAGAATGATACCTCAGTATAAAGAAAAAATGATCACTTTCAACAATTGGCTAAGCTTCTGGTGGCATTCAAAGGGGATCCATTGTCTGTCAGCCTGGGATGACATGCTCGACAAGACGCATTGCTTCGCAAGAGACGGCTTGCACCTCTCACCCTGAGGCTTTCGAATACTGGCCAAGGCTCTTGCTGACCCCATAGTGCCTTTTTTAGGCAAGGCTCAAAAGTCAAACTCACCTCCGTAAACAGCACAATTAAAAAAAAACTGAGGGTTATGCTACTCAACGCCAGGAGTTTAAATCTCAAAAATACATGCGCTCAAAGCACTTCTTAGTATGTAGAACGTCGACATCTGTGTAGTAACTGAAACCATGGTTCAAGGCTCCAGAGAGCACCCCAGCACTACCAGGCTACAACTCATACCACACGTTTCAGCCACAGAACACGGACAGAAACACAAAAGGAGGGGGGGGGTGTATCCATATTCATCAAGGATACCTACACCTCCAGGTTAGTAGTGCAGCATGATACCTCTGAGATCATCCATGTGCAACTAACATCGGGCAGATTTGCAGTGCAAATTGTGGCCTGCTACAGATCACCCTCCATGACCCAGGACCACCACTCCACCTTTCTGGAGACACTGGAAACCATGAAGGTCCTACCGAACACCCTGATATTGGGCAATTTCAATTACCCTACCATTCACTGGGAAAACTACTCGAGTACAAACTCCCAGGCCCAGCGCTTCCTGGAATTCATCAACTCAAATGCCCTGGATCAGCTGGTAAACTCCCCTACCAGAGGTGAAAACATATTGGGCCTGGTCATCAAAGACATGGGCGACAGGTGTTCCACACTGGAGGTCAACCCCTCACTGGTTAGATCAGACCATAAACTAATCACTCTGCATGTCCACACCCCACCACCACCCCCAACTAAGGAAACCACAGTAAAAAACTTTTCTAAAGCAAACTTCTCCTTACTTAAGACAGAGGTGGTAAGTTTCACGGCCCCCACGCTAAAGGATAACGCTGCCCAAGATGCAGAAACCTTTACAAATGCACTCTGTGAGCACCTACAAGGATGCATGGATCATGCCATCCCTAGCAAAACCAAGACTCACTCCTTTAAGAGAAGGAAACCAGTTTGATGGACCCCTGCCATAAACAGGCTATACAATAGAAGGAGGAAACTAGTTCAGAAAAAAAGCAAATCCCAAGAAGGAAAGACATCTATGATCAGTATCAGTAAGAAACTAAGGTCCCTTCTGAAATCATCCAAGGCTAACTTCGAAAGAAAAATAGCCAAGGATTCAAAAGATAACCACAAAGCCTTCTTTAGCTATGTTAAGAATCTAAGTGGCAACTCACAGATATACACTGAACTAGCGCAAAATAGCACAAAATATACTGAACCTACTGATATTTCCAACATCCTGGCAGATAGATTCAGTGCAAACTTCACCCCCCCTCACCTCCAAAAGGGCCCACAACAATACCGGAAAAGTGTAGTGTACCAAAAAATCACAGATTCACATGTGAAAACAGCCCTTTCAAAAGCCAAAAACACAGCGTCAATGGGACCAGATGGTGTCCCAGGCTGCGTCTTGCATGAACTACAGAACGAGCTAACCCCCCACCTAAACACGCTGTTCAACCTCAGCTTCTCCACAGGCTACATGCCCATAGAATAGCGCACAGCAACGGTTATTCCTCTCCGCAAAGGAGGAGCCACAACTGACCATGGTAACTATCGCCCCATAAGCCTGACTAGCCTGGTCTACAAGGCTATGGAGCGCATCATCATGGAACTCATTAACAAAGACATTGGGAACTTCCAAACACTTGACTTGACCCAGTTCGGCTTTGTTAAGGGCAGATCATGCTTACTAAACCTGGTTGACTTCTTCGAGACAGTCACCAAGGCCATAGACGAGGGAAAGGTGGTTCACACAGCCTACCTTGACCTCGCCAAGGCTTTTGACACCATTCCCCACTTGGGTACTACAGAAAAACTCACCAGCCTGAACATAAACCCCTACATCACGAGATGGGTTGCCAACTGGCTTACAGACAGAACTCACATGGTAAGAATAGTGGTCTCCAGGTCTGACTATAAACCAGTTACAAGTGGTGTCCCGCAGGGCTCAGTCCTGGGACCCCTACTGTTTGGCATATACTTCTCAGACGTACAGGCAAACAAAGGAGGACTATGGCTAACCAAGTTCACCGATGACTGCAAACTGGGAGGCATGATTGACTCTCTGGCTGACAAGGACATCCTCCAAAAGGGCCTTACTGAGACGGACACCTGGTGTCAAAGTCATGGCCTCAAGCTAAATGCCAGAAAATGCATAGTCATCCCATTTGGGGAAAAACAAAACACCCATGAATTACCACATAGGTGGCAGTCCCCTTAATACAGAAGAGGTAATAAGAGATCTGGGGACCCAGGTAGATAGTAATCTCTCCTTTGACAATCATATTGCCAAAGTAGTTAGGAAATCCTTCTATGTGGCCCATCTAATTACTAAAGGGTTCGCATCTAGAAATAAAGAGGTTGTAGTGCCCCTCTTCTTGTCACTCATTAGACCCATCATAGTGTACAATGCCCCATTTGGGATATACCTCACAAGACACTTCCAACAGCTGGAAAGACCACAAAAGTACCTCACCAAGAGGATTACTGGCCTCAAACATATGTCCTATGCAGCCCAACTGAATAAACTCTGGCTGTACTCAGTGGCATATCGCTTACTCAGAGGTGATCTCTGCCTGACTTACAAAGCCATGTCCAACTGAGAATTGATGGACATGCTCCACCTAAAGAAATCCAAGTCACTGCAAGCCACGAACTCTAATTAGCTAAACCTCACCACAACAATAAATAGAACATGCTGGAGGGATAGATTCCTGTTACAGAGACTCCCCATGCTTTGGAACAGAATTCCAAACTACATTAGGCAGAGCCCCTCACTAACACTCTTCAAAAGAAACCTTGACGAGTGGATGAGTAACAGAAAATACACCCCTGGGATCACTTCACTGGCTCTGATTGACAGAGGATCAGTTAATTAATCAATGGGGTGGCGAAAGCCGACACACTCTGGCTAGGCTTATAAATGCCCTCAGGCAGATAGCCTAGTACCTACCTATGAACCTAAAAGGGCAAGGGCCAAGTGGGATAAGCTGATCCATCCAATAGAACAAGGGTGATTAGGATTACTCGATTTGAAGGGATGTTTTAGAGCTACACAGTTAAGGCTCATATACATAACACAAGCAGAAAGCTATAATTCAAAGTGGAAAAGGATGACAATGAAGCAGGAATGATTTTCAAGAAATGAGCGGGATTTTAGATGCAGATCCTTAAGGAGAATAACAGCCACCACACAGAATACTATATTCATAAAGTAGCAATAAGTATTCTAAGAACTAAACCAACACAAGCATGGAGAATGGAGATATTGCCTATAGGGCTGACTGCAATTAGGGTTACATAGAATAGGCAAGAGGGGACTGGAATTTACTGGAGAAAACTTATAAAGGAACCAAAATACTGGGAGCAATTATCTAGAGAGGGAAGAGTAATAGAATGGGATGAAGCAAAGAAGATATTGGGTCTACAGGTTAGAGAATGCTTTCCCTATCAGGGATTGATATCTGAGTGTAGGCAAAGAGAAAGGGACAGGGGAATCCTAAGTGAAAGAGCTGCTCTGGTAGAGTTTTTAACTGAATCTAGAACAGAAGCTCCTGTTAAAAAATGGATAATTAGTAGGGCATATAGAATACTGCCCAGTAACTATAAAATAGAGATTTGATAAGCAATTCACAAGGAAACAACAGGATGGCATATGTATGCCTCCTAAATATGCAATAAAGTCTAGAAGATTTAGGATTTTTGCTTGGAAGTATTTGCATAGATATTTTTATACCCCAAGCAGACTCTAAAGAATTTTTCCTCAGGTAGATGACAAATGTTGAATGGGAAGAAAGATGTAACTGGGAACATACGTTTTGGGAGTTTAATGAGTTTGCAGACTTTAAAAATTCCCTACAGAGAAGTCTGTCTGAAATATTGAGTGAGCAAATGGGTGTAACTAAGGAAATTACTTTTTTGAGCTGGGATACAGGAATTGCCTCGACATAGTAAAGCCTTGTTAAGTTTAATTCTGGTTGTTGCCAACAAAGCAATTACTAGAAAATGGGAATCAAAGTTTAAACCAACTGTATTAGAAGTATTGATATTGTCTGTATTAGAAGTATTGATATTGTAACAGAGATAAAAGTGGAAGTGGGATCTTTAGAAAAGGTTAGGTGCAAATTACATAGAAAAAAAATGGAAATTGTGGGAACAATATATGCAGAATAATGTTTTGGAGGAGTGAGGTTTAGGGGAAGGCAGGGATTGATCAATGTATGTAATGTTAAATTGATGATAACTATACAAAAGAATATAGGTGATGTATAATGTTTGCAAATGGGAATATGTTAATATGGTTTGATTTCTTTTATACAAATGTATGTTTGTCTATGTCTTAAGTGATAATTCAGTAAAGTGTTAAAATAAAATGTATTGATCGTTGTACTATCCCAGTAAACAAATATAAATAAATGAATCTTGTTTGACAGTAAGATACTTCTTCTGTTGGTGAACTCAACTTTTTATTATGAGTTACATACAATAAAAACTGTACAAAAATTAATGTGTCAGCTGCCTAGACTTCCACATGTATTTTAGTATAGTGACTGCTAGGCTGATGCTTGAATGCCAGGGAATGAAAGGCATGCCATTGCATGGCCTAAGGTATATACTAGGAGGAATGTGACAAAAGGCAGACACAGAGTCTTTAGGCAGGAAACAGATATGAAGAACTAAAGAAAGACGGCTGTTTTATATCAAGGTCACCCCTCACTAATGAAATTATATTCTCTTCTGCTATGCTGTAAAGAAATTTTACTGCAGTGTTTTTTTTTTTGTAAGATTTTTGTTTTTATGTCTCATTCGTCATCATCATCATCATCATCATCACCATACTCATCAAGCCCCTTATCCCATTTTTATGTGGGGTGGGAGTGCTCTGTCAACAGTTTGCCACCTCTCTCCATATTCAGAGCCATTCCCCTACTTTCTTTGACAGTTATGCGTGACCGTCACAGGTGTTCTCACATGCAATCTATCCATATTTTTGTTGGTTATTCTCATCTCCTCTTACCTTATTCTTTTCTTTTCAAGATTCCCTTTACCAAATTACCTTTTGCTTTCTGGTGCTTGTGACCAGTCCACTATAATCTGTTCTCATAGGCTTTCTGTGCAGTTGGACCTACAGTGGAGTCTGCTCTGATGTCCACATTTCATCTCTGCTGCAGTGTGCATGCTACTCTCCATCTCAGGCACTTCACCTATACCACTTTAAGCTTCCTCAGCTGGGTTTCCCTTTACAGACTAGGTTCCTGGGCCATACAGAAGCACTATCTGCACCACTGTTTTGTACACCTACATTTTCATCTTCTTTGGTATTCTTTTTTCACACACTATATCTGGAACATAGTGCTAACTGGCTGTTGCTTCTGTGCTTCTAGCTTTTATCTCATTCAGATTTCCTTTCTCCACAACCACACCTCACAGATACTTGAAGCTGTTAACCTGTTCCACTATTTTCCCTTCTATCTCAGTTTTCAGCTTCTTCTAATTCCTCCATTTGCTACCATGAACACTGCCTTACATGTTGCTAATTTCTTCCATGTGCCTTCAGTTTTGCATTTCAGTTACCTTTCATTTTTAATCTATTTGTAACTGGCTAAGCCCAATGGACAAGCTGTCCCTTTTCAGGGGCAAGGTGGGAGGACTGTCTGATTAAGAGACTTGATCAGAACTTTATCGTAAATACAGGAAGCAGTTTAGTCACAGATCAGACCCTTAACTTACGTGTTAATGTACGGTCTGTTTGCTGAAATGCCATCTGAGATTCTACATACTGCTGGTTTGTTGATGTCTCCAGTCTAATCTCTTTGCTGATGTAGTTCATCAGAAATGTGAACAGGAGTGGGTTCAGAGATGAATCCTGATGCACACCCACTCACATCAGGACCCCATCTGTGAATCTGAACATTGTGCTTGTGTCATTTTGTCCTTGTACATCAGCATTGTTATCAACCCCCATTTCCCCTACATCCTGCACTAATTCTGCCAGTGTTTCTGGGACTTTGAACTATCCCAAGACTGACCAGATCAGCTTAATGGGACTTTGTCATATACTTTCTCCAAGTCTAATTATGCCCAGTTGAATTCTTTACTTATCTCCAGCTTCTGCTCCCCTGTCTACCTGCAAACATTGGGTTAGTTGTAGTGCATTCTGATTTGAATATGAACTGCTTATCTTCCATATTTTCTACTACTGTGCGTATTTATTTATCAAGCATCCCCTCCAGGACTTTCATGCAGTTTGCAGAAATTTGGTACTTGTGTACTGCCTACATTTGTGAATATCCCCTTTCTTCTTGTACACTGACACTAGAGTGATTATTATTCAGTCATCTGCGATATACCTCTCTCTCTCCTTTCTGGGACATATATCCTGAGTAGCTGTTTATCTAATGCACCCAGCATCTTGACTGTACCTGATTTGGCTTTATCTGAAACTGCTGCTTTCCCTGTCTTCATTTTTCTTGATGCATTTTTACTTATTTATTCATTTGTTTACCATAGTTGAACACATCTCAATGGATCATTTCCAGGCTCAGCCAAGGGTATATAACCAGACAGTGATTTATACATGCAGTCAGAAAATAGTTTATATAACCAGTGAAGTACATGAGAGCAAATATTTATCATAGATGAAGACTATGGCCATTGAAATTAATTAACCATTTACTTTGAGCTTAAAGACAGTAGTAGTAGTAGTTGTAGTGTAGGATAGAAATGAAGATAAAAGGAAGAGAGTTATAGAAGCATAATGTTGGAGAATGATCAGAGGCCTGAGGCAGGGAAATTACGGTTGTGGGAGAGGAAGTTTTAAGGAAATGCGAGTGTTAGTCATGTGTTGACTTGGATGATTCAGCTATTTTGCAATGTGCTTGGTTGATAAGGAACATTTTTAGGTCTTTCTGGAAACTGCTAAATGATGAAATAGATTTCAAGTCATCTGGAATGGAGTCCTGTAGTTGTGCAGTGAGTAAGGAGAATGCGTGTCCATGCCTTTTAGGTTGGTAAAAGGATTTTGTAATTGGGTTATGGAGTTGAATAGAGATCTGAGTTCATATGCTAGTAGTAGTAATCTCTCTCTGTGATCCTCAGTGAGAAATGGAAGAAGCTTTATTCAATGAATAAAAGAGAACCTAAAAAAGATATATTTGAGGGATGGGATGCCATTTAGCTTTGGAAAGGTTAAAGCAGTGATGTTCTCTTAAGGGAGACAGGGTGATGAATCAGCAAATATTGTTAGTGTTCGTTTTTAATGTGGATCAATTTTTGGTAGAGGCAGCCAGGGTGCAACGGGAAGCTATACTCTAATTGGGGAAGAAGGATTCCTTTATCACTTGCTGCTCTAGCAGTGGGGTCAAGGAAATTGGAGATTTTCAAGGTCCAGAAGAGAAGTTTGTTAACTTTGGCTTTAATGACTTGAATATACTGCTGAAAGCTGAAGACGTTTTCACTGTAACTCTGTGCATGTGTCAATACAGCTGTTGTGGGGTGTTCTATATTCAAAAACATCGTAAAAATACTCCTTCCATCTACCCTCAGTATTTTCTGGACTGGTGAGCAGATTGTTGCTGACATCCCTTATTAATGGTGTCTGCTGACTATCTTTATCTTTCGTGTCATTGCCTTGAAGCCTGATAAAGTTTCTTTGTGCCATTTGCTGGGTCCCTTTCTAGAAGTTGGTTGATGTCCTCTGGTGCCTTGTTCTTTGCAATTGTGACTGCTCTCTTAGCCTGTTTGTTAGCCATCCTGTATTCCATCTTATTCTGGTTGGTGTCTTCTCTCTCTCACTTCTTCCCCTCCTCCTCTATAGTTTCCTGGTCTTCTGCATTCCACCAGTAACTTTCCTTATTTAACTTATTCCATGCTTGGCTTGACTGCTGATCTTTTGTATCATCTTCACACATGCTATCTTGAGATTTAAATATTTCAAAAATAGAAACTTTTTTAAATGAACTGTAACACTGTATTCATGCATTCATACACACAGTCATCTTCATATATATTATTATATATGGATGCATATACATTGTTTTAGTATAAGCTGAGAAGTTATATGTATTTTAATCATTCAGCTGTTTTAGCTATTATATGAATGTGATTTTGATTACCCTTAAATACCATACTGTCTCGATTGGCTGTTGACTTAATTGGTTTAGTATATTTGCCATAGTGTGAATGTTAGCAGTATTATGGTCTGATGAAGTGGTAGCTTCACCACGAAAGCTCTCACCTTTTGGAATAAAAGTTTTTTGCTTTTAAAGACTGGACTGTGATTTGTACCTTCCTGAACTGTTGGTTGTTCCATTGGATGCTGTTTGTGGGAAGATTTAAATATTTATTCATAAACATTTGTTGTCCAAGATGTTGCCATTCTTCTTTTGCTCTATTTCCTCCCTGAGGTCCTAGGACCATGAGTATTTCCTTGAACTTCCAAGCTTCCATTCCATAAACATTAAGATGTTCAGCATGGGCTCTTTTTTGCTCTGAGAATCTTTGCTGACCACTGCTTGTAGGTGATTGTGGTTATCATTGGTTTATACTGGGAGCGAACTGTTTCACTAAGGATGACTTTGCAATCTATAATTTGACTCAATGTAATTTTCTTCCTAAGAGAAAGTAGACCTGAATTGCATGCTGGCCACTCTTGTATGTGATGTTGTAACTGTCACTTTTGGTGAACCATGTGTTGGCCATCATTAAGTTGTTTCCCAGACAGAAGTTTAAAATGACCTTTCCTTCATTGGTAGACCTATTAAATCTTCATACGCTGTTCTGACTTTTCCAGTATAAGCATTCAGGCCATCCATTTTGAAGACCAACTCATTTTGTCCTGCTTTTTCAAGGCAATCACACAGCTGCTGCCTTAATGTCCTCTTTTTCTCACCACCATTCATTGTTTTGTTGTTTTTATTAATATTTGTGATAATACAGATGGAAGATTATACATGTATATGCAGAAGACAGATACAGATTGTGCTAAAAGATTGCTACACATAATGTTTTTGTTTGGGACTTGACAATGATGTAGAAGAGAATGACCACTATGTTAAATTTCAACAGGCTATGAAGTCAAGAAAACTTAAGGAGCTAACTTAATTTCTAATAGAGAAAATGTCTTAAGTCTTTAGAGAACAAGTGTAATAGGAAGTTTTCTGTCAAGCAACTTGGAACATCTAGATTCAGGAAAATTAAGGAACTCATGTACAGGAGTAATTAAAACTAAAGAAAGAAGAATCCTCAGTCTTTGACTGTGGAAACCCACAACCATCTCCAATTTTTATTGAGGCCACCATCATTTCTCTGGTAACTTCCAGAAACAGGGGACAGGGGGTATGTAGCCTGCTGTTACAGTATCATCAGGGGTCCCACTGAGATTACTGCCAGTGCAATATTCAACAAAGAAGACACCTTCATAGATACCTACCTCATTAATGACTAATGGTCTACCCAAGATTGCCACAAAAGTCAACAAGGTCGGGGATCCAAAGATCTTAGTCATTGAGGAGCCTGTTGTTAACCTAGTGTCAAAGGTTTGGGTCTCAGTTTTAAAAGGGGCCAGTTCCCCTGTTTCTGTACTAGTTTGATGTATCAGAAAATTTTACAAATGGACGCATGACTCGGTTAGAATAGTGGCAAACAAGCCTTCAGCGGTACCTAAAGTAAAAGAAACAAGAGTCCCCTACTTTTACCTGAGGATAATGAACATCTTTACTTTTCTCAGCATTAATTTCCCAATTTTGTTCAGTTTGACTATGACAACTCCTCAAAGTCTGAGTTTTCTCCTCAGAAAAAAACATCTAATGAGGCAGTCAGTAATATGGAAGAAACGCACTGCCCCACCCTGGAGATATCTTCTCACAAAAATAAGTACTTTGAAATACTTAAGCAGGATTCTTCTCAAGTATAAAACTTTCAGGATTTAGGGCAATGCAACAACATGCATCCATATATGAGGAGATTTTTTTCTCTAATTATCTCAAAAATGCTCTAGTGTCACTTTGCTTGTTTAACCACTGGATTACTGACTGTGTTTTTTATATTGTAAACTAATTGTTTCTTAGTTGTATTTTACCTATGTACATAATTATACTTTTATTTGTGTAATGAGGAGCTTTTCTCCCCAGGCATCCACTGAAAATGGGCTCTGAATGGCCCAGTGGACGTTCCCAGTATACAAACTACAAATAAACAAATATGCAGACATCTATATACAACTATGCAGATTTAATGCATAAACATGATATAATTAGCTAGCCACCATTTTTACTATAATTTAACAAAATGACCCTGCAAGGCTGGCTACTTTGTTGAATGCATTTTGTTTTCCATTTGGGGTATTTCCCTTTGAGAGAGAAGAGAGACTGCTGATCAGGTATAGAAATAAAGTTTATGCCTCCAGTATCTTTGCATCTAGAGACAAGAATTACATAGATTACTTTTTTATTTATTTTATTTATTTGCATTTGTTTACCAGGTCTACTGTGACATGGTGAGCTCGTTTTCTGTAGAGGCCCGGGGAGAAAAGCTCCAAAAACAAACATGATAAAGCCACAGAATCAAAATACAGAAATCAAACAGTGATTGTACAGAACACTACATTACAGAATAGGGGATACAATAAAATAGGTAATACTAATTTTAAAGATGTTAGATTTTAAGTATGCAAACCAAACAAGAATACAATTGATGTCATGGGATAATAGCAAACTTGTTGTCATTAAAAAATCCAGTTTTGGTCCAGACTCATTTAATCTAGATAAATGCCAGAAACAAAGGCATAAAAATGAATACATAGGAGTAAATGCACTAAAATGCTCACATGATTCTTTGGATGCAATGTTCAGGGTAGCAATGACTAGAATAGTTTTTAGAAAATGTGCATAGATGAGGTCAGTGAAATTGCCACAGGATATTAAGTTGCAGATCTTGGATGTTTCTGGGGAGAGTAACCTTTTTTGTGAGTAAGACTACTGTATCAACACTGTTTTGTGAGAAAGGGAAAATTCTGAAATCATTACAGAAATTTTATCAACACAGCAGTGCCATTGTAGAAATTTTCTACTTGTATTAGGTGACTGCACAGAAAACCACCACCTAAGCAGCAGCCTCATCTCACTATGTCCATTCAACTCCATGGCTCAGGAATAAGGGACAAAGCCAAAAGTAATTAGAGACAAAAGTTCCAGAAAAGGGGCAAAATTAAAAGTTGCTGAGATTCACTTTAAAAGTTAGCAGAATCACAAGAATGTGTATAAACTCGCTTTATTTTATTCAAAATAAAAGCATGGAGCTCTGTTTACTAAAATTACTTAGTGATTGTAATCATCAGTTAGTTGGCAGAAAATATCTTGATCTGAAGTAGCTACTTCATTTGTTCTGCAACCTGTGGGTCTCGGATCCGACCTCGGATCCGACCGGCAGCTTTCCAAGCTTCAAGATCCGAGCTCCTAGCTCCTCCCCTCTACCCATAATCCCCTGTCACCACCACATTACCTCAGATCGTTTTTGCCGCGGCTTGATCACAAGCAACTTGAGAAGAGCTCCTGAGCTTTAGTAGCAGGGAAGTGATTTTTTTCTTAAATTTCGACAAATTAAAAGTGTATGTGTTGAGAGAGTGTTTCTCTGCCCTTTTTTATTTTCGGGATTGGCGCTTTGGTTTAGTTAACCCTCCCCTAGGTGTTTGGGCGTGTGAGTGTGTGTGTTGGAAAAATGGCCGAAGGCCATAAGGCTTTTTTTTCTAAGTGCACTGGGTGTGGCCATAAGCTTTCCCCAGCTGATGGCCACACTCAGATGCGTTATATGCCTGGGGGTTGCCCATTTGTCTTCAGACTGCCAGGTTTGCGCAGCCTTCAACCCCCGGGCTGTGAGGGACAGGAGGAACAGGCTTATTCTGGCGGGATTGCTTCCCCCGGAGGAGGCCTCTTCCTCCTCTCCCTCTAAGGTGCAGGCTGCCCAGGTAGCTTCGGCACCCTTGACTCCCTCGACTCAGGCTGGGACTCAACCCCCCACTGTTGCCTTGAGTACGAGGGAAGTTCAGTCTTCTCCTTCTAGGGAAAACCACAGGGAGAAACACCGACAAAAGAGGCGAGCCGAGCCTCACCCCTCGGCTCCGCCATCGAAGACTGCTAAATCGCCCCCGAGGGTGTCCGGATCTTCTCCTTCTCGGCTCCGATCCCCTTGCTTCTCGCCGGAGCCGGAGGAGGAGCTCGATCACCCTCGAGGTCGTCGAGGTGGCCTTCCAGGCCCGCCTCTATGACCTCCTCTAGATCTACTAGGTCTCTCTCCGACGCCGATATGGACAGGATGATTAGTCGGTTTCTGCAGACCCAAATGCAGATGGGGGTGCTCTTGCCCCCCCCCCCACAGGGGGGGAGTGCAGCTTCAATATTTGCCCCGATTTCTCCTTCTTCAATCCGGATCTGGGTTTTGGAGTCTTCGGATCTAGGCCCTTTCGGAGCCGGGGTTTTGTCGGCGCCGGTGGCCCAAGCCTTCTCGACGCCGACCATACCCTCGAGCATCTCGGATCTGAGTTATCGGGGCCGTGGGCCGGGCGTCGGATCCGTGGGAGCGGGTGCCTCTTCGGCGCCTCCTATGTCAGAGAGCACCTCCCTCTCAGATCCGACGGCTTCGGCTCCGACCCCGATCCCTATCTCGGAGCCGAGGAGACTGCTCTCGGGGCCGGAAGAGAGTAGTTCTCCCTCGGCATTCGAGGTAGTGGAGAGGGTACTGTCGAGGTCTTCCAGGTCCCCGACCCGGGCTTTGGATCCTTCCGCTCCCTCACTGCATACGGGTCTACCTTCCATCATCCTTCCATCGGGACAGCCTGCTCAAACCCTCCAGTTGGTTCCCTTGGAGGAACAAGAGGCCGTTGACGAGCCCTCTTCTGATAGTCCAGCAGAAGGGGTGCCTCGTAAACGGACGTGTAAAAGGAGGCACATGGACTCCCCCGAGTCCGTCACCACAGATACTGACTTAGAGGAAAGGGAAGGTTCCCCAAGGTCACCCCCCGAGGATGTCTCCTTTGGACCTTCTACCTCTAGGAACGATTGCAATACAGACAGACAATATGTCAGTGGTCTGGTATATAAACAAACAAGGGGGAACCAGATCCTACCCTCTTTGTCGGGAAGCCATGAGAGTTTGGGAATGGGCGATATCCACCAACCGCTTTCTGATAGCAACGCACATTCCGGGATGATCCAACATCCTGGCGGACAAATTGAGTCAAGTAATTCTCAGTCCTTACGAGTGGTCCCTCAATCCGAAAGTTGCGAAGGAGATTTTCCACAAGTGGGGTTGGCCTCGCTGTGATCTCTTTGCTACTCCCCAAAACACAAAATGCAGTGAGTTCTTCGCAATTCTTCCCCCAGAAGGGGAGAGCCCCAGAGACACTCTGATTCATGCTTGGCCTCCCGGTCTACTCTATGCTTATCCCCCACTTCTGCTCATGGCGAAGTTCATTCAGAAAGCCGCACGGTTGAGGAGCAAAATTATCCTCATAGCCCCATTCTGGCCTCTTCAAATCTGGTTTCCATACCTGCGGTCTCACAGTCTCTCCTCCCCTTTAATCCTGGATCCCATTCCAGATCTGATCTCGCACCCAGCAGGGTGCCCAACATCGAACCTGGTAAACCTCAAGCTCGCGGCTTGGTTGATCCAGTTCCACTAATGGCAAGAACTCCCGGCATCTCGTCACCAGTGAAAACTATTCTGGTAGCGGCTCATAAACTGTCCACCAGGAAAATCTATAATAGCAAGTGGAAACGATTTTCTATCTGGGCTAACAGCCAGGGTCTCAACCCTTTTACTGTTCCAATTCCTACAGTCTTGGATTTTTTTGTCCATGATATTTCAACAAGGGGCCAGTGCATCAACGGTGAAAGTACAGTTGGCAGCAATATCCCATTTTCCTTAGATCCTTAGCGTCTACAAAATTGTGTAAGACATTCCTGCGTGGCGTTTTTCTTCTCAAGCCACCTGTGAAATCCGTGACTCCCCCTTGAGACTTAACCTTTGTTCTGCAAGCCTTAACGAAACCTCCTTTTGAACCTGCAGCTTCTGTACCTCTTAAATTTCTGTCCTGGAAAACAGCATTCTTGGTAGCCATAACTTCTGCTAAAAGGGTTTCAGAACTCCAAGCTTTGTGTATGAAACCTCCCTACCTTATTTTTCACAATGACAGAGTGTCTCTCAGGACTAACCCATCTTTTTTACCAAAAGTGGAATCTGTGGCAAATATCAATCAGACTATCAATCTGCCAGTGTTTTTCAAGAATTTTCAAAATAAGGGAGAATACATGTTGCATACACTAGATGTACATAGACAGTTGCATTTTTACCTGCACAGGACCAAAGACGTTCGTAAGGCTGATCAACTGTTCATGTCCTTTGCTCCTCCATCCATGGGGAACCTATCTCCAAAGTGGCACTGGCTAATTGCATTTGTCAATGTATTTCTCAGGCTTACAAGGCATCGGGCAAAGCAACTCCATTAAAAATTTGTGCACATTCCACACGGTCCATCGCAACTTCTGCAGCCTTCTGGTCCAGGATGCTGTTGAACGACATATGTTCAGCAGCCACCTGGTCTTCTGCTCATACGTTTATTTCTCATTATAAGCTGGACATGATATCTAGAAGCAGGGCGTCTTTTGGCTCCACGGTGCTTCGGAATATTCTTCCATAGGCCACCCAGGTTTTTTGTTTAGGTAGCTGGGGACTCTGTCCCACAGGTTGCAGAGCAAATGAAGTAGCTACTTCAGATTTAGAAGTTATGTACTCACCATAACGTTCCCTCTGAGTAGGTACTTCATTTGTCTGCAACCATCCCCCCCTGCCATCCCCCTAACCTGTATCGGGTTTCTAGGATCATTTCTGATTCTTTGAGAATAACTGAACCTGTTTATTGTACAGGTTTATCAGGTGATACAGCAAAACCAATCTGAGGTAATGTGGTGGTGACAGGGGATTATGGGTAGAGAGGAGGAGCTAGGAGCTCGGATCTTGAAGCTTGGAAAGCTGCCGGTCGGATCCGAGACCCACAGGTTGCAGACAAATGAAGTACCTACTCAGATGGAACGTTATGGTGAGTACATAACTTCTAATTTTGTGATGACTTAGTAAAAGTTTGAGGCAAAATCAGGGACATTTTGCAAAATCAGAGACACTAGGAGGTATGAAGTACAGATTAAATATTATCTTTGTTTTTTAGAAAGAAATAATTAAAGGCAATCATTTTATAGAAGATTTCCTTTGTTCTTAGCTCTGGAGAATGACTGAAAGCCAAATGTTTGGTTTTATTACATATACCATTCATATATTTATGATAGGAAAATCGTGTAGTGGTAACTGTAGGTTCCATACACAAAGGGCATAAGCAGGTGGTATGTATGAGTTCATTGATTTATACATTTGGTGAACAAGCTCAGCTCAGTGAAATCACTCCCCTTTAACTATTTAAATTTATTGGCCATCCCACTGTATTCCATAGTACAAATAATAATACAAAAGCGCCCACCCCTTTCACTCTATCTTGCTCTTTTAGAAATAGTGGCTGTCCACTAAAACTTTGTAGACAGATAAAACTTAAGTTACCCACTTCATATCTAACTGCTTAGTGCACGCTGCAATGTTTAGGATAAACCATTTTTTTTTCATCTTACCTTTAAGCATCTATTGCAAGACCACCAGTTACTGGAGAGCCAACATTCTGCCTCTCAGTAGTCATCTTGGGATTAGTGCTTCTGTTTTCTCCTGGTGAGAGAAGGCGTACAGTGACATTATTACCTAGAGACTGATGATCACCAGAAAGCCTAATAACTACTTTATAAGTGACAGCTTGGAATCTGTGCTTATATTTTGATCCTGGTGATAGTAGGAGCAGAGTGCATTGATTCCTGACTCTTTCTGGTTGGAGAGTGAGTTTCTGTGCTTAACATACCTGATTGGTCTGGTTGCTATTCAAGGCATCTGCTAGAAAAAGACTGCAAGTCTCGCATTGTCTGGGACAAGACTGGATCAACAAACAGGCTGTGGCCTGCTTTTCTTCTTGGGATTGGTTGGTCCTAACATTTTGCTTTTGGTGAGAGAAGCAACAGAGTATTGTATCCCAAAAAAGTGAAGCTGTGGTGAGACCAGCATTAGTGGTAGTCAGGCATTAGCCATTCATGCAACTCCCCTCTTTTCATGATTTTTGACCAGCTAATTCTTTGTTTTTAGTAACTACTGCTTGACTTCTTTCTAACTTCAGAATATCTGCCTAAATTCTTCATCCTTAATTTTTCAGGGTCTCATTATTAGTTTCCCCTCAAGTATTTGGCAGTGCTCTGTACAGATTCACCTTCAGTGACATTTTTCCTGTAAAAGCACAATTGAAATTTCTAATATCTAGTTGCACACAGGACATCTAGTTTGCAGTGACAAGCACTGTCCACATAGTTGCAAACCTGATACTTTTGACTGTGACTGATATTCTCAATCCAACAGTCTAATCAATAAAAAAGGGTCTGTTGCCATGGATATGAACTTTCCTACTGTCTCCGTTACTGGTTTGGTGGATATGGGCATCCTGAGGCAATGTAGAAATTGCCTCATGTTTACTGACAACCAGTTAATTCTCAAACAAACTGATACGATATGTGAGAGATGTATTTACACAAAGTCACTGGAGGCAAAGCTCTCACATAAAAGTACTCCTAATGTCAATAAGTTTGTCAGTAGTACACATGCTGCACCCATCACACACAAGTCAAAGCAGACATATAGACCCAGATATACTGAGGCACTTACATGTAACCTTCCTAAATCACAAAAATCTCCTAGACAAAGTACACATAAGAAATACCCTCAGCAGCTCCAAACACACTTTCTTTCAAAACAACACCCACATCAACACATAGAGCTACATCTCATGGAGCCTCTACCTCTAAGCCCATAAGGCAAGTCACCACACAGTCCAACATTCTAGTCATTGGAGATTCCATTGTGAGACACACTGATGTCCCTTTCACCAGGCTGAATAAGGAGAATGGCATGGTCAGTTGCTTATCAGGGGCTAGGATCCACCAAATTATGCATGCACTTAGGTCATTGGATCACAATTACCAATATGACTCAGTCATAGTCCATGTGGGAGTAAATGACCAGAGACATATCTCCCTAGACTATATGAAGAGAGACATCATAGAGCTCTCGGAATATGTGTTCAGGCTGGTATGAGCCTAGCATTGAGCAGTATTTTACCTTCTCCAAGGATTATTCCACAATGCAAACAAAAGATGATTGGCTTTAATAATTGGCTTAGTTTCTGGTGTAATTTTAAGGGGTTGCAATACTTGTCAGTATGGAAGGAGAGGGTCAACAGACCACGCTGCTTTGCCAGGGATGGTTTGCACCTCCCCCACTAGGTTTTCGAATAGTAGCTAAAACATCGTCTTCCCCCATAGTGCCTCTTTTAGGTAATGCCAAACGGAAAGTACTTCCGATGTAGCAAATCAAAACCAAGAAAATCTAAAGTGCATTTGGACCTGCTGAGGGTATTTCTTATGTGTACTTTGTCTAGGATATCTTTGTGGTTTAGGAAGGTTACACATAAAGCTCAATGCTAGGAGCCTAAACAAAACACTCCACTCCCTAGAAACTCTCTTTACCCTAGAGAATGCTGATGTCTGTGCGGTCTCTGAGACATGGTTTAAAGCCATGGCAACACACCAGCAGTGCAGGGTTATAATCCCTTCCACACATTTAGACCAGCTACTCCACAGGCAGGGACTAAAGGTGGAGGTGTCTCTATTTACATCAAAAATAAATATACTTCAAGGCTGGTCAAACAGGACAATGCACTTGAGCTGTTCCATGTTCAAATCACCATAGGTAAAATCCAGTACCACTTCCTTGCAAGCTATAGGTCCCCCTCTATGACCCAGAAAACCCATACCACATATTTAAACTTATTAGAATCACTAACCATCCAACTCAATACCATATTCATGGGTGACTTTAACTACTCCACTATTAACTGGGAATCCTATACAACATCAAACGTACATGCGCAGAGATTCCTGGATTTTGTAAAAGCAAATTCCCTGGACAAGATAGTCAGCACACCAACCAGGGGTACAACCATACTGGATCTAGTCCTCACTAATATGGGAGAGTGCTGCACACCCCCTACTGTAATGCCTTCCCTGGTAAGGTCAGACCACAAAATGGTCTCCTTTGAAGTAAAAATAAAACCTAGACCCCCAGCTAAACTGGGAGTATTCAGGAACTATTCTAAGGCTAACCTCCTGCTATTGAGTGATAACCTGGCAAAATTTCAAGCCCCTATAAACCCTGTGAATGCTTCTGTCTGTGCAGAACTGTTCACAGAAACCCTGTACAAAATGTTAATAGCTGCATAGAGGCAGCCGTACCCACCAGGAAGAAGTACAGAACTAACTCAAAAAACAAGCCACCCTGGTGGAATCACAAAATCAATCGGATGTAAAACAGGAGGAAGAAAATCATGGCAAAAATTAGGAGGTGCACCACCCAGCAGGATAAAAGCACTCGCTTTAAACTAAACAAACAACTTGGAGGACAAATAAAGTCTACCAAAGCCAAAACTGAAGTAAGTTTGGCCTCCCAGGCCAAGGACAAACACAAAGCATTATTTAGCCATGTCCGCAACCTCAAAGGCAATACACAATTGTGTGCAGAGCGCATTGTAAATGGAGCCACTTATACTGAGCCAGAAGATATAACAAACCTCCTGACTGATAAATTCATTCTTCTACTTTACTCCTCTGTCCTCCTCAACCTTCTCTGGGGAGATATAATCAAATATAACTCCACCTAGTATCACTAGGTAACAGGTCCTTAATGCTGTCTCTGAGACCAAGAACACTGCATCAATGGGCCTAGACAATATTCCAGGATGCCTTCTAAATAGCATGAAACATGACTTATCAGGGCCTCTGGAATTACTATTTACTTCGTGCCTCATGAATGGAGAAAGGCAACAGTCATCCCTCTGCACAAAGGTGGGCCATCTACAGACCCTGGAAACTACAGACCCATAAGTCTCACTAGTCTTATATGTAAAGCCATGCAAATAATTATCATGGAGATGATCAACAGAGATGTAGTAAACCTCCAGACACTCGACCCAACCCATTTTGGTTTCATCAAGGGCAGATCATGCCTACACAACCTGGTGGACTTCTTTGAGAAGGTCACCAAAGCAATGGATGAGGGCAAAATCATTCACACTGCCTACCTTGACCTGGCCAAGGGATTTGACACAGTATTCCACTCTGGTATGGTTAACAAATTCGAAAGGTTAGGTACGAACCCATATGTCACCCGGTGGATAGCTAACCGATTCACAGACAGGACCCAGGAAATTAGAGTTGGGGAGCCCACCTCTACAAAGAGGCCAGTCACAAGTGGAGCCCCACTCCTTTTTGGCATTTATTTCTTAGAAGTAAAGGCCAATGTTAGTGGTCTCTGGCTGACTAAATTTGCAGATGGTTGCAAATTAGGAGCTGTCATTGAATCTCACACTGACACAAATGTTCTCCAGGAGGGGATGACACAGACAAACAACTGGTGTCAGAGTCATGGACTAAAACTAAATGCCAAGAAGTCCGTAATAGTATTCTTTGGGAAGTCATCCATCCCTGGTAACTATCATATTAACAACACACCCCTTAGTTGACCGAGTAGTCAGAGACTTAGGGACACACATAGATAGTAATATAGCTTTTGATCATCACATGTCTACAGTGGTGAGGAAATTATTCTATTCATTCTATTCATTGTGAAAGGAAAATATTGCAGAACTTGGATTTTTTTTCAGCATTTATATATTTTTTACTATATGTATGATTGCTCTCTGTGTTTTTAACATTGAAATGCAGTTTTACTGCAAATGAAGTTATTTGAATGTACTATGACGTTTTTATTCTCTCTGACAAGAAAATATAGTTTAAATTGCTGTTAAATTTTATTTTATGGCATTTTAATATGGTTGAAGTGTGGAGCCAATGTTTAACACTGGTTTGGCATAATGTTCTGGGAGGGTGGCCAAATGGTTAAGGTGTTTGCCTTACAAACACAAGGTGCAGGGTTTGGGTCTCACAAGGGATAATTGGCTAGGCTTAAAAATGGCTTGCAAGGGCAGTTAGCCTAGTACTAATCTATGAACCTATGTTTGCTTCTGTGTTTGGACTTTGTGTACTGGAAAACTGCCAGTTGTAAAAGAATTCTAAAAACATTTCAAACTGCCTTTTTTTTTAAATAGTAGGTTAGTTTGACAGAGTTTAGTTATGTGGGGACATACTTATTACCAGAAACGTTAAGTGCATATTGTGATTCATTATCCAGTACTGTCAAATTTATTAATGTGATAGTGTTCAATCTCGCCGTTTGTTCTTACACATGGGTTCGGAGCCGATCCTCGGCTCCGTGCTGGCCTCTTGCAAGCTCTGCATCGAGAAGAAGCTCGAGACAATCTAATACCCACAATCCCCCTCTGCCTTTACCTCAGATCTAGTTTGCCGCTGCTGCGTTCGCATCGTTGGGAGCTAGCTCGAGCGTCTAAAGCTAAGATATAACTTATTGTTATATTTTATTAGATTTTCTAATTCTATTTGATGTTTCAGTATTATACTGTATGATTGTGTTGTTGACTGGTTGAATTCTTGGTACCGTTAAGTTGTTTTATTGGTTAGAATTTTTCGGGGCCTACAACCCTTGTTAAATTTGATAGGATTTGACTTTTCACCGGATTTGACAATTTTTTATCGGATTTGACAAATTTTTCACGGATTTGACTGCATTACTGGACTTGTCTTTTACTTCTATAATGTCTGATAAGGTAAAGTCGGGTTTTAAGCGTTGTCAGTGTGGCCAGAAAATGTCAGTGACTGACAACCATAGTTCCTGCGTCTACTGCCTTGGCCCTCTCCACTTGCAAGAGGACTGTTCCACCTGTCACTCGTTTAGTGGGAGGGTCATGACAGATAGGCGCAGGAAACTAATGGACAGAGGTTTATTGAAACCCTCTTTTCAGGAGGCTCTGGATGCTTCTGACCAGGCATCAAAGTCCTCTAAGGAATCGAAGACGTCGGAGCCCAAGTCATCGGCTCCGAGCTCTTCAACAAAGATTAGATCACCGGTTCCACAGACTTCGGGGCCGAGTGTTCAACTGGTATCGGTTCCTGAGCCTCGAGTCTTGGAACCGGTGATGGAGCTCCCTCCTTCGACCTTATTGAGGTCGGCTCCGTCTTCGGTTCCTTCGACCCGTTCTTCCTCCAAACTCTCGGATATCGATGTGGATCGCGTGGTGCAGAAGTTGTTGGAGCATTCGGCCCTGTCCAAACTTATTTCGGTTTCCACCCAGTTGGTGTCGAAACTTGAAGGCCTCCCGGTGTCTCCATCCATTCCTCCTCCGAGACCAGTTCAGTCTTTGGAGCCGGAAGAGGCTGATCTACTGATTGTGGAACCCTCGGGTCCAGAACCGTCCTTTTCTCGGTCTGTTCCTCTCACCTCGACTCCGTCGGACCCGATACCGGAGTCTCGGAGCCGACGGTCTGTCCTTGGTTCCGGGGCCGAGAGTCGAACCGACATTTCGGTTCCGACTCTCCCCCTCGGTGCCTCGGCGCGGATCGATTCGGCTCCGTCCTCGGGGTCGATGCCTTCGGTGCCTGTGTCGGGGATTCTTCCCATTTCCTCGGAACCGGGAGATTCTTCGATGCGGGACCCGGGGGCGTTCGACCTGATGAGGAAGGTGTTGTCTACCCAGACAACCACATCAGTGGAAGCAACCTCTCCTCCCCATAAAGGGCCGTTATCCTCCTCTGCACCCACGGCCACATCCAAGCGTCGGGCACCAGTGTCTCAGCCACCCCTGGGGGTGCCCCCTCTTCCTCCGAGGCTTCTTCGGATGCTCCCCACGAAGAAGTCCCTAGGAAAAGATTGTGTAAGAGGAGACACTTGGATTCTCCACAAGAATCCTTAACATCTGATACTGACTTAGATGAGTCAGAGGGGTCCCCTAAGTCACCTTCGGAAGATGTCTCTTTTTCGGACATATTGGAGATCCTGAAACAGAGAGGTGACTGGCAGTCCCTTCCCCCTTCTGAGGATGAGTCAGTTCTGCTGAAGGCATTTGGTGCTCGCCCTTCTTCCTCCTGGGTCACTCCGCCCTTCGACGAACTAATGGAACTAATTGCTCGAAGGGCGTGGGAGGCTCCTGACACAGTGGAACCAGTCCCAAGGAAACCTAATAAATACATCACGGCACCTCAGGACAAGTCCTACCTAACAAAAGGAGTTCCAGTGGACGCTATGGTGGTGGCAGCAGCCACGAAAAAGGAGATGTCGGAGTCTTCTTCATCTATCCATCCTCCTAATAAAGATTCTAGGACGATGGATAGATACGGGAAGAGCATTTTCAGTTCAGCGGCTTTTTCCATGCGATCCCTGAACTATTTGACCCATTTTACACGTCTACAGAGGGATCTAGTCAAAGAGTTGGGAGATACCCTCCAGGGTACTACAGATGCAGCTGTCTCAGAGAAAGTGACAGCGCAACTTAATACCCTTACATCGATTGTTAACTCGTCCATGAGGCTGATTTCCCACGCGGCGAAGGTTCGAGTAGGGCAGCAGCTTCAGCGATTGCTCTTCGCAGACAATCCTGGATGCGCTTATGTTCCTTTGCGGAAGCCTTCAAGTCTTCCTTTACTAACGCCCCATTTGACGGTGCCACTCTTTTTGGCCCCAAAGTAAAGGAGACCCTTACCCGGTGTGAACAGGAGGGAAAGACTCTGTCTGCTGTCGGAGTCCGTTTTTCCACCCCAACCAGACCGTACCCCAAAGGGCAACGTGGTGGGAAAATGTGGTTTCGAAAACCCCAAGGATCTTTCCCAGGCACACAGGGAGATGCCCCCTCTAGAGGCAGAGGAGGGGGTAGAGGTGGAAGACGCCGCCCTGGCGGCAGAGGGGGTCCGCAACATCAAGGTGACAGGGAGACTCTCCCTGGTAAACCTTTCCAGCACTCCTGAGAGGAGGCCCGACTGTCCTGCTCTGGAGGCAGTCGGGGGTCGCTTAGCTTTATACCCTCAGGCCTGGCAAAATTTAACTACAGACAAGTGGGTAAAAAGCGTGGTTACCAGAGGTTACAACATACCCTTTCTATCTCATCCCATCCCAAAGAAAAGACTCCCAGATGTACCGCCCATCTCGAGAGCCAGCAGCCATAGAAATTTCAAAGCTGCTAGAAAAAGAGTCATCCAACCAGTCCCAGCGGACCAGCAAGGATTCGGGACTTACTCAAGGTTCTTTTAGTTCCAAAGAAAACAGGGGACTGGAGGCCCATTCTGGACCTAAGCTACCTCAATACCTTCGTCAGGAAAGAAAAGTTCGAATGGTCACGCTTCAATCGATCCTTCCATTCTTACAGAAGGACGACTGGATGTGCTCAATAGATCTAGAGGATGCATACTACCACATCAAAATGGCCAGGGCATCCAGAGATCATCTGCGCTTCCGGCTGGGGGCCAGTCACTTTCAATTTCGAGTCCTGCCCTTTGGTCTGACCTCAGCCCCCAGGGTCTTCACCAAATGCATGGCAGTGGTAGCGTCTCACTTGAGACGCCAAGGATTCCAGGTGTTTCCGTATCTGGACGACTGGCTCCTTTCTGCCACCACCCAGCGTCAACTATTACAGGCCAGAGACTTTGCTCTTCAACTGTGTGTTCACCTAGGGATTTCCGTAAACTTCGGAAAATCCTTACTTCAGCCATCACAAAATATCTTGTTCATAGGAGCAGAATTAAACACACGTCAGTTGATTCTAAGGCTTCCCCCAGAAAGGATATTATCACTTCAGACTCATATACGTCTTCTACTCTTGTCAAGGAAATCTCCTGCAAAACTGGTACTGAAGGTGTTGGGCCTCATGTCAGCCTCCCTTATTGCAATACCCTTGGGAAGGCTGCACATGAGAGTCCTACAATGGCTACTGTTTGCACAATGGTCGTTTCAACAACTACCTCTAACACACGAGATTCTTATAACAAAGACATGCAAAACAGATCTAAACTGGTGGCTTCAAACGTGCAACCTTTCCAAGGGGAGACCGTTTATACTACCCACGCCCACAGTTACGGTGACCACGGACGCTTCCCTGATAGGGTGGGGGGGCATCTTTCAGGGACAGACAGTCCAAGGCGAATGGACCAATTTGGAGTACAATCTGCACATCAATGTTCTAGAGTTGAGGGCAGTGTTTCTAGCGTTGCAACACTTTGCTCCCCTTCTTCCTCTGGGAACTATTGCAGTTCAGACGGACAACATGTCTGTAGTCTGGTACATAAACAAGCAAGGGGGAACCAAATCCTATCAGCTATGCAGAGAGGCCATGAGAATCTGGCAGTGGGCGGAGTCCACGGGTCGCTTTCTAATAGCAACGCATATCCCGGGGTCATCCAACGTCATAGCCGACAGGCTCAGCAGAGCAATTCTGTTACCGCACGAGTGGTCCCTAAAACAGTCAGTAGCGAAAAGGATTTTTTCGCAAGTGGGGCCAGCCTTCCTGCGATCTGTTTGCGTCTCCAATGAACGCCAAATGCAGGAGCTACTTTGCCCTATTACCCTCCAGGGAAGTCCCCAGGGACGCACTGGTTCACGATTGGCCCCCGGGACTCCTGTACGCATTTCCTCCATTTCCTCTGATACCAAAGTTTCTCCAGAAAGCCAGAAACCTACACAGGACAATAATCCTCATTGCCCCATTCTGGTCTCGTCAAATTTGGTTTCCTTCCTGAAGATACACTGCATTCGGGGACCCTGGATTCTGGACCCAGAGCCAGACCTATTGACTCACTCGTCAGGGGTTCCCCATCCCGCGCTCCTGTCCCTCCATCTAGCAGCTTGGCTGCTCCAATTCCCAACTTAGCCAGGTCTGATCTTTTGTCACCAGCAGTCCAGGATATATTGGTGGCTTCTCATAAAGCTTCAACTACTAAAACATATTCTAGTAAATGGAAGCGATTTGTATTCTGGGCGAATACACACCAAGTGGATCCTTTTATAGCTCCTTTGAATAAGATATTAGAGTTTTTAACGGACTTATTCCATCAGGATGCTTCTCCTGCTACACTAAGAGTTCAATTGGCTGCCATTTCAAATTTCCATGTGGAAGAATGTGGAGCTCCTGTTATGGCTCACAGACTTTGTAAAGCCTTTTTAAAAGGGGTTTTTCATATTAGACCACCGGTCAGATCTCCTACGTCACCTTGGAGTCTAAACCTGTTGTTATCTAAATTAATGTTGCCCCCCTTTGAACCTGCCTCTTCTTGCCCATTAAAATATTTGTCCTGGAAGACTCTCTTTTTGGTAGCCATTACTTCCGCTAGGCGAGTATCTGAACTTCAGGCTCTCTCCATCAAGCACCCTTATTTGATCTTCCACTCTGACAGAGTTTCTCTTCGAACCAATTCATCCTTCCTCCCTAAAGTGTGTTCTATTAACAATATTAATCAGTCCATTGAATTACCCACTTTCTAGGTCAGTGTCTACATCTTTGGCTCATGCAGCCCGCCTACCACTGGACGCTATTTGTGCGGCTGCTACTTGGTCTAAGCCACATACATTCATTTCTCATTATAAGGTAGACAAGGCTTCTAGGGACAGGGCAACCTTTGGTTCCACTGTGCTCAAGAACGTCCTTCCGTGAGTTCCTCAGGAACAAGGAGCTAGGGACGCTACCCATGTGTAAGAACAAATGGCGAGATTGAACACTATCACATATAGAAGTTATGTCCTTACCATAACGTTCCATGTGGAGTGTTCATCTCGCCTTTGTTCTTACAGTCCCACCCTCTCGCCCTTAAGAAGAACGTTCTTTTGATGCCTGGCCAGGAGCATTCTGCTGCTGCTGCAAATATTGTGTACATGGTTGGCATATATGTTTATATATGTCTATTTCTCTTATATATATAGTTATGTATAGATTCTTTCTGTGCATATGTGATGTAAGCATGAATGTGCTCTCTCTGTAGATTGGTTTGCTTGCAAACTAGATCTGAGGTAAAGTCAGAGGGGGATTGTGGGTATTAGATTGTCTCGAGCTTCTTCTCGATGCAGAGCTTGCAAGAGGCCGGCACAGAGCCGAGGATCGGCTCCGAACCCATGTGTAAGAACAAAGGCGAGATGAACACTCCACATGGAACGTTATGGTAAGGACATAACTTCTATTTCTGGCTGGTGTCCTCTCCCTGACCTGAAGAATCCTAACTCTGGTACGCCCCATTCAATCCAGTTGCACCTAAAAAGAAAAGAGAAATAAAACATATCTCAGCCTACAGTTAGTGATTCTGTCAGGACCAATGCTCAGCCCATAGAACATTTACCTTTTGCCCTGTCTTCTTCTAGTCTAACTTTGCCAGACACTCTGAAATGGGATTTATACACATCCTCCAAGTCTATTCTAGTATCTGGTGCAGGTATGGGAGAACCAAACCATTTAGGTGCAGGAGTAGGCTGGAGTAAAGGACTCCTTGCCAGACAAAAGCTATGGGAACAGAACATTATATCTAGTAGTGAAGATCACAAGAAAAAGAAACTGAAGCTTCATTGTACAGATGATAATCAGATTATAGCAGTTTGTTGTAAGGCTGATGTGATTTCCTTGGCTAAGAATGTTCTGCAGACAGTTAATTCTGGTGGTTGTGTTCCCATCCATGACTGTAGTGCTAGTTTGACTACAGACCTTTTGGTTGTTTCAGAGATTGATGAGGAATCTGATGAGGACAATGGTGATTTCCCACTTGACACTGAGTCTAGACACTGTGATTCTTCAGAAGGTGAACCTGAGCTTAAATCCTAATAAGTGTCCACTTTTTCCCAGATAATTGCTATTTTAGTGATGTTTTTGTTGGGAGCTGTTGGGAACTACCCCAGAGCTAGGCAGGGTATAGGAGCTTGTACAGGACCAGATTACCCATTCTGTAGCTGTCTTCCCTCTCATACAAGCCTTGGAAGGTGTTTATAAAGCTGTCTGGGGGACACCAGAATCTATTCCAGCAGTCCCTAAAAAAGGGTCTGGAAGATTCTTGTTTGACTGCTGACCCAGCTGTGGTCTCCCCAGCTACATGATCAAATAAAAAGTCCTTGGCTTCATCTAATCCAACAGACATTGATAAAGAGGGAAATGGTTAGATCGTCTGGGCAAAAAGATGTCTCTTTCTAGTAATATAGCCTTTAGAATGTTAAATTATCAAGGCTATATATGGAAAATTACTTTACAATATGTGTACAGTTTGGATGTTTTTACTGTGTCCTTACCTGCACAGCAGTAGTTTTATATGAATGAAATTATTTGTAATTTGACTCAGGATCTGATGCTGTCTTTTCCATCCATTCCTCAACAGATGGGTTTCAGATCCTAACTTGGATCCCGGCTGGTTTCGGCCACTTCATAACTTTGGATCTGGTGCTGAGGTTCATCCCCCTACCCATAATCCCCATCTGCAGAACGCACTAACTCAAATCAAGGTTGATGGTTTTTATCTGCTGGATGAATCTTTGCTGCTCGGCTGTAGTGGTTGTTTTTTTTCTAAGGATTTGTCTTATCTTATTCCCTTCAGATAAGTGCCTTCTCAATTTCTATTTCTTTCCCTCCCCCTGTAGTTTCTCATAACTTTTGCTAGATAAAAACACTTCTGTTAATGTATTTTTCTTAGTATAGTTTAGTATAATATTAGTATACCTTTAGGTTAGGGTTAGCATGGTAGTTTTTCTCTGACTGTTATAGTTGTTGTTGATATACATATATTTTTTCTTCTCTCTAGAAGACTTACGGCTTTGTCCTTTGAGTCATTATGGCTGACAAGCTGGCTGGCTTCAAAAAGTGTGTGTGTCATGTACACATAAATTCCCTAATTCTGACTCGCATGACAAAGTATCCTGTTCTATTTGTGAGGCTTTTGGCCAAAGGGCTCTTGTTGAAAGATGAAACAAATTAATATGTAAGGTCTTCAACCTTCCTCTGGAGAAAAAAAAAATAATCTGCTTTGGGGAAGCCAGTGTACTCACCATCTTCTTCCCCTGCTTCATCTTCTAAAATAACAGGACAAACACAGAACATCTGACAAGGACACTCAGAAATCTTCTAAGAAGGACAAACCAAAATCTACTAGGAAACTTTCTCTGGAGCTGATTACCTTGTTGGCTCGGGTACTGAAGCTCACTCAGCAAACCTTCAGGGCCAACAGTGTTTTTGGATCCGACAATTATTGGATTCTTTACTCCTACGTTTTCTTCAGAGCTGGCTGCTCCCAGACTGAGGTCTCCAATTCTACAAGATAGACCTTCATACTCATCCAGGCCCATCTCTTCAACCTCATCCTTTAGGTCAGTGAGATCCTCTTGGAGTCTAACTGAAGAAGATGTGGACAGGATGATGAGCACTTTCTTTGGACCCAGATCCAGTTGGGGGTACACCTGGTTCTGACTACTGTCTTATCCGGTAGAGCCAGTTCCCCCATCATTCCATGTATTCTTCTCCAATCTGTCCTCTTGAATTGGAGCCCCCTGGATCTTACTCTTGACCAAGGTAGATATGCATGGAAGCAGAGACTACATATTTCATAGAGTCCAGTGAATTCTTTGACTAAGTCAGCCCCAGCCTTGTCGGAGCTGTCAGAGTTCCCGAGCTGTAACATCAGCACCAATTCTGACAAGTTGGGATTGGATCTGAGGTCTTTAGATCCTTTCCTCTCCTTAGGAGTCTCAGCACTAGGTAGCTCGGCTCCAGCGACGGCCTCAGACCTGAGGCAAATGGTTTCCGGTACTGAAACACCTCCAAGGGTTTCAGCTCCGAAGGCCATGCTTCCTGGATCCATTTTGGGCTCTCTGTTTGAGACTTTTGAAAGAGTACTCTCCCAACCTAGAGTAAGGTCTTCCATCTTGGAGCTGGATCTAACCTACCCAATAGGATCTCCCAGGGTCTGCAATATTCTTTCCTAGTCATGTAGGGATAGCCAGTTCTTGAGAGCCCTGAGCTTGGTCTCCCTAGAAAGACCTTGTACATTTCTGAGTCCTCCTTTGTGTAACCCACAGAGGAGGTTCACAAGTAAACACAAGTATAAGAGGAAACACTTGAATTCTCCACAGGAATCCCCTTCCACTGACACTGATTTGATGAAGGAAAATATCCCCCCCTTGAGGATGTCTCATTCAGAGAAATTCTCAAAGTCTTTTGACAGAAAGGGTAGAAAGGTGGTTAGTCTTCCCAAACTCCTTCTCTGTGAAATTAGTCTTTCTCAATTTTCGGCTGTGGCCCATCTACTTCTTGAATGGTCCCTCCTGCTGATGAGATGATTGATTTGATCTCATCCGAGGCATGGAAGGAACCTAACACACTTCAACCTATCCCCAAGAAGCCTGATAAGTTATTAGTTGATCCAAAGGACTGGGCACACTGGACAAAGAGCCTGGCAAGTAGATTCCATGATTGTGTCAGCAGCCACCAAGAAGGAGCATGTTGAAGGAGGATCCTGTGTCCATCCAGCAAAAAGAGACTCACATGCTTTGGACAGATTTGGGAAGCGGGTCTACGCCTCAACTTTTTTCTTGAGAGCTCTTAATTATCTGGCACATGTGACTTGATTTCAGAGAGATTTGGTGAAAGAGATATCAAATTATCTCTCAGGACCTTGACTGTGGATCAAAAAAGACTATTCATTCTCAACTGGCTATATACCTCTCAACTGTCCAGATTTTCACAGAATATACAGATTTTTTCCTCAAAAGTTTGATCTGTTTCTCAAAAAATGTGTGGTTTTCTGGCAAATCACTGGAATGATCTGAGGAATGAAATCACTAAACAATGACATACATTTGAGATTCAGACTTCATATGCTTTAGAAAATGCATTTTAACACAAACCCTGTTATTCTAGCTAATTTTTAAGTTTGTAAAAGCAATATTTAAAATCTGTCCCTATTTTTGGGCTTTTGTCCCCCCATTATGTCAGGCTTTGTCCAGATTTCTTGAGCTAGGAGTTGAGAGGTATGACTGGCTACCTTACAATCTTTATGCAATGCCTCTATGTGCTTTATCTGTAATGCTACAGCGAGTGCATCTAGGGCAACTGGGATGGGCATTTCCATCAGAAGACATGCTTGAATATAGTTATGTTACTTTGTGGAGCACTTTAAGGAATCCTTCATGAATATCTCTTATGATGAATCAACCTTGTTTGGTCCAAAAAAGAGGGAAACTATTGCTAGGAGTGAAAAGGATGGCACATTTCTATCTACTATAGGGATCAAATTCTTGACCCCTCAGAGGACCTTGTCCAGAAACCAGAAGTCAGGGAAGAGAATATGGTTTGAAAAATCTCAGGGATTTTCACCTGACTGTCTTCGAAAACAAGCTCTCCATAGCAGAGGGGAAAACTCACATAATGGACATCATCCAAGAGTCAGAGGTGGTCACAGAATCAAGACTTCAGAGATCCATTCTCTGAGAAGCCTTTCCTGGGTTCCTGAAGGGTTGCCCGAATATTGATCTCTGGAGGCAGTCGGGGGGGGGGGGGTTGGCACTAATCTCTACATCCACTGACCTGTGTATGACATCCATCATTCAAGATAAGTAGGTGTTGAGAATATTTTCCAGAGGCTAACTTATTCCTTTTCATTCCTGTCAATTACAGTCCAGAAAAATTCATGATGTTACTCCCTCACAAAAAAAAAAAAAAAAAAAATCAGTCCTCTAAAAGGTCTCACCAGACCAGAAAGGATCTGGAATTTACTCAAGGTTATTTTTAATGCCAAAGAAAACTGGGGACTTAAGGCCACATTTGGACCTAAGTCACCTAAGTAGGTTTGTGAAACAGGCAAAACTCTGTGTGGTCATGATTCAATCAATTCTTCAGCTGTTGGAGAAAAACAACTGGATGTGCTCAACAGATCTCCAGGATGCGTACTACCACATAAAATGGATAGGTGATCCAGGAGATATTTCCGCTTCCGGCTGGAAAACAGTCTCTTCCAGTTCAAAGTTCTGCCCTTTGGAATCACTACAGCCCTGAGTTGTTTACCAAATGCATGGCAGCTTGACTATGACTGCAGAGGTTTCAAGTGTGCCCCTACTTGGATGATTCCCTCTTCACCACACCTTCCAGGGATCTACTCAGGCAAGCCAAGGACTTCTTGCTCCACCTGTGTGATGACTTAGTCAGTCTGTAAAAATGCAAACTGCAACCAGATCAATCTCTGGAATTCATTGGAACACTTTTAGACACAAGATCTCTGATAGCAAGACTCCCTCAAATGCTGATCTCATCCCTCCACCAACAAGCTCATCAAGTCTTGTCCTAGCAAAAGCCAGCTACCAAATTGATTTTTTTTGTCTTTTATGGTCCATGGCTGCCTCTATTAGTCAGGTTCCATATGTGAATTCTTCAGTGGACCCTGGTGGTTCGGTGGTCATTCAGACAACTTCTGATGCCCCATCTGGTCATCTTGGCAAACATTTGCAGAGATCACATACAGTGGGTGGATAAATTCTCCATGTCTTCAGCAGGGGCACCCTTATATTCTCTTCTCCTACAGGCAACAGTGACCTCGGATGCCCCTCATTTGGGGTTGAAGGACATTATCCGAGAACATGATCTCAAACAGAAGCCAATCAATCTTCATATCAAGATTTAGGTGATGAGATCAGTCCTCCTAGCATTGCAGGCCTATCACAACTGTCTCATTTTGGGTGTGATCTCTTTCCAAATAGACAACAAGACTGTGGTTTGGTACATCAACAAAGATGGAGGAAACAGATCTTCGCCTTTGTTTCAAGAGTCCATGAGAGTGTGGCAATGGGGGATATCTTCTCGACACTTTCTTATAGCAATGCATATCCTGGGGAAGTTCAACATTCTTGCAGACAGGTTGGGCAGATCCATTCTACTCCCTCACAAGTAGTCCATCCATTGATAACAGAGGAGATTTTCAGCCATTGGTGCCAACCTTGTTGTGATCTTGTTGCGTCTCCCCTAAACACCAGGTATGGCAAGTTCTTTGGTCTAATTCCCCATGAGCGGGAGTCACCACAGGACGTTCTAACAACCCTTCCAGATGAGACTCCTTTATGTCTTTCCTCCAACATAGTTGATTCCAAATTTCCTACAGAAAGCACTGGCTTTGAAGGTCAGGGTCATCCTCATAACCCCTTATTAGCCTTGACAAGTGTGGTTTCCCTTCTTCTGGCCTTATCTAGTTCACCCTCTTTGAGTGCTGGGCTTGGACCCAAACTTTTGTCTCACCTGTCAGGGTCGCCTCACCCAAACATTCAGATCCTCAGATTAACAGCATGGCTTCTCCAATTCCAGTGATGGTTCAACAGTCCAGGTTTGTCCCTTCTGCTGTCCACACTTCGCAAAGATCTTCCACCAGGAAACTATATAAGAGCAAATAGAAAAGGTTTTCTGTTTGGGCTACAGAGAAAAACAATGACTCCTTCTTTTTTTTTTTTTTTAGCACCTGTCATTGTAATTCTAGATTTTCTAGCATACCTTTTTCAATGTGGGACCAGCTATTCCACTATCAAGGTTCAATTGGTCCCAATCTCTTCTCTGGATATCGGGAAAAACATACACCCATAGCTTCTCCCTGCATTTGCATGGGTTTGCTCCAGGTACTCCTGTTTCCTCCCACATTCCAAAGACGTGTTCTGGAGCATTTCTCCCCGGGCCTCTGCTGAAAATAGGCTCTGTCTTAGTCTGACTTTCCCAGTCAACAAATGTTAAATAAAATAATTAATTAAATTAATTAATTAATTCTTCACCCTCTGCTTAGAGATCCAGTTTTTCTATGCAACATTACAATTGTTTTACAGTTTCTGACGGTCTCTCCCTTTGAACTCGCTGCCAAAGGTGGTATAAAATTTCTGTTGTAGGAGACTTTATTTTTGGTGGCTAATACCTGTGCCAGGAGAATTTTTGAATTACATGCCTTTTCCTCAAAAACTCTCTATCTAGTTTTTCAGAAATACAGCATGTTCTTAAGAACCAAGTCATCTTTTCTCCTTAAGGTGGCTTCCAAATCGTCCATTAATCAGTTCATAAATTTGCCCGTTTTCTTCCTAAATTTCTCAAACATAGGTGAATATACCATACACTTGTTGATGTTCACTGCCAGTTGAGTTTTTATTTGCATCAGACAAAAATCTTTCAGATGTCAGCTATTTTTTTACTTTTTTTAAAGCCAAATTGGGAAAAGCAGTATCTAAGGTCACACTATGTCATTGGCTGGCTCAGTGCATTTATTTTGTTTACTTAGAGGAGGGGTCATCACTCCCTTCAACCCCTTAAGGCTCATTCTGTCAGATCTGTGATGACAGACTGTTTCTTTAGTATCTCAATTGATGATATATGTGCTGCAGCTACCTGGTTAAAAGTCCATACCTTCATCTCACATTATAAATTGGATATCCAATCCAGATAACAGAGCTTCATTTGTTTCATCTTGGGCCTTCAGAATATAAAAGTCAATGGGGACTCTATTCCATCTGTTGAGGTTGGACGGAAAAGGCATCAGATACAAACGTTACGTACTAACAGTAATGTCATATCTGTGTTGTATTCTGTCCATTCCTCAACTACCTGCCCTCCGTCTCCCTTGTTATCTTTTGTAAGTGATGTTTCTTTATCATGTTCTCATTCTGAAATGGATCTAGCTGACCTTGCCTTGGCTCCTTAAGGTTAAGCCTACCTTTCCATTTCTTTTTATTGTATTGTAGATACTATCCTTTTCCATTTAAACTATAGTACTATGTTTTCATTTTGTGCTCCTAAATATTTTTCAAATGTCTTTTGGGTGGACAAACTCAATCTGATCTAACGCGTTCTACACATGGGGATTATGGGCAGGGGAAGGATAGCACAGGATCTGAAGCTTTGAAGTGGCTGAAGATGAATCCAAGGCCCATCTGTTCATGAATGGATGGTGTATGACAACACAGATCTAATGTTATTGTAAGCACATGACTTTTGATCCAATTTTTTTCTCCGTTTGGTTTCAACCTATGGGTTATTAGATGTGATGCCAGCCAAATCCTCCAGATGTCAACTTGGCAGGCTTGGGCCTTCCCTACCCACAATCTTCTGCTCCTCAACAAACCCCTCAGATCATGTTTGCCACCATTCATGTCAACAGCTCAATCCATGGCTCTAGAAAAATGTATCCTTTTATACTTTTGGGGTAGGCTTGTTGTAGGATTTTTCTATAGTGTTTTCTGCCTTACCATTTTTAGGTAGTGGTGTTTAGGATAGAGTTACAGTAGATGATTAGGTTAGCTAGAATTAGGCTTAGGTTTGCTGCACTAGAGTGAGTGTGTGTGTGTGTGTGTGTGTGTGTGTGTGTGTGTGTGTGTGTGTGTGTGTGTGTGTGTGTGTGTGTGTGTGTGTGTGTATAGCAGGTTTTCCCACCTTTTTGACTTTGTTTCTGTTGTTGGTTCTCTCTCTAGGGTGTTACTTTAGTATTTTCCTTTGTGTAGTGTGTTGGAATGCCTTATCATGGATAAGGGATTTAAAAAAAATGTGTTGCTTGCAGGCAGAAGCTGCCCTCTCAAGATGCACATTTACTGTATGGGGCCTCCCCAATTTGATTCACCCTGCTCCATCTGCAAGGGGTTCAGATCTTGTGCAGTGAGTGAGAGACAGACAAAATTAATCCTTAAGGGCTTTCCTCCAGCTTGTTCTTCTTTTGCTTCTTTGGTGCCAAAAGTCAGCTCCAAGAAACACCACTCTTCCAAGGACTCCATGACCTCCAGAGGGAATTGTAAGAGGTCCTCCGCTGTCTCCACACCTGGTCCCTCTTTATGAGGTATTTGCTTTCCACAAGAAATACAATTGTTAACTTTTACTGACATCAGATTAGAGTAAGAAAAAGGATCCCCAACGGGGTACTTAGCTTAGTTGAAGACTTCAGATCTGATACTTGAAAACGAAAATTTCAGGAGTCAGCCAACCAGCACTTGTGAACTGCTTCTGCTTTGGGTACCGTACGCAAAGAAAGACTGATGTAATAGCATCGGCTGCATGCTTTATACCCCTGACAACCTGATGTCATGGAAGATGAGACAGCATCCGACGTAAGACCCAAGACTTTGATAATCAGGCCGAATGAGGGCTACTGCAAGCAGATAACCTAAATGAGATGACTGCAACAGTGTATACACTCGAACATCTACATTTATGGTAAGTGTACACAACTGTACTTTACATTTCTCACTTCCATGGCCTTTTAGGTAAGCTTCTGCTCACACCTTCTGAACTTCTAATGAACAACAATCTTCCTATCTTGCTGGTGCAGCTACGTGTGTTTTTACATTAATTTACAATTAGTACCTTGTTAACTTGCTAATACATTCTTTCCTAACTGCAGCTCTATGACAATGTTTCTGCAAATAGTCACGTGCCATGTTTTTAAAGGTACACTGCACCTTTTTCAAACTTAGCAAGTCACTATACACTTGTGTGATATACATACACACACACGCACACACACCTATATGTATGTATATATATATATATATATATATATATATATATATATATATATATATATATAAAATCATATATACACACACAGATTTAGATCAACGTCTATATCTATATATATATATATATATATATATATATATATATATGGATCTATATCTATCTATATATATATATAGTTATATATATATATATATATATATATATATATATATATATATATATATATATATATATATATATATATATATATATATATATATATATATATATATATATATAGCTCTATCTTTCTCTCTCTCTCTCTCTATATATATATATATATATATATATATATGTAGCTCTATATATATATATATATATATATATATATATATATATATATATATATAAAGAGAGAGAGTGAATGGCTAGATAGTTGGAGTTGAACTAGAGCTTCTAGAGCTATAAGTATGTTGTCTGCCCACAACAAGCACTAGCACAGAACCTTGCAGAGATTTCTTACTCTCAAAGAACCAGTGCTTCCTGTTTATGGAATCATTGTAAAAGTGACCAGTAGTACCTCTGTTTGCATGAAACCAGCAGTGTTTCTTTTAGGGAAGAGTACCGCTAATTAAAAACTACCTGCAGCCAGTTCAGATTTCTAGTGAGTAAACCCAGCTGTTAAGATGTATTGTTATTGACATTTATTGTAGAAAATGTGCTGATGAATTCTGCAAGGAGATTAAATGTATACTTGCTTTTTGTTTTCTTGTGATACTACCAGCCTTTTCCAGTAGTTGCTCTTTTTCTGTGTGGGTGCAACTGCCAATCATTAGCGGACCGGAGTTCCGCTGTGGCGACCCCTAACCAGGAAAAGCCGAAAGACACAAACAAACAAACCAATGCAGTTTTCTTGCCTTGCAGGTGCTGATACAGAAAGAAGTCTCATTCAGTGCTTTTTTTTATTTCTTCTGATTGAGAGTTCTCTGGTCCCTCAGTTTATGCTGGAGAAAAATGCCTGTAGTAATGGCATACAGTAATGTTCTGTCTGCTCTTTCAGAAAAATGCCGTATAGAAAATATGATTTTATCTTGAAAACAAGTGTTCAGACCAAAGAGTAAGACTATCACACAGACAAACCATTCAGTAAAAAGACCCTGATAAGCTAGAGTCTTCATTATGTAATACTTTAAACTTCCTGTAATGGAGGTCCATGAGATATATGCAAATGGCCCCTTAAAGACATCCCAGTCTTTCATTTACTTGGCTTCTGAAAGCCCATTACTTTTCACTTATTATTTTTTAAGTCTTTACTAGTGCATTCAGGCCAATAATGCCAAACTCCTCTAGCTGTAAATAACCTACGTTTCACAATTTTTCTGCATTTGTTGTACATGCCGTTACACATACATGAGCATTAACCGACCCAGGGAATTGCAAACCCATATGTTTGACTAGTTTTTTTTGCAAGGCCATGGAAAAAATTACTATACCCATGATAAACAAAGACATAGGGAAATCTTCAAACACAGGACTCACCCATCCCAGTTCGGTTTTGTCAAGGGCAGGTCATACCTACTAAATTTGGTGAACTTCTTGGAGAAGATCTCTAGAGCCATTGATGAGGGCAGAATGGTATATACTACCTACCTTGACCACTGGCAAAAGCATTTAACAGAATAACTCACTTGAGTATTATAGAAAAACTCACAAATTTACGCATAAATCCCTATGGTATCCTGTGGATAGCCAAATGTCTCACAGATAGACCTGAAGTTAGGGTGGGTGAAATCCACCTCCACTAACAGCCTGTTACTAGTGGTGTCCCACAGAGCTTGGTACTGGGACCTCTCCTATTTGGAATATACTTCTCTGAAGCCATAACAAATGTAGAGATCTTTGGCTGAGCAAATTTGCTAATGACTACAAGTTGGATACAATCATTGAATCCCCCAAAGATGTAGCTATCCTCTAGGAGTATCTGACACAGACAAATAACTGGTGTCAGAAACATGGCCTAAAACTCAGTGCCAAAAAAAAAAACATAATTATACCCTTTTGGAAGATGACCCCCCACACACACAAATTAAAACAATGATAACAGTCCCTTAAAAGTAGACGCAGTGGTAAGTGACTTTGGAACTCATGTTGACAGTAACCTGAGCTTTGATTACAATATGTTCATAGTAGTGAAAAAGTCCTTCTCCATAGTAAGGACATGGCACCCAGATCTAAGGAGATCAGAGTTCCATTATACTCAGCACTCATTAGACCAATAATCAACTACATTGCACCTTTGGCATGTACCTAACCAGGCATGCACAATAGCTGGAGCAGCCACAGAGGTTCCTCACTAAAAAAATAAAGCATGTAAATGAATATGTTCTCTGCGGACCGCCTCAAAACCCTGTCCCTGTACTCTGTCTACTACAGACTACTACTGAGTGGCCATCTATGCCTAACCTGCAAGACATTCTCCGATCCAGCCCTGATGGATCTGCTACACATTTGTGAAATAAGCAGTACTAGAATTACCTGATCTGAGGATCTAAACCTTGTCTGGTACATAAACAAAACATGTTGGATGGACAGATATATGTCTCAGAGATTGCCTCTTCTCTGGAACAGACTCTGCATTCATGTGAAACAGAGCTCTTCCCTAAGCCTATTCAAATGCAAGTTGGCCCAATGGATGGGAAATTGCAAATTCACCCTGGCTTGTTGCATTTAATGGACAGTGGCAATTTGTAGATGCAGTTAGGCACAGGTATATACAAAATCTTTCTAGCCTGTGGGAATTAGTGACGGGAAAAATTGTGGCATGAATGGTTAGGCTGAAAAGGCTCTAGGACCGTCAGCATAATAACCTCCTATGATCCTATGATTAACAAACAAGCTTCCATATACACTAGGCAGGTAACACTTAAATATTATCATACCCAGTATTTATTTTGCTTATGGCCAGATCATAAATGTTATTATCACAAGAATGGTTTCAGGCTTAATGGAGCTACTAGAGAGATATGGTTAGACTCTGTCTTCATACCTTACTGCAGAAACATCAAGTCATGGATTTGCATGCATCCCCCTGGTACCTATTAGCAGACAGTTCTTTCTGTAATGAACTTAAATTGTGCAGTTTCAAGATCTAATTTTATGATGATTATGTTTTATAACTCTTATTTATGAATTTATATGCTGTATATTTATGCATGTCCTCTGCAGCGTAATAGCAGCTTGACTGGAGTAATGTGAACACATTGTTTTCATTCTTTACTTCTGTTTTCCTTTTAGGAATCCAAAGTACAAAGATATGTTTGCTGTTGGACATGGCTCCTGTAAGTTACATACATAAGTATATTTAGTAGTGCTGAGCATTGTTATAAGAATGCTTTTAGATTGTGATACATTTTGTTGGACAAACATTTAATGCAAAATTTAAAATGCACTTTTGAAGCTTTATGGTTCTATTTCAGGAGAAGAAGTATAAACCCTGTAATATTTATTATAATCTCAGCCTATCTGAAATTAATTTAGCAGTGTCCCATCACTGGGTGTTGTCAGTGCTGGCTTTACCTACGATTGGTGTGGTTTGATCACGAGGGCCCTCTTGATTAAACAAAGCCAACTGTGGGTAAATTCAGCATTACCCACACTCAGGAGACAGTTATTGCTATTATACGATGACATTATTTAAATAATTGCTTACCTTCCTTAAATAATATCTCCATATAATGATGCCGTAGTGTTCCTTTGCATTGTTCTGCATTTGCTAATGTACTGCGTATGCGTATAGGACTTATGTTCCCATGCTTGCACAGTACATTAGTGCTGTTCAAGAGAGACAACGGGAAAAAGATAATCTCTGTTGCTTTTTTTTTTTTCTCTTCCTTCCTGCCAATCTTAATGCAGGAAACATGGACAAAGCCCAACATAATGGGGGATGGGTTTTATTGATCTTATAAACTGAGAAAGTTGGTTAAAGAAGACATTTTGTGTTAGCGTGCATTTTATGAAGGATATGAAGACTAAATGTCAAAAGTCTGTCATTATTAAATGACTTCAATCCCCAGTGGCTTGACAGAAAAATACCTTTTTTTATGAGGAAAAGACCAAAAATATGAGGCAAAAAAATATGGATGATAATGGAAAACACTGGACTGAGTGTAACTCGCGTCTATGAATACGAATTCAAGTTACGTTCAGTCTGGCATTCTCCACTGTTGCCAGTAGCACTTGGACAGGTTTGGAAAATAAGCATATACAAAATGCATTGTCTTGACTGAAATACAAAAGCGATGTAAAACAATTACTCTACTAAGTAGAGTGGCCGTTTTCTCTGAAGCATACCTCTCAACATCATAGTGCAAGAAAATCTGGACAAAACCTAAAATAATGGGGTGACAAAGGCCTCTAAAATAGGGGACAGATTATAAATACTGCTTTTGTCAACTTAGAAAGTTGCTAAAATGACAGAATTTGTGTTGCGTAAATTTTTCTGAAGGATGTGAAGTCTGAAACTCATATGTATGCTATTATTTACTGACTTCAGTTCTCAGTGATTTTCCAGAAAAGAAAAATCACACATTTTATGAGGAACAAGCCAAAAAATATGAGATATGAGGCAAAAAATTCTGAACATTCTGCAAAAAATTCTGGACAGTTGAGAGATATGCTCCAAAGTATGTCATCTTTGTGGGTTTTTTGTTGAGCCACTTAGTTCAGCATAATGCTAAAGCCAACGGATTTACTGAAAAGGGCTGTATGGAACATGTTATGTAAAGTAACATGAGTACCCACTATACTTTGCAGCATTTTTTATTATTAATAATGCTCACTAGTACTAGCATTGGAAATGGTGTGCGAAGTAAGCGAGACATGAAAAGAGATGTGACAGAATTACAGTTTCTTTCTTTTTGACACTTCACAACCTCTAGCTCAAGAAATCTGGACAAAGCCAAAACTTGGGGGGGGGGGGGCAAAGGGCCCCAAAATAGGGACAAATTTTAAATATTCCTCCTCTAAGCCTAGAAAGATAATGAAATGATAAATTTGGCAATAATGGAGAAAGGTAGACTGAAATACTGTCTTTGTGATTTAAAATGCTATGACAGCAGTGAGCATGTCTGCTACTATGCTTCTGTACTAAGACTTCAGCCATCACACAAAGACACTATTTCAGTCCAGTGTTCTCATTTTTTTGCCAAAATATGGACATTCTGTGAAAATCTGGATAGTTCAGAGGTATGACATTCTGCCTAGATTTTAGGAGGGACAGCACAGAAATACAAAGAAAAATCAGGTACACTCTGTTTCTTTAGTTTTGCAGAACATAACTTATTTTTCTTTTATTTTGCTCTGTCGTTCATAGCATATGCCAGTAGAAAAGTCTGACAGCTCAATGGTACTTCAGCGACCTGACTTTTTCTATTTACATATGCTTGACTTATAATAGGCATGCTGGGCTGTCCAATCAGCATGCACATTTTTGAATACTAATGAAAAATCACTGTATAATTAATTTCTTGAAACACAACAGATCCTCTTCACTGTCTCCTGTATGTTGTGTTTGAAACCTTCAGCCATAACCATTGATGTCCTTTTAATGGTCGAGGATCATGTGCTTATTTTTCTACTTTCAGATCTATGCCGACTATACTGGTTAGCTACCTTATAGTGGATTCTTCTGATTATTTGTAATCAAATACATCATCGGTGAAACTTTTTTTTTTTTTTTTTTTTTGCTTTTTTATAAAATACGTTCTAGAACCAAAAACAATATGTGGACTAAGTTTGTAGCCTACCTTTAGAAGATTTTTTTTTAATAAATGTTTTACATAAGCAAAAACAGTCTGCAGAGTTTTTTTTCTTTTCAGTCATTTCTGAATCTAAAACAGTCAAAAATGAAAAAAATTATTCTGTATGTAGCATATAGGCGTGTACACACAGCCTAAATTACAAGCATTTGAGCAAGATCTGAAGATGCTATTGAATTCTACTGCACTTTTTCCACAGTTAAGTCAAAATCCAGCAGATTTGATGTTTTACCTCGTGTTGAGAATTTTAGCCTACATTTCTTGTAGCTCCCATTAAAGAGGACTGTGCCACTGTTTGTCACCTAGTGATAAGGCCAGTTATGTTACTAGAGCTGACATACTGAACAGGAAAAAAAACACAGATTTTACCTAACTTATCTATATAGACTGTACTTCAGGGAGGCCACTTACAATAGATGCCATCAAAAGGATGAGCATTTTCCTGTCATGGAATATTGTAATTAACATTTGAATTTACTGATATGATGCAAGGGGACTGACTTCACCTTTAACTAAGCCATGCTTACCATTGACTCTCTAAAGATATTGTCTGGGTTCATAGACAAGTACTGTGTGCAACACTAAGTCTTGAAGAATTTGCTTCTGAAAGAGACATAGAGCTAATCGAATATGTGTTAGGCATTAAATAAATCCAGCATTCTGGATAAAGAGAAGAGTAATGGTAGTGAGAGAAGCATGCTAGGCTGTTGTACAGGTGGATCAGCACTAGAGTAAGGTGAGTGACTGACATGACTGATGAAACAACAAAGGCAGGCTAGCGAGACTGAGTCAGTGCATTCTGACACTTGTCATGCCACATAGCAGCATCTCATGCTTGTCCAGCACAAAAGAGCAGCATACTGGCCACCAAATAGACATCTGTAGATAGCAAACTAGAAAAAAGAAAAATAGCAAGCAGTACAAATTGTGAAAGTGTAACCATAAGGTATGGGAGGATGGGTAATTTTTTTAAGGGAAAGAGCCCTTTTTACTAAATATAGAAAAGAATAGGTGAAGAAGGTAATGAAGGATTGTTGTAGATGGGATGGGAGAGACAGACAAACAAAGAACACATACTCGGGTAGACAACAACTATAAACACACAAAAGCATGGAAAGACATTGGGTGGGCACAGACATGCAAAGAGTGGACAAGTGATGATTGGGAAAGCTAGACTGCAAACAAGAAATGGGGAATGACAAATAATGGGGGAAAAGACCAGGATGGGGATAGAGTAGCATCCTAGTGTGGCTGAATGCCAGGCTGTCCCAAACAGTGACAAACCCAAACATAGCTCACCTGGGTGGCTGATACTATAGGCCAGATGCTCCTCTTGTGGCCTGAGGGGTGAGGCCCTGCTGAATTTTCACTCCATAAGTTACAACAGAAGGTATTCTACATTGCCATGCAGGTATCCAACTGATAGCTCACCTTGTCAGCCGCCAGCCTCTGCAACTCATGCTGGGAGACCAGGACAGATCTGTCCAGATTATCCAGTTGTCATTTCACCTCATCAGCCACCAACCTCTGCAAATAATGCTGGCAGACCAGGACAGATCTCTTCAGACCAATTTTAGAAGAGGGCAATTCTCCCCTCTTTCCTAAGAAGTGGCAATAGAGGGTACTAGTACCTCATCAAAGTCACATCCTCTAAGAGAGCCATGGATCCAATGTTGTCTGTTTTCATCTGATTCAACATTTAGGTTGTTGGATCTAAATGTATCCGTCCTCATGTTGGATCTAATTGTATCCATCCTCGGTACCTTCCAGAGCTTTGGATCTGAGGCACTAACTCCTCCCTTATCCTTCTCTTACCTAATTAACCTTGGATCTCATTTGCCATCTGATTCATCCAGGCATGTGTCCGAGAGTTCTTTCAGTACTTCATGATAAGTGAAAGACTTTTTCGGATATTTTTCCTTCTTTTGACTCCTCCCTTTAGGATTTGTAGTGTAGTGTTATGTATTTTAAACTGCTTGAGTGTTTAAGATTTTTTATAGTTAAGAGTTGTTTGGTGTGTCTTTCTAGATCTCTAAATTTGTTCTCATTGGGATCAATAGGAATAGAAAAGGGGTAATGCTATTCTCCTATTCTTAATTGAACTAGTCCGATTAGTAACATTCATTACCTCATTTGACTGAGAAAAATATTGCTTAGCTTTGTCTTCCCTAAGTGGAAGTACTTCACTAGTTCCTATATGTATCTAATCTAATTGGACTAGTTTGATTAATAGTAGGAGAATAGCAGTACCCCTTTTCTATTCAAGTAATGTAAATACAGTTTGCGATATAATTAGACGTAACTGGCCCATTCTGACTGCAGATGATAAGGTCAAACAGATAGTAGGGGAATAGCCCAGATTTTTATTTAAGAATAGGAAGACGCTCAAGTGAATACTTTGTTATGAGGAAAAGGGGTGTTGAAGTGAGTAAATCTGGACAGATAGGGGCATTCCCCTGCAGAATATGTAGTGCTTGTGATCATATTGCTAGTTCAGATTGTTTTGTTCACCCTGTTACATCCCAGAAGTGTATCCTGAATTTATACGCAGATTTCTCTATCAGTAAACAATATGTCTTGCTACTTGCTCAATCTGCCCATGTTTTGACATGGGAAAAACTAATCGTACCTTGACAGAGAGAATTAAAGAGCATTTGAGTGAAATACATAGATGTAGGAGTTCTAATGCACTAGATAAACAATTGATTGATAAGGACACCACACATAAGTTCAAATTTAGGGTATTACAAATGATAAAACCAGATAAGAGATTATGGGATGCATACAACTTTACGGAGATGAATGAACTTAAGTGGATGATACATTTACAGGCTGATAAAGAATATGGTTTAAATGGTTGTATACCTTTAAAACCGGTGCTGAAAGCCTAGCCAATTAAATGAGCTGAATGTGTTCTCACTTAGTTCAGTTGGTTTATGCTATATATTAGGGTGTATTTTGTTAAACTGTATTAGGTCTGATGAAGTACTGTGTTTAGCATGAAAGCACTTACCTGTCTTATTTTGTTATTTAAATAAAGTGTATGGTGGTTTTAGAAGTCTTGTGCTGGATCCTTTGTTTTACTTGTGTTGTTGCTGGTCCAGTGCTAAGAATAATCATCGGAGGTTATACCATTCCCTTTTTGCATCCTCCAAAGAGGAGATTAAAGATTCCTGACATTCCATACAAACAGTTGGAATCTGCAGCAACAGAGGTTTCAAAGTTGCTAGAAAAAGAGTCATCCAACAGGTCTCCCCAGACCAGTTAGGATCTGAAGCTTATTTAAGGTCAATTTTAGTACCAAAGAAAACAAGGCACCTCAGGCCAATATTGGACCTCAGCCATCTCAGTCAATGTTTAGTGCCAGATGGTCATAGCACAGTCCATATTACCTCTGTTGAGGAAGGATGATTGGATGTGCTCTATAGATCTCCAGGATGCCTACTATTATATAAAGATACAGAGGAAATCCAGGAGATTTCTCTATTTCTAGCTGGTGTCCAATCATTTTAGGTTCAGAACAATATTATTCGGTCTCCCCACAGCCCCCCTTGGTGTTCTCCCAGATTATGGCAGTGGTAGCAGCCCATCTCTGACTGCAAGGGATCCAGGTCTTCCCATGTTTAGGTAATTGGCTCCTGACTGCTACTTCCAGAAATCTACTGCTATAACAACATGTGCTACTCCTTCATCTTATAGATCTGGTCAGGATCACAGCAAATTATGCAAAAAATCAACCATTTTCCACCCAGCAGATAGATTTTTTAGGATGTCATATCAACACAGTTCTTCAAATTGCCACACTCCTAGAAGTAAGATTGCTGTCTTTAAGACTGATGGCATCTTAGGTTATTCAGCATTCTCAACCATCCACAAGTAAGGTTGATTCTGCATTTTTAGGTCTGATGGCCTCTACCATGACTTTACTTCTACTAACGATATACCACACAAGAGTGTTACAGTGGAGACTCTCAGTGCATTGGGCACAGAGTCTTTACCCCCTCCGTGCTAAAGTTTGTCTCACTCAAGTTTGCAGAGATCATATAAATTGGTGGATAACCTCTCCATCAATTACAGAAGGGAGAGCCATTTACTCACCAACTCCCTAGACCACAGTAACCATGAACGCTTTCCTTCTAGACTGTGGGGGAGCATTTCAAAGAAAGATGGTTCAAGGCACTTGATCACCTGTAGAGGCCACCCTTCACCTCAATATCTTGGAGATGAGAGTGATCCTCCTAGCATTCCAGGCTTTTCAGAACTACCTACCCAAGGGTGTGATATTCATCCAGAAGACAATATGTCAGTGATATGGTACATCATACCCACTTTGCCAGAAGTCCACAAGAGTATGGAAATGGGCGATTTCTTTCCACTGTTTTCTGGTAGCAGTGGACATACCTGGGATGGCAAATGTACTAGCAGACAAATTGAGCAGGTTGATTCTATTGCCTCATGAGAGGTCTGTCAACCGACAATGGCAATAGAAATTTTAAGCCACTGGGGCCATCCTTGCTGCAACTTTCTTGCCTCATACCTAAGCAGCCAGTGCAGCAGTTATTATGCCCTCATCCCTCTGCAGGAACAGTCACTGAGAGATGCTGTAGTCTGCAGTTGGCCCCCAGTTCTCCTCTATACATTCCCACCAATACTTCTCTTGATAAAAATCATTCAGAAAGCCACTTAGTGCAAAACCAAAGTGATCCTTGTTGCTCCTTTCTGGCACCTGGCTGGTTTGGTTTCCCTTCCTTTAGCCTAATTTGCTACACCCGCCCTGGGTGATGGATCCCAGTCTGGACCTTCTGTGTAACCCATCCAGGAAGCCTCTACCAGATCTACAAGCCATAAAGTTAATTGCATGGTTTCTCTAATTTTAGCAATAGTTAGAGATGCCAGGCTTTCCTCTCCAGTGGTTTGCATTATTACTTCTTCACAAAAACAATCTGCCAAAAAGATTTATAAAAGTAAGCGGAGAATATTTTCTGTCTAAGCCTTATCGAAGGGAATGAACCCCTTTTCAGCTTCTCTCACATCAATATTGGATTTTCTTCAGAACTCTTTCATCAAGGATCCACCTTTTCTAACATCAAAGTGGAAATGGCTTCTATAGCTGTTTCTCACATAGGGCATAATGACACTTCTATTACTTCTCTTAGAATCTCTAAAGCTTTCTTCAAAGGAGCTTTCATACTGAGACCTCCATTCTCCCCATAGGCTGTCACAGTCATGCTTTAATCATTACCTATGAAATCCTTTGAACCAGTAACATCCATTGATTATAATCTTTCTTGGAAAACCATTTTTCTTTTTGCAATTACACGCAGTAAATAAATTTCTGAATTAAAAATGCTGGTATGCAGACCACTTTCCTCATTTTCCATAAAAATAGTGTCAGTGAGAACAAATCATTCCTTTCTCCCAAAGGTGACATCCGAAGCAAATTTAAATCAGTCCATTGATTTTGACAGCCTTTTTCCAAATTTTTTTAACAAAGGTGACCATCTACTGTATACTCTAGATGTTCACAGACGACTCAGATTCTACTTACACCATACCAAAGATTTAAGAAAGTCAGATCAACTGTGTGTGTCCTTTACTAGAGTAAAATTGGGAAGACGTATGTCAAAATTTCCAATTTCCAAGTGGCTTTCACACTGTATTTTCTTTGTGTGTAAGGTTCAGGGTTTATCCCTGTGTATGAAACCAAAAGCCCATTCCAGTAGGATAGTGGGTACATCTACAGCATTCATGAAAAGAGTTCCCATTGATAACATCTGTGCAGCAGCAACTTGGTCACCAGTTCATACGTTTTATATCTCATTACTAACTGGATGTGCAGTCTAGAGCTTGTGCATCCTTTGGTTCTACCATTCTCTGGAACGTTCTTCCTTGATACCATTCAGGTCCTTTTTATGCAGGTTGGAAATCTGTCCCAAACATTGAATTGGACAAAAATAGACAACACTGGATAAGAAAGTTATGTACTTACCATAAAGTTAGATATGTGCTGTCTCATTTTCATGTTGAACTTGAAAATGATATGTGCTGTCTCATTTTCAACCAGTTCAACATCCCTTCCCTTCTAAATTGCCATCTATAAACTTCTGGTACTCGGGTCTGAACCAAGACCCTGTCTTCTTTAGGTGACATCGTCCATACGGGCACATTTAGTAAGCTTTTGACTTTATTCTATAGGGTTGTTATAGTTTTCAAGTAGACTCCTCTATAGTTAGTGAGCGTCAGCAAACCTGATCAGAGGTAAATTAGGTAGCAGGAGAAAATTATGGGTAAGGGTTGAGCCAGAGCCTCAGATCCAAAGGTCTGGAAGTGCCAAGGTCGGATCTGAATCTGAAATGTTGAACTGAATGAAAGTGAGACAACATGGATCTATCGTTATGGTAGGTACATAATTTTTGTTTTTCTTTGCTGAGCGGTGGATCTACTACTACTGGTGATCAAGCACTTTATGTATTGACCAGTATAGCATGAGATGAGTGTGGCTTCATTTCCTCCTCTTCTGTACCGGACTGGTAGAATGGATGATACAATGGAAAAACAAAATTATTACAGACATATACTATTAACCCATTTGCTGTATGGTAGGCTGGCAGGAATGTTGTACACACCTTGTTCTGACCTTGTGCAACAACCAAGTATTTTCGTATTATATATAAAACAGTTAAGAAAAGACAATAGTACAGAAAACTGTGCATACTGTACATTTCATGTTCTCTCTCCTGAATTTCTTTCCTCTACTAGTGAAGCAGGCTGGGGTGGTGCCTCCCCAGATCACTGTTCTGATAGTGCCACTGTTCATTAAAATGGGAAATGCCACTGGCATCACTCCTCATCCTGCTAAGCTTATGCCAGGTATCCACCTTCTGCACTGGGCTATCATACTACCCCAGCAGGTGCTTCTAAAAGTTCCTGTTCAGAAAGAACAGGCAAATCTTGCTGTCCCTGGCACACCATGCTGGAACCATGTATTCCACTTCCATAATACCTGAATTAGCCATGGGCACTTGCTCAGGTCTGCTTAAGAATTAGCATGGTAGTTCCATGTGCACAGACACACATTGGTGTATTACATATTGCTCAGTGTAAGACTTCACCTTGGCCCTACTGTATGCCTCTAGTGCTGTGCTGTGCCAGAGCACAACACTGTACATCTCCAGTGCTGTGCTCTGGCAGTAAGAATGACTATAGCAATGCAGTGTTACACTGTATACATGAGCATAGTGGTCACATGCTTCATGGCTGCTGTCATATACTGACATTTTTGAGTAGCTCTGTGGCAGTGATTCATAAATAGTAGGACTAAGTAGCTTCATTAGCACAATGTTGCATTTGCATAGCGGTTACATGCGTCATGATTCCTGTCACATGCTGACATTTTTGGGTAGCTCTGTGGCAATCATTCAGAAACAATGGCAGTAAGTAGCTTCCTTAGCACAACACTGTAGCCAATGTGTTGTGCATCTGTGGTTTGTCTCTTGTCTCAGTGGTCATACTCAGTGAATTATGTTGGAAATTAGTCCCTCTTTTCCCTATCACCTGATATGTAGGGTGCCACAGGGTTCCATTCTGGGTCCATTTTAATTTACCATGTATAAGTTTCTGCTAGGGAGACATTATTAGAAATAGAAGTTTAAATTTCCATTATTATTCTAATTATATGCAGCAATACCTCCCCTTCCCACAAGATTCTATGGTAGCTTTAAATAAACTAGCCTGCACTGCTTACCTTTTTGGTGATTACAACCTTCATCCTGGTTGATATTGCCATTCACAACTTGGGTCCCTGTTATCTTGCAGAGCCAGCCTGCTTGCACTCTTCCTTCATCCCTCCATAGATGCTTGAAGTTCAGAGTCTTTTTGTATACCTTGGGAGTATGTTTATTTGCTTCTTAGGGGCACTGTCTTTTGATATTTTTGCCAGAATGGCTCAGGATGATCTCAACACTTTGGTTTCAAGCATTCTTTCAAAACTTACCTGTGTCCTCATATATGAGAGAGCCTGTTTGTCTTTCTTATCTACTATACAAGTTTTGCTTGTTTAATTTACTTTTTGGTAAAAGTGCTTAAAAAGAAGCTGTTAAATAAATTTAGACTTGAACATAACCACTGTGTTAATTAACCCATGTTCACATGACATAAATTGTTAACACCATTTTATGCAACATTGCTCATTGCTGTACACTTGTAAACCAGTGGAAATTTCACATGTCCTATCTGAACTGGAAAACCAACGGTCTGAGCACTTCTAGTGCCCTAGTCTGCCCAGCAATGAACTCCGCATAAGGTTGCGCTCCTCCCCAGCCATAAATCCTTAGTACTGCAGGAACTCTGCAGATCTTTTTGTTGCCATTAAGGCACAATGACATCTCCAAACAGCTTTAGCCATTAGAGGGAAAGTAAAATTTTTTTTTGAACAGATAAGTGTTCTTTCTTGACATGTCACTTTGCAACAGGCAGTACCGATTATTGTAAACTTCCTCAGGACCTTTCTAAATGTATTTTTCCCCACAGTTCTATCTTATCTGTCTTTCTGCTAGCCCTCTCCAACCTTCATCAACCTATCTGCTGTCCATAGCTCTTTATCAGCTCAGTGACTGTTCCATTTCTAAAAAATATATATGTTAATAACTAGACAGGGTTTACCCACATTGTTGTACGATGGAGAGTTGCTTATTTTATGTTTACTGTATTACTGTGCTGGGTTCTCACAGCTTTTCTCTAGTGTTGTTAGTCTGTTTTTTTTCTTTGAAAGGGGGTTCATTGGAAAATAGTGTTATTTCAGTCCTTCATTACTGCCACTATAATGGATGAAGAACCTAAACAGGGACAGGGACTTAAAAAGTGTAACAACTGCAGGCATAAAATTCCTCCACAGAACCTACATTATTTGTGTGATGTCTGTCTTGGAAACTCTAACTTGTCCAGTGACTGCCTCATCTGCAAGAACTTCAGATTTCATGCAATTTCTAATGAGAAGAGAAAGATAGTCCTTAAAGGGTTCCTTCATTTGGAAGTACAGTAGAACCTCTGTAAGTTGACCACCCAAGGGACTGTAATGAACTGGTCAACATACGGAGGTGGTCAACATAAGGAACTAGACCTACTGTACTGATACGTACATGTACTTTACTTTCTTGCACAGCTTTTATTAAAGAATATCATACAAAACCATACATACAGTATCGTACAAAATGAATACATTTGCTGTTTTCTCATGGTTTAATCATTCTTTCCAAAAAAAAGAGACAGTCTTGTTCTGTTTCTTATTCTTATTACAAAGGTAAGTAGAGAAAACACTCAGCATACCTGGGTATTTTTCCACGGCCCATGACTTTAACTGCAATATCAGATGACTGACATCCTCTTCTTTTGGAGTCTCTGCAATTTCTGTGTCATCCTCACTTGCTTTTTCCACTTCAGCTGCTTCATGCACTTTTACACTGGTCTGTACTTCAGTCAGTATCACTCAGAAAATTGCTCCTGGGTCAGATTCATTATAGGTTGCGACCTCATCATCCATTGCAACAAAACCTTCAAAATCTACTCCTTTGAATTCTGCCATGGAAGTTGGACTGTCTGATGTGGCCAAAACATCATGCTCTTGGGTTATGACAAATCCAACTTTCTTGAAACACTTCTGTATCATTTCTGGCTGAACTTTATTCCAAGCAGAACTGATCCAGAGGACAGCATCCAGAGCCTTAACTGATGCAGCAGATGAAGTTGCTTCCACAGATGGACCACAGGATTGTGTTTTAGTAATGACCCACTGCAGGAGCTGGGCTTAATAGTGCATTTTAAATATTTTGATGCCTTGGTCAAGTGGTTGGATTTTTGAGGTCGTGTTTGGAGGCAGAAATTTCAGTGTCACGTTTATGAGATGATTCACTTGTGAGTGGCCAGAACAGTTGTCTACTGTCAGTAGACTAGACCATTTCTTCTTCTTCATTTCTCGGTCAATACCCTTTACCCACTCCTCAAATAAGGAATCTTTAAATAAAAAATATAACGACATCCTAACTCACTAAACTAATTTGGCCCTAGAAAAGTTAAAACTAAATTCTTTCTCTACATCTCCAAAATATATGCACAACCTAGCAATGAGAGTAAAAAGACATTCCATTGAAAATAATATTGTGAGTGTGATTCATGAAGGGAGGAATAATAAAAAAAAGTTTCTGATATAAGTGATATTTTAGATGCTTTTAAATATCACTTTTCAGAACAGTACAAAAATAAAGATTTTCAACATAGAATTTCAGATCATGGCTTGGACTTTTCCAAATTAAAAAAAAACTACCAGAAAATATAATTAATGATATTCAGAAACAAATTTTCCTAAAAGAAATTAATGAAAAAATTAAAGAAAGCAAAAATAACAAAGCACCAGGCATAGACGGTATTATTAATGAAATATATAAGATTCTACCATCCTCTGCTCTGTCAGTCTTACACAAGGCTCTGAGTGAATCATACTTACAAGGTATAATTCCACCATCATGGAGGTATTCATTAATTACCCCTATACTAAAAGAAAATAAAGATTCTTATCTCTGTAGTTCATATAGGCCAGTTTCTCTGATTAATAATGATTATAACATGTTAATGTCTATTTTAGTTAACAGATTTAAAAAATCACTAACACATCTTATCACTGAAGATCAAACTGGTTTTATTTATAATAGACATACTCAAGACAACATTCAAAGAATCCTAACCACCATAGATATCTTAAATAGAGATAATCAAAAAGCTGTTATAATCACTCTTGATATTGAAAAAGCCTTTGACTCATTAAATTGGAATTTTCTTTTTAAAATTCTTGAATCATATAAGTTCCCTATCCAGTTCATTACTTTTATAAAAAAATATTTATAATAATAATAATTTAGCCTATGTAAAATTAGGACAATTTATGTTTGATCTATTACTAAAGGTATCAAACAAGGATACCCAATGTCCCCAATTTTATTTGCATTAGCAATAGAACCTTTTTCATTGGCAATCCATTTTAATCCCCAAAATTAAAGGCATTTAATATATATAATCAATTTGACTCTAAGATAATGCTATTTGCAGACGATATCTTACTTACTTTAATAAACTCAGAAGAATCCTTACAAGAATTAGACTTGCTAGTTAAAACATTTTACTGCATCTCAGGATTAAAAATTAGCAGTTCTAAATCTAACCACATACTACAAAATTAAAAAACTCAATGATAACACTAAATAAGACTATAAATGAAATAATTGGGAAACAGGTCTCTTCTTTAAAATATTTAGGGATTGTACTATGTGAAAATATTGATTTAACTTTAAATACGAACTATAACAATATTGTGAACGTATTAAAAAACTCTTATAGGGAAATGGAATAAATTACATTTAAAATTTGAAGATAGGCGACAATTAATTAAAATGATTCTGTTACCAAAAATAAATTACATTGCTTTATCTATTCCTATATTACCAAGTAAAAGTCTTTTAAGAGAAATAAATAAAATTCTCTTAAAATTTTTATGGCATCCAAAAAAAAAATAGAATAGCTTTATCAAATCATATTAGACCCTGGGAGCTTGCAGGAATACATTTTCCAGATTTATAATCCTATATTAAAGCTTCTAACCTTAAAAGAATCTTAAATCGGATTGATCCAAAATTTTCTTCAGCTTGGAAATCCCTACACGCTACTATTATCCTAAATGAAAATAAATTAATAAAAAACTTACAACTAAATGAACTGAGCAACAAACTTTGGTATGCACTTTGTGTCAGCTTACAATATAATATTATTAAACCCACAAATCTAAATTATATAAACTATATTTACAATTTTAGAAGTTTTGTCAACAATATTGATATTAAACTATGGAAACAGTTACTATTCCCCTTTAAAATTACAAAAATCTTTTTTAATAATATCAACACAGATACTCTTAGTATTTGGGAAATGAAACATTTTACATGCTGGTATCAATGCACAATGAACTTAGTTACCCTGGACGCACAAAACTTATTTAAAACATTTAATTTATCAAAATCAGATTAGTTAGCTCTCAACAGCTTACTTCCATTTACTCAAGCTCTATGCTGAACAATAGAAAATTCTTCCTTTAAATCATATGCATGATTTAAATATAAAAATATATATCACTATACATGAAATACTACATGGAGAATTTAATTGGAAGAATTTAATTTCAAAACGTTATAAAATTATTATTAACTATAAAACTATCCCTAATCAGAAATTTAGATTTTATTACTAAAGATTATACATTGTCCCTAACCTCTGAGAATAAAACCAATCTTTTACATTCCATTAAATTAACCTCTAATTTACAAGTTTGGAATGTTTTTTCCTGGAAATTCTTGCATAGAGCTTTCTATACTCCTAGTAAAATTGCTAAATGTAATCTTTCTAAGGAGGTAACATGTTGGAGATGCTCTCTAAAATGCAAGGCTGATTGGTCTCATATTTTTTATGAATGCTCTCTCATTAAGAAATTTTGGAAAGAAATTGGTAATTTCTTTCAAGCTATCTTTACTGATTCCTTTATATTATCAAAATCTTTAATTTTTCTGAATGTAAATGAATCTATTACAATGAATAACAAAAATAAATATCTTCTCTGGACAATTTTGGCAGTAGCCAAAAAATGCATTACAAGAAGACGGAAATCGTCCTCTATTCCAGCCTTCAAAGACTTCATGATTTTATTGGACAAAGTAGCATTAATGGAAATAAAAGCTAAAGAACTAAGAATTTTTCCCAGAAAATGGACTAATAATCCTTGGGAGAAAGTTCTCTCTCTTATTAAGACAATGAATTCAGATGTACTTTCATCTACTTAACCAAATTGGAAGCAAGAATTATTGGATACTGTATAACCTTCTTTATATGTTTATATTATTTTGCTATTCCCTTTTCTTTTGCTCTTGAGGCCTTTGTAAATTTTGTACATAGTTTATCATAATTTGTCATTTAAATTGTAAACTTTTTTTTCTCTATTGTTGTTGGAAAATTTAATAAAAATGTTTGAGCAAAAAAAAAAATAGGGCACCAGTTATCCATGTGCATTTGTTTGATCTCCAAGTGACAGGGAGGTCTTCGGGCTTCAGGTTCTTGAATGTGGGTGGCTTTGCCGATTTACCAATCACCAAGGGCTTTAGTTTCTCTCCAAATGAGCTAGTGCAAAGCAGAACTGTGAAACATTCTTTGGAAAGTTTTCTGCTCTTACATTTGTCACCCTTCATGATGAGGCTTCTGTTAGGCATCGCCTTGCAAAATAGTCCGTACTCATCAGCATTAAAGATGTCGTCATCTTTGAAGCCTCTGGCGAAGTCCGAGAACTTTTTGATGAACTCTTCCACAACTTCTACTGGAGCTTCATTGGATTCACCACACAAGATTTTCTGGGAGATCTCGTGTCTCAGTTTAAATTTCTCGAGCCAACCACTGCTTGGAAATATGCCACCCTGAATTCCTGTGTGAATTTTTTAGCAACTTCTTGGATCATTGGCCTGGAGATTTGGGTGTTAACTGCCCTCATTTGTTTGAACCAGCTTAATGTGGCTTCATTGACTTCATCGAGGGAAGTTTTCCATCTATTCCGCTGTACGTCTCTACTTTCCTTACCATATCTCTCCAAGTACTCATGTTTACGTTTTTGGACGTTGCTAATTGTGGTCTTGCTAACACTAAAATGTTCTGCTGTCTTTCTGTGGCTGCTGCTTTCCAGAAAGTGTAGAAGATCAACCTTTTCCTTCAATGTCAGCTCTTTGAGTTCTTTCCTTTAGGCCATCAAGTCTCGATTAGCTGTAACATTTTTCAGGACGTACCTACAATTCAGACTAATCCTTCACATTGAAAAAAATCTTCAGCAACATGTGATAAACAATAGGACATTAGGCCTAATCCAACACACGGTCATAATAAAACATGAAAAAAGAACTTGTACTAAAGAAGAAATAATACAACTAAGGAGCAAAGCCCACATCTTCTACCCCTTGGTGTAGAGTGGACCAAGTTATAGAGGGTAAATTAATATTGTTGTCACAGTCCAAGTTTTCAGGATACAACTTACAGAGGTGGTCAATATAGAGAGGTCGGTCTTCCATTGAGTATATGTGGTGCATGTCTGGTCTATGAAAATTAGGTCAACTTAAGGAGGTGGTCAATGTAGGAAGTGGTCAACTATGGAGGTTCTACCGTATTAGTTATAGGTTCATAGGTGTTTACTAGGCTAATGACCACAAGGACCCTTTTAAGCCTAGCCATGCATCGCAAATCTCTGCCAAGTTCTGATACCCTTGATAAGTGTAAGCAGGGGCTTGGGTGATGAAACATTTACAAGCTATGGCCTGGGAGATGAAGCATTTATAGGTTGCCTGTGTCCATCAGAGACATAGGGGCCCAACCAGCGATGAATTTTCTGGTCCCCATCCAGTTGTCCAGGTTGCAGTTGAATTGGGTTAAAAAGGAACTCTGCTTCACATGGATGGAGAACCTGTTCCAGAGATGGAGTGATCTCTGGGATACATACCTGCCCCTCCAGCAGGTCCTGTTTATGTCACAGGCAAGGTTAAGTCTTTAGAATGGGTAATTCTGGTGCTGTTTGTTTTGCAGATATCCAGGAGGTCCATCAGAGTGGGGTCTGAAAATGTCCTGTGTGTCAGGCATAGCTGTCCCCTCAAAAGCCTGTAGGAGACAGAATACAAGGATAGAGCCTTGAGGCGGTCTGCATAGGACATTTTATTTAAGCCCTGTATTCTTTTAGTGAGGAACCTCTGTGGACGTTCCAGTTGTTGGACATGCCTGATTGGATATATACCAAAGTGGGCATTGTATTCAATGATAGGTCTGATGAACGCCAAATACAGTGGAACAATGACTTCCTTGGAATTAGATGCTATACCTTTGTTTATAAGCTGTTGATTTCCTCACTACTGTAGACACATGATGGTCAAATGCTAGATTACTAACTATGTGTGTCCCTAAGCCCCTTGACTACTGTCAATATGATAGTTATCAGGTGTGGATGACTTCCAAAGGATACTATTATGCATTTCTTAGCATTTAGTTTTAGTCAATGGCTCTGACACCAGTTGTTTGTCTGTGTCAGCCCCTCCTGGAGAACATTTGTGTCAGTGTGGGATTCAATGACAGCTCCTAATTTCCAATCCTCTGCAAATATAGTCAGCCGGAGACGACTGACATTGGCTTTGACTTCAGAGAAGTAAATGCCAAAAAGGAGCGGTCCAAGGACTGATCCCTAAGGGACTACACTTGTGACTAGCCTCTTTGTAGAGGTGAACTCCCCAATTCTAACTTCCTGGGTTCTGTCTGTGAGCCAGTAAGCTATCCACCGGGTGACATATGAGTTTGTACCTAACCTTTTGAGTTTGTCAACGATGCCTGAGTGAGGTATTGTGCCAAATGCCTTGGACAGGTCAAGGTAGGCAGTGTGAACCATTTTGCCCTCACCCATTGCTGTAGTGACCTTTTCAAAGACATCCACCAGGTTGAGTACACATGATTTGCCCTTGACAAAACCAAACTGAGTTGGGCCCAGTGTCTGGATATTTACTATATCACTTGATAATTTCCATGATAATGCTTTCCATGGCCTTACATATAAGACTAGTGAGACTTATAGGTCTGTAGTTTCCAGGGTCCGTAGATGGCCCACCTTTGTGCAGAGTGATGCTGTTCTCCATTCATGTGGCACAAAGCCTGTTTGGAGGCAATTCTAGAGTGCCTGATAGGTCATGTTACATGCTGTGTAGAAGGCATCCTGGGATATTGTCTGGGCCCATTGATGCAGTGTTCTTGGCCTTAGATAGAGCATTAAGGACCTGTTCCTTGGTGAGAGCAGGGGGAGTTATATTAGATGGTATTTCCTGAGGGAAGGTTGCGGGGGGGGGGGGTAAAGTTGGAGCTGAATTTATCGGCCAGTAGGTTTGTTTAAATCTTCTGGTCAAGTATAGGTGGCTCCATTTACAATGAGCTTTGCACATATTTGTGTATTGCCTTTGAGGTTGCAGACATAGCTAAATAATGCTTTGTGGTTGTCCTTGGCCTGTGAGGCCAGATTCACCTCAAATTTGGCTTTGGTAGACTTTATTTGTCCTCTGAGATGTTTAGTTTGATAAGAGTGCTTTTATCCTGCTGGGTGCTGCACCTCCTAATTTTTGCCATAATTTTCTTCCTTCTGTTATACAGCCTATTGATTTTGTGATTCTACCAGGGTGACTTGTTTTTTGAGTTAGTTTTGTACTTCCTGGTGTGTACAGCTGCCTCTATGCAGCTATTAACATGCTTGTACATGGTTTCTGTGAAAAGTTCTGCATAGGCAGCAGTGTTCTGAGGGTTTATGGGGGCTTGAAACTTTGAAATTTACATCAAAAATAAATATACCTCAAGGCTGGTGAAACAGGACAATGCACTTGAGCTGCTCCATGTTCAAATCACCATAGGCAAAATCCAATATTACTTTCTTGACAGCTAGAGGCCCTTCTCTATGATCCAGGAAACCCATACTTTGTGTTTAAACTTATTAGAAACACTAACCATCCAACCCAATACTATAATCATGGGCAACTTTAATTACCCCACTAGTAACTGAGAATCCTGTATGACACCAAATGTACAGGCAAAGAGATTCCTGGATTTTGTAAACACAAACTCTCTGAACCAGATAGTCAGTACATCAACCAGGGGTGCAGCCATACTGGATCTGGTCCTCACTAATATGGGAGAGTGCTGCTCACCCCCTAGTGTAATGTCTTCCCTGGTAAGGTCAGACCACAAAATGGCCTCCTTTGAAGTAAAAATAAAACCCGGACCCCAAGCTAAACCTGGAATATTCAGGAAGTACTCTAAGGCTAACCTCCTGCTATTAAGTGATAACCTGGTAAAATTTCAAGCCCCCATAAACCCTCTATGGTGATTTTTTTCCATTCATGATCCTGATAAATTTTCTCCCAGGGTAGCAAGAACTGAGAAAAGAAAAGAAGTGCATAGAAGAATCAGAACTTCCTGTTTCAGAGAAGTTGGCCCCGCCAGAATTTCTCAAAGTTGTTTCTCATTCACCCAGGTGAGGTCCTTTCACTGCAACCACACCAGTCAGGTCATCTTCCACCACCTAGAATAAGTAGTTGGGCAAGATAGACTCAGTCCCAAGAAGGAGAAAAGATATTTTTTTCCTCTGACCAAGAATTATACAGGCTGATACTTTCCAGACCTGCTGCACTATCTTTCTTTCACTCTTAAAAGTCCCTTAGGAGCCCAACATCCCTTGATTGGGAGCAAATGATGACTGCCTTCATGAAATCACAAGTATAACACAGTGTCATCTTGGCCCAGATGGTACCAAAGTGTGCTCATAAACACAGTTCACGACCCTCAAATCTGGTCCTTCTCCAGGCCCTGTTTTGGCCCTGGTAGTGCTGGAACTGATACTGATATCTACACCTTGCCCTACACCACAGACCGATATTTCTTTCTCAGCGCTGATGCCATCAGCACTGGTGATGTCCTCAATCCTGGAAATCACTGGGTCCTGAAAGTTGGGGTCATCTTCTCATTAGTTATGGCATCAGTGATGCTGGCTCCATTCTCAGAGTCAGAGTGTTCAATATTTGAGATCACAGTACCCAAGATCCCTGTTGTCACTAAGATGCCAGAGTTTTTTGGTATATGCAGCTGAATTTAGGTGCTCACTAGTTGATTTTGACTTTGATTCCTGGGGCACTGTTGACCTTCCCCTTGGGTATTATGATGGAACTGGTGGTACAGAGGACATCAGATTCAGGGTCTTTGGAAGTACAGGTACAAGGTCCACCACGTCTGCCCATGACACCACTAAAGTTGGGGCTTTCCTCTGATCTTCATATTTAATCCCTCATGGCAAGAGGACTTGTAGGCATAGACTGTTGCAATGTGGGCTGTCCACTTCTCAAGAGAGTTAAGACAGCTGACACCTCAGGAAGAGGCAGTTTAAAGAGAAGCAAATAGACTTTCCTATGGAGTCCCTTTCCCAAGAAACAGATTTTGATGAAGTGGAGGATTCCCCGAAAATTACTCCCAGAAGATGCTTTCTTTAATGATATTCTGGAAATGATGAGGCACTAGGATCTTGTCCCATAGACCCACCTCCCCAAAGGAAGAGATCTTACAGGAAGCCTACGAGACTTCTCACTTGGTAGCTTGGGTAGTGCCTTTACTAAACAAGTTAGTAGACATAATCTGTTGTAAATTATGGAAAGAAGTGGACATGGTTGAACTGATTACAATGAGAACAGATAGAGTGCTGCATACCCCCCAAGTACAAGCAGCACTGAAGCATGGTACCCCTTCTGGACTACATAGTGGTAGCTACAGCCACTAAGAAGATTCCTGGGCCATGCATCCATTGAGCAGAGACTACAGAATGTAGAGAAGTGAGTGTATGTATCTGTTATATTCTCTATCAGTGCCCTGGATTACATGGTGCACACTGTTAGATTTCAAAGGGATTTAGCAGATAAAACAGCTGACACCATGAACAGTTGCCAGTGAATGACAACAAGGCATCATGGAACTTATAAACAATGACACTGGTAATCTCCAAACTCTGGACCCTACCCAGTTCGGGTTTGTAAAAGGTAGATCATGTCTCCTAAACCTGATAAACTTCTTTGAAGCGGTCACCAAAGCTGTAGATGAGGGTAAGATGGTTCACACAGCCTATCTAGATCTTGCCAAGGCTTTCGACACTATCCCCCACTATGGAATTATAGATAAACTCACTAAACTAGGTATAAATCCCTATGTCACAAAATGGGTTGCCAACTTGCTCACTGACAGAACCGACACTGTGAAAGTGGCAGACTCTAAATCCAACTTCAGACCAGTGACAAGTGGAGTACCACAGGGTTCAGTCCTGGGTCCTCTCCTGTTTGGTATCTACTTCTCTGAAGTACAGGCTAACACAGAAGGTCTTTGGCTAACAAAGTTCGCAGATGACTGCAAACTAGGAGCCATAATCAGAACTCCTAACGATGTGGACATCCTATAAAAGGGCCTCACTGAGACAGATGCCTGGTGTCAAAGCCATGGCCTCAAGCTCAATGCCAAAAAGTGCATTGTCATCCCTTTTGGTAAAAACTCTGTACCCATGAACTACCACATAGGCGATAGTCAACTTAATATTGAAAGTGTTATAAGAGACCTTGGGACACAGGTGGACAGTAGTCTCTCCTTTGATGATCACATCAACACAGTAGTCAGGAAATCCTTGTATGTGGCGCATCTCATCACAAAGGGTTTCTCATCCAGGAAAAAAAGAGGTCATTGTTCCCCTCTACTCATCACTCATTAGACCCATTATAGAGTACAATGCCCCTTTTGGTATGTACCTCACAAGACATGTACAACAACTGGAAAGGCCGCATAAATACCTCAGAGGATTACCGGCCTCAAACAGATGCCCTACACTCAAAAACCTCCAGCTTTACTCCGTCGCATATCGCCTACTGAAAGACGATCTCTGCCTAACATACAAAGCTATGTCAAACCCAGAGCTGTTGAACTTGCTCCACCTAAAGAAATCCCAATCTCTCTGAGCTACACGTTCTAGGGACCTAAACCTTGTCACCACAATAAACAGAACATGCAGGAGGGATAGATTCCTGTCCCAGAGACTTCCCATACTCTGGAACAAACTACCTATCTATCTATATCAAACAAAGCTCCTCATTAGCACTCTGCAAGAAAAATCTTGATAATTGGATGGGAGATAGGAAATTCACCCCAGGGATCACTTCTGTGGCTCTTGTCGACAGTGGCACAGGACAACAATTTTCTTGGGTGGCGAAAGCCAGGGATCTGTTTGGCTAGGCTTATATAGGCCCTAGGGCCAATAGCCTAGTACCTACCTATGAACAACTGGAGACCCAAGTGGCAACAATGAGTGCTATCTTCTTATTGGCCATGTATTTAATCCCCAATGCCACTGATGGAACAGCTGGGGCAGATGTCTTAGAATTACTAATGAGAAGAGAAGCCTGGCTGTGCCTTACACACATCCAAGACCTTTTTAAAGTGGTGATCACCTATGCCCCTTTTACTGCACCACCTTCTTTGGGCAACAAGTTAAGGAGAAGCTGTTGCTTTGTGAGCAAAAGGAGAAAAATACTCTTAGCGGTTGAAGTGAAGTTTGCAGCCCCTCAAAGAATGTTCCAAAGGAATCTAAAAATGGGCTAAGGAGTTATGGTTTTACAAGTCCCTACAGCCCCACAGCAGACAACAGCAAGACAGGAGTTTCTGGGATAAGAGAGACTTCAGTCAAGCTACCACCCAATAGGCAGAGGTGGTCTCAACCACCAGGGTTCACGAGGACCCTCTGAGGATTTCTCCGCTATAAATCTTGAAGGGCTGCCCAACTGCACCACTTTAGAGACAGTAAGTGGTTGTCTTTCCTAGACCTTCTGGTATGGGTCATCATGTTGGACAAGTGAAAGAGGGCAATTATATCCAGAGACTACTATATTTTCTTTTTGGAAATGCCCACAGGCATGTGCATTCCTCTGAGAGTTCCACCCCAACAATGAAAAACAGCCAAGAAGGAGGTTGAGAACCTCCTCTTAAACAGAGCTGCTTAGGGGGGCCCACCAGATTACAGTGGATCTGGATTTCACTCGAGGTTCTTCTTAGTGCTCCAAACCACAAAAGGCCACATGCTCATTCTTGTCTTAAGTTGATTGAACCAATTTGAGAAGAAAGAATCCTCACAGATGGTCTAGGTGCAGTCCATCCTGCTGTGTTTCCAGGTAGAGGACTGGAAGTGCTCAAGATGCCTATCTGCATATAAAAATAGCGAGGTTATCAAGAAGATTCCACCACTTCCAGGTGGGAGCCAATCATTGAGTTCTGGGCCTGGTGTTTTGCATTCTTCACAGCCTCCCAGGTGCTTAACAAATGCTTGGCTCTGGTCACCGCTCACATGTGACTTCTAATAGTATGGATTTTTTGTGACTTCTAATAGTATGGATTTTTCGTGACTTCTAATAGTATGGATTTTTCTGTATCTAAACAACTGGTTCCTAGCAGCCTCAGCAATGCATAATCTTATTGCAAGGCAGTACTTGCTCCAGCTGTGCTTGTCCTTGGGGATCATGGTCAATGTGGCCAAATCCCAGTTGGAACCATCTGAAAATATAGTCTTCTTAGGGACGAAAGACGCACAGACACTGGAAATCCTAAATCACACCTGTTTTATTTATGTAGAATTCCATTAAAAAAATTCCAAATGCATAAAACTGTTAAAGCACTTTCATCTTAAGGCATTCTAATATTTCTTCAGATAACAAGAATCCATTCATTCAGCCATTTTATACAAAAAGAAGTCATATGACCATTTTGTGTCAAAATGTTTAATGTGACGTAGTTGTAAAAAACAGCAAGTGGTTGCCTATACATAGTAAAAAAAAAGGCATTGTTGCTATGTAAAATAAGGAAAATATATAAAATCCAACTCTTTTATTTTAAAACAAAAAATTAAACATAAATCAATCAAGGGTCTTTAACGGTGATAAGCTTTTAGCTTAAAAATACTGTTTATAGATGTAACACCATTTAAACCAGGAAAGTTGCGTGCATTCAGGCGCAATTGCCATAGGAGTTCTTTCTTTTCCAAGAATAACCCTCAAGGACCACGTTTAGGGTTTGAATTCAGTTTCTCAAGCACAATAAACTTAAAAGTGTGCTCTGGGAAATGCTGAGATGTCTAAACAAGGCATTAACTTTATTGCCTGTTCTAACAGCATGAGTGTTCTTACATTCTTTGTTTCAGTGTCCGTTAGGTTTTGCGTGTATAAAATACTGTACAATTTTGGCACAAGGCAGCATATACTACTCCTTTTGTCAGGCAATGAAATTTACCACTAATCCTGCAAATTGGCTAATAAGGCATGTGTTATCTTTACAAACATTACATGTTTCACATGTAAACATTCCGTTGTGTGCATTATGTGCGTGTTTGTGGTTGGTTTCAAAGAAGTGTTTTAAATTAGTGCCTCTTCTGTAAGTAATATTTGGTTCATTATTCAACTTTCATTCTGGGTAGAAGCATTCATGTGTAATAGACCAATTCTTATTCAGTACCCATCTAATAAATCGATGATTAGTTAAATACATGCTGATAAAATTACAGTCATACAGGGTTCTATTCTCATGGGTAACTAAAACATCACTCGAATTAATACTGTAGTCTTCCTGGTGCAAATCTCTAGCCCCTAATAAAACTGGGTTTATATACATTGTATCTTCTTTTGTAAACCACCTTGCCCGTTGAGTTATTAATAAAAAAATTGGAAGAACCCCTTCTTAGGAACATGTTTGCAAGAGTGTTGCACTCATTTGAAAAGCATTTGTTGTTGCAGTCATTTGGGCCGTTCAAACGAACTGGCCCTTGACTACAACCTTTTTTTGGTTGACTGGATGGGAGCTAGAATAATGAAGACATTAATTAGAATAGGTGGGCTTCATGTAGATTGTGGAAACTAATATTTTATTTATGATTTTATTTTATTTTGTATGTAATCTTTGGTAAGTTTACCATCTAAGTATGAAATGGAATCTACACCCACCTCATGGGTAAACTGTAAGAAGTCTGTAGTGTTAATGCATTCCAAGAACACTGGTATGTCCTCCAGGTCACCTTTCCAAAAAATAAATATGTCATCAGGATTGTCTTCTTAGGGTGCCACTTGGACAAACTGAACCAAACAGCTTAGGATTTGGTGTAATGGTTAAGGTGTTTATCTCACAAACAGAAGGTAGGTTCATAGGTTCATAGATTAGTACTAGGCTAACTGCCCTTTTGAGCCATTTGAAGTCTAGCCAGTCACCCCATGTGAGAATAAAACTCTGCACCTTGTGTCTTTAAGGTAAATACTTTAACCATTATGTCATCTTCCCACCTCCCCACCCTTATGTCGTCCTCCCATGTACAAGCAAACATGCCCCCAGAGAGGATTTCTTTCATAAGCAAAGAAATGTCAAACCTTTCACAAGACCCTAAACCTCCTGCCACTACCATTTTCAGAATGATGAGATTCATGGCATCCACAGTTCAACTAGTTCCTTATGCATGACTGAATTGGAGGATTTTACAATGGAGTCTTAAAAATCAGTAGGATTAAGCTTTCCAACCCATGACTTACAGTGTAAAAATGTGAAAGATTTGCCTCAAGAGCTTACTTTGTTGAAAGAACCTACACAGTCCCTCTGCAGAAATGTCATCTATCGCTTCACATCTGATTGCCACAGTGACCACAGATGCAGCCATCCTTGGATGGGGGGCATTACTTAGACTTAGGCTGTCTAGGAAATGTAGACTTCACATGAGGCCCAACTGCAGATCAGTGTTCTTCAGTCCCCTTAGCACTACATGCATTTCAGGACTCACACCCTAAGGTGCAGTAGCCATACTCTTGGATAACATGACAATGTTGTGGCACATAAAAACACAAGGAGGAACACATTCTTACCCTCTGTTTAAAGAGGCTGTGAGGGTCTAGGAAGAAGCTCTGTCATTACACTGCTTTCTCATAACAATGCACATGTGATGACCTTGTAGCAGCCAATGCCATTAAATGCGAAGTAGATGCTCTTACCCAGTCTATTTCAATGCATAATCCACAAAACACTATCTTGGCACTAAGAGCATAGAGGGATTGTGCACTACTGTCCTGGATCTGGGTCTCCAATCTCCTGTTCACTTACAGAGCCACTCCACTCACTCCATTAACCAATACCACTCAGTGCCCCTCTATCCACAGTAAATGATTTTTACTCGTAGTATTTTTCACATACACACATATGCACACAATGTCTAGGGAAGGCTGTTGAATCCTCCAATTCCATACAGCTTTTTTCCTGGGCATAGTAGTACTGCCATCACTCTGAAGAAAGTTGTAGACTTCCATTTACCTGTATGCTTTGATTGTGCCACTTGATAGTTTATTTACAGGTAGTTGGCAGAAGGATTCTTGAAGATGTGGTCCCTACAGTTTGTTATTCCTCAGTGTAAATGGTAACACTCTTCTCAATTAAGCATCACCTTCTCCTACGATAACAGATGAGTATGAAAGAGCATTGGAATGCAGTGGTCACTGAAACTTTTTAAGACTCATTTGGGATGCAATTAAAGAAGAAACAGATATGAAGCTATTGAGACAAACTCGTACTGTTGTGGTGGATGTATGGCTAGCTGGTTTATGACCAATCTCTGTAGCAACAATGAAGTCACACAACGACTTTGGCTATATAATTGTGACTTACTGAAATATTGAGAAAACAAGTGTGGACTTGCTGTGAGAACATCATATCTGTGAAAATTAGCTAGTTATTTTAAAGTACAGTACTCCTTGTAGCAGCTAGCTAGGAAACTTAGATAGTTGGAGTTATTTTTTTCTGCATGCATTCTATCTGTTTTTTGGTACTTTACTTGATCTTTGTGTGCCAGCCTATGCATATTTTATTTGGTACTTGTACTGTTTTCTTTATTATTTAAGTAAAACCCATTTCAATTATCTTTAAGCTATTGTGGTTGGTATGTATTTATTACAAGAGTATTTATGCACTATTGCTTAATTGAGAAGAAGGTAACCTTTTACTCTGAGGAGTAATAAACTATAAGGGCCAATTCTTTGAGACTGCTTTGGCTGACTACCTGTAAAAGACATATCAGGTGGCACAATTAGAGCATACAGATAACTGGAAGACTCTGACTTTCTTCAGAGTGGTTGCAGGACTGTCAGGCCCAGGAAGAAATGTGTGTGGAATTGGAGGATTCAGCAGCCTTCCCTGGAAATTGTGTGCATGTGTGAGTATGTGAAAATAATACTTTAAGTGAAAGGCAGTTACTGTGGATAGAGGACTGCTTTGAGACATTGGTTCATGGAGAGAGTGGTGTGGCTCTGTAAGTGAACACTGTGCAGAATAATTTGGGTGTGGAGGTTGTAGATCCATAATCCAGACAGTAGTGCACAATCCCTCCATGCTCTTAGTGTCAAGGTTGCGTTTTGTAGATTATTCATTGAAACAGACTGGGCAACAGCATGTACCCCACATTTAGTACCAGTGGTTGCCACAAGGTCACCACAGCACACATCAGATACATTGAAATTGATAGCAAACAACTTAAGCAGACAAATACTGCTCCAACATGAATGGTCACTCAACAGGGTGATAGTCTTCAACATATTTCATCAGTGGGGAAGACCCTGTTGTAATTTCTTCACTTCGTCTTCCAATACCAAATGCAACCAATTCTTCTGTATTGGTCATCAACCAGGACAGTCACCAAGAAATGCATTCTCCCACAATATGCCCCAGTGTCTCCTTTATACCTTTCCTCCAATAACACTAATAACCCGGTTCTTTCAGAAAGCTTAAGCATGTAAAACGTGTGTTATTCTAATAGCCCCATTCTGGCCTCACCAAATATGTTTTCACTTGCTGTGGTCTTACCCCTAGAGGAGCCATCTTCTCCTTCTGCAGAGCTCTCAGGTGATGCATCCATTCAGTCTGCCTCACACAGAAATGTACTACTGTCACTTAAATGCACAGTAGTGTTTCTCCACTTCCAGTAATGAACAGGAACCATTTGTTCCTTCCAACAGCTATTGATTTAATTACAGCCTGTCAGAAACCCTCAAGACGGATAATTTACAGAGGCAAATGGAAAAAAATTTCAATCTGGACATAGAAGTGTAATGTACTCCTGGATCCTGTTTTTAACTTTGTGGCAGAAAGTTTTAGAAAAGGAGCCAGCTACTCCTCAGTCAAGGTTCACTTGACAGTCCTATATTATTTTCATGATGGTTTTCAGTTGACTTCATTGGTTTCACATGAGACTTGTAAAACCTCCATCAAAGGTATTTTTACAGCAGACTACCTTTAGTAAAATCAAACCCTTCATGTGATCTATGAGACTCGTAGACTTTGCACTGGAAGTGTCAACCAAATCACGACTCAAACCAGCTAATTCCATTCCTGTCAAGTTTTTGTCTGTTTGTAGCTACAACATCAGCAAGAAGGATTTCTAAGTTTTACACTTTGTTCTCTCAGCACTCAATTTCATCCAGACAGAGAGTCATTCTCTAAATTAATGTTTCATGCAAAATGTGGCAACATTAATTAATTTGAACCAGTCTATACAGTTACCATTTTTCTTCTACAAATATTACAACAAAGGGGAATATCTGTTTCTTGTTTGGATGTTTAAAGACATCTCCATTTTCATCTTGCCTGGACAAAGGATTTCAGAAAGGATGAAAAACTCATTGTGTCCTATTCTCCAGCCAGGAAACGTCTTGAGGTGGATTATTTGGCATCCATGTCTCAAACACATAATATGCTTACAACTGGCCACGCGGTCATATTCCTCTGTAGCTATATTGAAGAATTTCCTACAGCCTGTGCATTTTCACTACCTGTTCTAATTTACTCTAGGCTTTGTGCTAAACATCTGTAAATCCTGACTGCTGTTTCTGTTGCCCCTGAAACTGTTTCTGCAATGCTTACTTGAATGCTGCTAATATATTGATTATTTTTTTATTATTTTATGTATATTGATTGTTACTTATTTGTCACCAGTTCAGATAGGTGACATCAAAACATTCATCATTCATCAGTCCATCAGTTCATCTAAGTAATGTTCTTCTCAAAATTAGTTAACAAACTGCATCTAACAAATCCAGTCACATTTTTTTTCTGCATGGCAAATGAAGCAAATTTCTGTTAGTTTTGCCTCAGCTTCTACACAATTAAATGTTTTTTGCATCAGAAAGTCTTTGAGTTGTATCTTTGGAAAAATACCAAAAATATTGAAGAAGCAGGAGAAAGACAGGCTGAAGTTGAGTCTTCTTTGTTCCCAAACTCTACACATGTATAACAAATTTGCTATTTCCAAAATATCGAGAAGCACTTGCACAGGACCTGGGCACAGTAAGCAGACCAGCATCTATATTAAACACTGACCCTAACATCTGAGAGCAGTATGTAGTCACTATCTCTGTAAAACATTTGTTGGTCACCATGGTGCAGATATCACTTCAGAGAGCATATTAACCCTTATCAATATATATATTTCACAGGTTACTAAGATTACTGGTGTAAGCTACCTGCTGTAATTTAGATTATCATTCACTCTTTATACTGTTGTAATACTGCTGATAGTACCACTGCACCTCCTCTTAGTACCCTGTATACATTATTGATTGTCTGATTTATACAAATGTGTAGTATGTGAATCAATGCACTGATAAAGGTACTACTACATGGTTTACATCTGTAACTTGGACCACTAGATATTGAGCTGAGATCACCAACATTCTTGAAAGATATTCAGTGAAATGGTCTTGTCTTATTTAGGTAGATTTTTGACATTGCTTTTATGATATTGAGGATACACTGACAGAGGTATTTCTAAATCATTGATGTTATTTTGTCAGTCTGACTGATCTGACTGCTGGGTACCAAGCTTCTCATAAGATCTGATCCAGCTATTTGCTAGTACTCTAGTGCCTCGAGCTCCTGCAAACTTTCCTATCATCACAAACAAATCTGTCCTTGAGATCTCATTTGCCACCATAGCAAAAAGGATTGTATCTGTCACCAAATCTAAGCACTCAGCTTTATTAAAATCTTTAGGGAATTGTTAGGGCTAACATTGAATCTTGGAGTTTATCTTCTGATAGTAAATCATTTTTGTTATATTTAGTGTGCTTTCTGTACTCTGTTGTTGATTACTTTATACTTCAATGTGACATCTCCACTCTGGGCCTGTAGTCAAGGAGCCTGAATCCTCACCACTGACACTGGAGAGGGATGTTCACTTGGAATACAAATGGATACACTCAGTATTTCCAGATGCAGACCTCTCTCTGCATCAAGCACAATTTCCTTTAAAAGCACACAGGGAACACACTCAGCCTGAGATCTGTGTTTCTCTCTCTCTCTGTCTCTCTCCAGGTCCCCAATAAGGATCTCCAGTGGCACAGCTGTAGAGTTAAGTCCTCAGCCGAGTCCTCCAGCACACTCTTTGAAACCAGTGCTTCGTGTCCCTGCTCCAAGTACTTGACACACACACACACACACACACACACACACACACACACACACACACACACACACACACACACACACACACACACACACACTTTAAGATTTGATTTTCATACACACACACACACACACACACACACACACACACACACACACACACACACACACACACACACACACACACAGACACACTCACACCTGAGGAAGACTAGCAAAGATTTACCCACTGTGCCCCCTTCTGGCCAGACTATAAAGTAGTTATCTCTGCCACCAGACACTACAAAGCCAACTACCTAAGTCTGTTGCAAGGGTACCCAGTTATATTGTGTGAAAATAATATTAATACAAATGGTAATGTTGACCAAACAGTCAGGCTTCAGGAGTGGCTACAGTGTCACCAACAGATATAAGTACTTTCAAAGGTTAAAATATTGTCTAAAGTACCAGCCACAATGAAAAGTTTAAATATATTTAGTAATAAAGAAGAAAAGAACACAAAATTACTAAATATCTGTTTACAATAAACACCAGAGTTTGTCACAGAAAATATTAAAATAACACCGATGAACAGATTCACACAGGTACAGAAAAACAGTAATTAATTAGTGTAACTATAGTTTCCTAACCGATTTAGAGAATTACCATCCCTGGTCGCTTACTAGAGCAAGGCAAGATGAAGTAGGTGAGGGATCCTTCTATGTCAGGTTCCAAGAAACAGACTGCCTTGAGACTTCTGTCTCATCTAATATTAGGGTTGCCACCTTTCATCGTGGCTAAAACCAGAGTAAAGTCACACCCCTCACGTCATCAGTAACCCCGCCCATCCCACCCCTCTCCCACCCATTTTGTGACATCACAATGATGTCACTCGACAAGGAATGCCCTCTTTTTCTGTTCCTGCTGCCAGCTTTCGGCTGATTTACAAACTCTGATAGTCTGTTTCCTTTCTGGAACAGAATACCAGAGTTTGTACAGTGTTTTCCGGACTACCGGAGAATCAGTTTTTCTGGATAGTCCGGAAAAAAAAACGGAGGGGTGGCAACCCTACCTAATATTAAAACATTATTTATGTACAGAATGACGTCACATACATCTGTTCATCTGACTCCTGGTTTCCATGCAACCCACCATTGCTAGAAACTGCCAGGATTTAGCACAAAATTGCCAGGATTTAGTGCCTACAAGAGCATTGATCAGATCTGGTGCAGCTTCTGGAAGTCATAAAATAATTACAAACTTCCACTCCTCCTACAGAGACTAACAAACCATACTTCTTATAAACATTGCGTCTCTGGCTTCATTTAAAACTGTGAGATAATATCCTTATGGCCTAGGCCAAGTAATTTAATTTCATTGCTATGTCTCAAAGTCAGGTGTATTGAGGTTAACCTCTTCTCTTTCAGTATTTTCTATTACAATATATACATTTAAGCAGTTACAATAATGCATGTACATTTCTTTTCTTTCCAGAAAGGCACACTGTTGATTTTTAACACAAGCAACTTTACAAATACATTTTCAACACAAACATCTGTACAAATCAGTTTGATACACAAATGACATACAATTCTTTACAAAATTCCAGCTAGCTGTGCTGGCATATTTTATACATCCACTGCCCTACTTCTCCTGGCATAGCTGGCAATACCTTACATCGTCACACTCAGCTTCTGAATGATCAGGCAGTAGCCTGACATCTGCTTTTTGAACTGATTGCCAGAGTTAAAAAAAAACTAATTATATATCAAATAATAAGAAAGTTTTGTTATGGGTCTTTTCACCTTCTTATATTTGTGTTCTTGGTTGATTTTGTTTGTGTTCACTAGGTGCCTCAGTGGTTTGTTATTATTTATTTATTTATTTATTTGCATTTGTTTTCTGGGATAGTCCACTGGGCCTAGGAGTGCCCATTTTCAGTGGAGGCCCGAGGAGAAAAGCTCCACATACTATATATACAGTGATGAGATAAAGTTGCATAAGAACTATTAACAGATTCAAGTTACTAGTAAGCAACATTATACAAAATACAAAAATGACAATGATTTTCATCCAGGTACAATATAAACATGTTAAAACTGTTAACAAATGCATTAAATGTGAGCATAAACTTCACCCACAAGATGTGTGCTGTCCATTTGACAATTCCATATGTATAGCCTTTGGTCCTCAGTCTCCTGTGGACAGGAGGTCCAAACTAGTCATTAAGGGTCTTCTCCCTCCCGCTCAGTCTGAAAAACACAAGAGGAAAAAAGAAAAGAATAAGGACTGGAAAAAAAGAAAATACAGGAATAAGACACAAGCTTCTGCTTCCCTTCCTCAAGACAAAAGTCTTCCCCATTGGTACCAAAACCTGAGTCTCCTCAGCTTGAAATTATTGCGAAAACGTTTAATATCCTGTTAAATCTTTGATTAGACATTCATCTAAATGGAGTTGTCCCTTTTTCTGCCTTCTACACCTCCTTCTGCACCCTTAGTAAAATCCTTTAGATCTGCTTATATTCCAACAGAAGCTGATTGGGAGTCTATGATGATGGCTTTTCCTAAGACTCAGATGGAGCTGGGCATCATCCATTTTCCAGCTGGTTATTTTAGGGCAGATTGGGTTGGACCCCCTCACCTCTGTTAGCTCCATCCCAGGTGAAAGTCTCTGCACTACTGGCTTTGGAGCTAGTTTTCCACCTGGATCCTGTTTTGTTGGCTCTGCCAGTGTGCTAATGATTTCTCATCTGATTCACTCAACAGCAATCAGTTCTGTGTCAAGCAGATCTTGGCACCATCAGTGGCTTTGACTTGTTTGGAGCCTTTTTTGGTGGTGTGGTTATCAGCATTCAAAGCCTTTGTAGCAGTCTCAGCTGGAATGCAGTCTGGGTCTTCTCTGTCAAGGGGAGGTGTCAATGCCAAGAACAGAACTCCTCTGATTCTGGTTCTGCATTTGAAGCTATGGAGAGGAAGATAGCCTCTTCTCTCTCAGACTAACCAAATTAATTCCCTTAGCACAGGCTCCAATGCCAGGTGCCCCATCCCATTGGCTCTTATATCCATTCATCAACATTCTCCTTGACAGAGCAGAAATGTATCCTTTGAAGATATGCAAACAGTGTGTGTAGACTCTTCAATGGACTCTGATTTGTTACAGCCAGAGATTCCTAGGAAGAGAACATGTAAGAGGAAACACGTTAACTCCCCCTCAAGAGTTTTTAAGCATCAGATACTGACTTGGATGAAGGCCAGAGTTCCCCCAATCTCCTCTGGAAGGCATTACTTTTGGTGAGGTCCTTGAATTAATGAAGCAGAGTGGGTCTTGGCCATTTCACCCACCCTCTGTGTCAAGTCATACAACTCTTCTCCTTATACTTCTTGAGTGGTACCCCATGCTGACCAGGTTATAGATTTTTGTCTCCATGAGGGCATGGCAGGAACCAGATATGTCAAAGGCAATCCTCAGGAAACTGGGTAACATTTTCCATCTTCCTATGGATAAGTAGTTCTGGTCGAGAGGCCTGGTGGATTCAGTGGTCACTGCAGCACTGTATCAACTAAGTTTTTCTGCCTGTGCTGATATTTTTAATTTATTATTTGCGATAGTGCATGATAAATCCTGATCTGTTATAATACTACGCATTGCTTTTATGACATCTGTCTTTGTATTTTTGTTGATCTTTTCCCTCTTCTATGCTCTTCTAACAGTGACAGTTCTTGTCTTAATTGCTTTATAGTGTTCTTTATTTGATACTTCCATGGTGGCATTCAATTTCTCCCCATCCTTTCCCTTACTACCTTGTGTTCTTGTGGTAGGACTTTATCTGTTATTAATTTGGCTGCACAGTAATGTATCCTATTTACCTCTGCTATATAGCATGAATCTCTATGGACAGTCCTAATTACTGTGTTCATTTGTTTTATCAAACATCTAACGTTTATTAACCTTCTGTAGTCTATTTCTTTCATTGATCTTAATATGTCTATCCATCTCTATTAAATCAAGCAACTCTTCTCTTAGATCATTTTCTTCTAAACTGAGGGCACATTCTTTGTTCACCATTTACTGGCTAGGCTTATGTAGGCCCTTGGGCCGATAGCCTAGTACGAACCTATGAACCTATTTCCTGCGGGCATTCTATAGAAAGTTCCAGAGCTTCTTCCTATGCCACATTCTCTTCATTTTCACCCTGTGTTATCCATTGCTGTTTCATATGGGAAATCTCTAGCCTATCACTCCCCGACATTGCGTCAGAGTTGCCATACTTTCCCGTTCTTCCCTTGCCGTATAGCTCCAACTGAACCTTTGTACTGGTTTCTTATGGGAGGCTCCAAATTATCTTCATCTGTCAGCTGATTAAATGCTTCCTGTTCCACTGGCTTCTCCTTAATTTGGGTGTCCATCGCTCCATCCTGTTGTGTTGTTATAAGTTTTCTACACTAAAGCCTTCACTTTGAAGGCAATCCATAACCTCAGTTTCTATTTCTTTAACTTCTCCATTACTAATGCTCTTTTTTTACATTTCCTCTTTGTTTTCTTATTTTTTGTATTGTGTAATTTTCCATATCCGGATGTCTTTGCTTATATTTCTCTTCAAATATCTTTGGTGCTGCTCTTTTTGCATTGATTAGTTTTGTTTTCTTCTTTGCGTAAATATTGCACCATATTAAATCTCTTTTTCTTTCCCATGTTCATGTTTCTTCTTCAGATGTTTCCTGCTCCTGTTGTTTCTCCTTACTTTGGGGACTAGTTATTCCATCATGCTGTGATATGACCTGTGTTAGACTTTCTACACTTCGCAAATATTACATAACTTCAGCTTCTATTTTTTTAACTAATACTTGGCTAATCTTCTGTTCTACATTTCCTCTTTGTGATATTATTTTGTTTGTTGTGAAATTTTCCATATCTGGATGCCTTTGCCTATATTGCTCTTCAAATATCTTTGGGACTGCCTTTTTTGTGTTGATTAATTTGGCTTTTTCCTTTGCATAAGTATTGCACCATATCAAATCTCTTTTTCTTTCCCATATCCATATTTCTTTTTTATACCCTTCAAACATCTTTAAATTTTGTTCTTTAAATTTTCGCACTTCCTAGTTGCTTCTTTTTCCAAATGGTGCAGGGTTTCTTGGTCAATATAGTGTTTTTCTTGGATCTGTTTTAATGAACACAAATTTTTATTGGAAGCTTCTGACCGTTTTTGTCGAAGTTTTTTTTTCCTCTAATTTCTCTCTTAATCTTTTTTTATATCTTTTGTCTGGAAATTTTGGGCTTCTTACATAATAGTAACAATACATAATTTATTTCTTGTCTTCAATAGTCCACTCTATCGTCTGTATGATTCTTTTTTTTTGGCCTATCAGTTTTTGTGATTTTTGTGGACTGCTACTTCCTTCTACAACAAGGGGGCCATCCTCCCCCTGGGCCTGGCCTATCCCCATTGTAGGAATATTTCTGTGTCTTGAAGATTCTACATTGTCATTTTTTCCAGTCCAGGTACCAGTTCACCTACCAGGATTGGGCAGTTTTTTATCCTGGGTCTTGTGCACCCAACTATCTTCGATACTAAGCTGGGTGAGTTTGTCAATGATGCCTGAGTGGGGGATTGTATCAAAGACCTTGGCTTAAGTCTAAGTAGGCTGTATGCACAGATTTCCCTTTGCCCACTGCCTTGGTGACTGTCTTGAAGTCCACCAGGTTTAACAGGCATGATCTCCCTTTGGCAAATCCAAACTGAGTAGGGTCAAGCGTTTGGAGATTACCTATATCTTTTGATAATGTCCATGATGATTCACTCCATGGCTTTGCAGATAAGGCTAGTCAGGCTAATAGGTCTGTAGTTCCCAGGGTCAGTGGAAGCACCACTTTTGTGCAAGGGAATAATAGTGGCCATTTTCCATTCAGCTGGGATGCTTAGACTATGATTGAAAAGAGTACCCAATGGTATTGGGAATTCTTGTTGGAGCCCATGTAGGATGCAGCCTGGGATGTTATCAGGTCCCATAGATGTTGTGTTTTTTGCCTTAAGGAGGGCATTTATGACCTACTCTTTACAGATACAAGGTAGGGGACAGGTGGTAGGGATATCATAGGGTATGTGTGGTGGTGACAGGACAGTGAAGTTTTCATAGAACCTGTCGGCCAACAGGTTAGCTATGTCCACAGGCTCAGTATATGTGGTATGATTAACTACCAGGTCAGCACAAGTCTGGGACTTTCCTTTTAGGTTACAGATGTAACTAAAGGATGCCTTATGGTTGTCTTTAGTTGAGGAAGCCAATTTGGATTCATAGTTTGCTTTGGAGGACTTCACAAGAAGTCTTATGCGCTTGTTTAAGCCGAGGAGGGAGTGTTTCCATTTCGGGCTTGCTCCCTCTTACTCTTTGATAACAATTTCTTCCTCTTATTTATTTTAAAGCTTGCTAATGGCAGTTGTCTACCAGGCAGGTTTGTTCTTCCTTGAGGAGCTTGTTTTGGTCCTATCAGGTTCAGCTGAGTCAATGCAGTCATACAGCTGTTTTGTATAAAGCACTGGTGTAGAACACGGCATAGTTGAGTCTGAGGGGGAAAGTGCAGTGTAGCTATTTATACAATCCAGTAAGATGTTATAATCTGCTTTGGATAAGTTTTTTACTTTATTTGCTCGGGGGGTGGGGATCAGGTGTGATAGTTACTTCAAATAAGACTGATTTGTGATCACATCTCAACAGGGAAGACCTCACAGTGTGGGTGCTATGGTGGTTTCCCCATATTGGTAAGTACCAGATCCAGCATGTTGGCAGTCCTTGTGGGAGTGTCAACAGCTGTTCCAGGGTATTGTAATTAACAAAGTTGAGGGACCTTTGGGCAAGTGAGTTTGAGCACGAGTAATTTACCCAGTCAGTGGATGGGTAGTCACCCAAAACCATGGTGTTTGGATGTATCTTGATAGTCTTAAGTAAATCCAGGTAGGCAGGTGGGTGTCCTGATTCATGGAGGTGGTTCTGTAGCTGGCAGTGACTTCAATAGTTCTCCTACCAATAGTTAATTGCACCTGAAGTATCTCCAGGGAATCATGCTGTTTAACCAATCTGGAGGTGTATTTATCTTTAATGAATATTGATACACTGTCTCCTTTAGCTCTCACATCTTCAGTTTGTGCTCTAAATGTGTGAAAGGAGGTGTAACCTGGTATGGCTGGGGTGCTCCCCACAGCCTTGAACCATATCTCCATGACTGCACAAATGTCTTCATCTTCTATGGTGAGGACTGCTTCCAGTGAGTACAGTTTCATGTTAAGACTCCTAGTCTTTAGCAGCATAACCCTGAGGACTTTTGTACTTGAGACACTGACTAAAAAAGGCAATATGGGGGGGAACAAGAGCCTTAGCCAGAAGCTGAAATCCTAGGGGTGACAGATGAAGACCGTCTTTGGCAAAGCATCAAAGTCTGTCGATCATGTCATCCCAGGCTGATTAGATCGACACCAGAAACTAAGCAAATTATTGAAGTCAATCTTGCTCTCATAAACTTAGAATGTTGGTAGAATAACTCAATTTGCATTAGCATGTATTTTTAGAAAAGATATGAAGTCTGAAATTTAAATGTCTGTCATGAGTGAATGACTTCAGTCCTAAGTGATTTGCTTGAAAAAAACAAATTTTATGAAGAACAGACCAAAAATGTGAACCAAAAATCTGGACAGTTGAGAGGTATGCAAGAGGATGGGGGCATTTCAAGTGGAGGCTGGTCCATTTTCAGTGGAACCAGGTGGAGGCCAGTCTTCACATTAGTATTCTGGAGATGAGAGCGATTCTCCTAGTGCTGCAAGAGTTTCAAGGCTTCTTATCTTCTGGAGTAATAGACAGTATGATTTTGGTGTGGTACAAAAAACTGGGAGAAATAAGGCTTTGATGAGAGGCCATGTGAGTATGGCAATGGGCTCTTGATTCAGGTTGGCTTCTAGTAGCAATGCACATTCTGGGGAAGTCTATCTGACTAGCAGACAGACTTAATAGGTCCGTCCTTTTACCTCATGAGTGGTCTCTGAATCAAGAGGTAGTTCCAATCAATGTGTCCTGTCTTGCTGAAATTTGTTAATCTCTCCCTCAAACATCAAGTGCAGGAATTATGTTGCCCTAGTTCCTCCTCTGGGATAGTCACCCAGGGATACTCTAGTCTGCCAGTGGTTCCCTACCCTGGTCTGTTGTATGCTTTCCCTCCTCTGCCCCTAATAACCAAGTTCCTTTGAAGGCATCTTCTTGCAAATCACAAGTGGTGTTCATCTTCCATTCTGGCTGAGACATCTTTGGTTTCCCCCACTAAAGCCTCACATAAGGAAGCTTGCCTAGCTGCTAGATCTGCTTTTTGATCTTCTCATTCGTGTCAAATACTCATGACCTTCACAGCCTCAAGTTAACTGCAGGTTTTCCAGTTCCATTAATGGTCAGACATGCTTCCCTTTCAGAGAATGTAATTTGCATTCTTTCTGCTTCTCAGAAGAAGTCCATTCAAAAGATTTACATGAACAAGTTGAAAAGATTATTTATCTGAGCTTTTAGCCAAAGGTTTGATCCATTCTCTGCTTCCACAACAGATGATGTTAAGTTGTCAATCTCGCCTTCATTCTTGCTTGATGGGTTGCTCCGACTCGGCACTTGCTAAGCTCGAGAGTCACTTTTACCAGCTCGAGGCAGCCCCATATCCCATGATGCAAGGCGGTAAGTACCCAGATCTCGTTTGCCGCTTCGCTTAGGAGGTCTTCTTTTTACCAGCTCCTGGTAAGTTGTTCACTTTTGTGATATTTAAGCCCCTTTTTAGTCAAAAACCTTTTATTGATAGTTTTTAAGTTTAATTTGTAACTTTTCTGACAGAAATTCCCTGTCTCCTTTAATTTTTTGTTAGTCAATCTTTTCCCTATCCCATCCCCCCCCTGTTAGGGTGTGTGTGTTGGTTTATAGAATACCTTTTGGTATTTTATTTAACTTAATTTTGACTGGTGTGTGTGTGTGTTTTTTCGGCACCATGTCAAAGGAGAGGGTCTCAGGTTTTAAGAAGTGTGACTCGTGCTGTCAGAAGATGTCTCTGACAGACGGTCACACTTCTTGCCTGTATTGTCTGGGCCCTCTTCACCTGCAGGACTCCTGTGCTATTTGTCACTCCTTCAGCCAGAGAGTCCTGCAGGAGAGACGGAATAAACTGATTCTTAGGGGCCTTCTTAAGCCGGAGGGCTCTCCAGCTAAGTCGGCTCCACCAAAATCAGTAAAACCTGCCAAGGCCCAGGCTTCTGTATCTAAGCCTGCGGCCTCGGCTCCGACTCGTACTGAGTCGAGATCGGCTCCGGCTGGAGCCGATTCTAGCTTGACAAAGCCTTCGGCACCGATGGCTATCGGTGCCGAATCTGTATTGACCACTTCGATGTCGGCTCCGATCGGCTCCGACACCCATGTGGCACAGGCATTGGTGTCGGCTCCGATCGGCTCCGACACCGTTACTTTGGTGGCTGTATCGGCTCCGGCTGGAGCCGATACATCGAGGCTTCCTGTCGGCTCCGAGAGGTCGGCTCCGACAGGATCTATTGTATCGGCTCCGATGGCTCATTCCAGGAAGAGGTCGAGGTCTCCTTCCTTGGAGCAGATACTTTCGGCTCCGGCTTCACCTCTTCTATCGGAACGGAGCCATCGGAGCCGATCTTCAAGGTCATCCAGGTTGTCAGATCATGACCTAGAGAGAGTGGTCAGTAGATTACTCAAGTCACAGGTACTGGCCCAAATGTTACACAGTCCGTCTCAACAGACTACTGTTGGTCCACACCCCGTTACAGTTCCTCCTTCAACTCTACCCCAGAGCTTGGAGTTGGAGTCTTCGGGAATGGTTACTGCTACGGCTGGAGGACGGATACCCCCTTCTGTTCCTTCAGCCTCTACTCTTATCTCCTCTTCGAGACCTTCCTTAGAGGGATTCCGTGGTCGGGCTTCCATGGTCTCCTCCGAGGGGGTGAGTGGCATCGGACCCTTGTCCGAACCCGCTCTTCCCCTTGGAGCCTCGGCCTTGGTGAGCTCGGCTCCGACATCTGCCTCGGAGACTTCCCTTTCGGTGGTCCCTGGAGTTCCTAGCTCTTGGAGCGGGTTCTCTCGGACCTGCCTGGGAGGGAGCATTCGAGGTGATGAAGAGTGTACTGGCCTCTGGTATCAGTCAGCAGTCTGTTCCGTAGCTCCTCCCTCTATAGTACCTGTTGACATCTCTGCCACTTCTCTTGCTACAGGACCCAGAGATCCTCCGCCTCAGGTTTCCCCATTGGGAATTTCCCCTCTTCCGAGGATTCTCCTGATGTTTGGAGATCCTCCTAGGAAGAGGACTTGTAAGAGGAAGCATGTAGACTCCCCGAGTCTGTCACCGGATACTGACTTTGATGAGTCAGAGGGATCCCTAGATCCCCTCTGAGGATGTCTCCTTCTCAGACATCCTAGAACTTCTGAAACAGAGGGAAACTGGCCCACCAACAATCCCTCTGAGGATGAGTCAGTATACCTAGAGGCGTTTGGATCTCGGCCCTCCACCTCCTGGGTATCTCCGCCTTTCGACCCCTTATGCAGGTGATTGCACGAAGGCGTGGGCAGCTCCTGACTCTGTAGAGCCAGTCCCTAGGAGGCCTTCAAAATTTATCACTGCCCCGGCGACAAACAATTCCTTACTAAGGGTGTCCCGCTGATGCCATGGTGGTGGCTGCGGCCACCAAAAGGAACTTGCAGATCCTTCCGTGCCCGTCCATCCTCCTAATAAGGACTCTAGGACCATGGATAGGTGCAGTAAGCGGATGTTTTCCTCAGCGACCTTTGCTATGCGTTCGCTGAATTACCTATGTCACTTCACCAGACTCCAAAGGGATATCCTGAAGGAGCTGGGAGAAGTAGTTCAGAATCCTACAGCTGCAGGGGCTCAAGAAAGAATTGCTTCTCAGCTAGGAACCCTCAATTCCATTGCAAACTCCTCCATGCGGCTAATATCTTATGCTGCGGATGGAGCGAGTAGAGCCGCAGGCACAGGTGTGGCTCTTAGACGCCAAGCCTGGATGCGGCTATGTGATTTTGCGGATCCCTTTAAGGCGTCCTTCACAAATTCTCCCTTTGATGGGTCAGCTTTGTTTGGCCCTCAGGTGAAGGAAACCTTGACCAGGTGCGAGCAGGACGGCAAGACTCTTTCTGCTGTTGGAGTCCGTTTTTCCACCCCTTCTAGGCCTTATCCCAAAGGACAGAAGGGTGGGAAGATGTGGTTCCGTAAATCCCAAGGAGTCACGCCGGATTCACGTGGTCAGTTTACCCCTAGAGGCAGAGGGGGTAACAATAACAGACGCCGCTCTAGAGGCAGAGGGGGTCCGAAGAACCAGGGAAACAGGGTGCCTCTCTCTGACAAGCCCTTTCAGCATCCCTGAGGTGTTGCCCGGCTGTCCCTCCTTGGAGGCAGTCGGGGGAAGATTATCACTGTACCCAGAAGCCTGGCATTCCCTCACTCAAGACACATGGGTACAGTCGATCATATCCAAGGGTTACATAATTCCTTTCGAGGAAAGTCCTTTCCCCTCAAATTCCCTTCTAGATGTACCACCCGGTCTAAGGGACATTGCAGAGTTAGAAATCGCAAAACTACTGCAAAAAAGAGCCATTCAGCCAGTTACAATAGACCATTCAGAGCCGGAATCTACTCAAGGTTCTTTTGGTCCCCAAAAAGACGGGAGACTGGAGATCAATATGGGATCTCAGAAGACTCACCAAGTCAGGCAGGCAGACAAGTTTCAGAATGGTCACTCTTCAGTCAATTCTGCCCTTCTTACAGAAGGACAACTGGATGTGCTCAATAGATCTTCAGGATGCGTACTATCACATCAAAATTCACAGACGCTCCAGGAGATTTCTCCGCTTTCGGCTGGGGTCCAGTCATTTCCAGTTCAGAGCCCTGCCCTTTGGTCTCACTACAGCCCCCAGAGTGTTCACCAAATGCATGGCAGTGGTCACGGCTCACCTGAGACGTCAAGGATTCCAGGTGTTTCCATATCTCGACGACTGGCTCCTGTCAGCCACCACCAGGCATCAGCTTATACAAGCCAGGGATTACACAATAGACCTTTGTTCTCATTTGGGCATCTCAATCAACTTCGAAAAGTCATCCTTATCGCCCTGCCAGTCTATTACCTTCATAGGCGCAAACTTAAACACTGTTCGGATGTCAGCTACCCTTACAGAACAGAGAGTTTCAGACATTCAGACTCATGTCAGGATCATTCTGGCCAGCAAGAAAATACAGGCCAGAATGGTTCTAAAGGTATTAGGTCTCATGGCTGCAGCCATTACTCTTCTTCCCCTGGCTCGATTCTACATGCGCCTTCTTCAGTGGATGCTGTTCACACAGTGGTCATACCAGCAACTTCCAATGCGTCACCAGATTCTGGTGACACAGACATGCAAAGAGCATCTTGCTTGGTGGATCACATCGTCTCAGGTTCACCAAGGCAGGTGCTTTGTACCTCCGTCCCCGATAGCCACTGTCACCACGGATGCCTCCCTGATCGGGTGGGGGGGTCATTATCAGGGCAGGATGGTTCATGGGACGTGGCAACCGTTCGAGTACCATCTGCACATAAATGTCCTGGAGATGAGAGCAGTGCTTTTAACGTTGCAAGCCCTCAACGACTTTCTTCCCGTAGGGACAATTGCAGTCCACACAGACAACATGTCTGTAGTTTGGTATATCAACAAACAGGGCGGAACCAAGTCCTACCCCTTGTGTCGAGAAGTGCTCAGACTTTGGCAATGGGCGATCTCCTCTCATCGGTTTCTGGTAGCAACGCATATCCCTGGGAAAACCAACATTATAGCGGACAGATTGAGCAGAGCTATCCTCATGCCTCACGAGTGGTCTCTCAAGCAATCTATAGCGGAAGAGATTTTTCTGGAATGGGGTCGTCCATGTTGCGATCTTTTTGCTACTCCCCAAAACAGCAAATGTCCAGACTTCTTCAGCCTCTTCCTCTATCAGGCCATCCCCCCAGAGACGCTCTGACCCAGGATTGGCCCCAGGGACTTCTTTATGCCTTCCCTCCATTTCCTCTGATCCCTCAGGTGATCCAGAAAGCTACCGTTTTGAGAGCCAAATTGATTCTCATTGCCCCTTACTGGCCTCGACAAGTTTGGTTCCCATTCCTCCATCATCACCTTTTGGTGCAGCCGTGGCATCTGGACCCAGTGCCAGATCTACTGATTCACCAATCCGGTCAGCTGCACCGGTCAATCCCTTCTCTCAACCTCACAGCATGGTTGCTCCACTTCCTTCCTTAGCCAGGCTTCCTTTGATCTCTAACCCAGTTAGAGACATCATAGTAGCTTCACTAAAATCCTCTACCAGGAGGATTTACACAAGCAAATGGAAATGTTTCTCTTATTGGGCTAAGGCCCAAAATATTGATCCTTTTACTGCCCCTGTTCAGGCAGTTCTGGACTTCTTAGCAGAGATTTTTCATGCAGGCTCATCTTCTTCCACAGTCAGGGTTCAATTGGCTGCTATTTCCAATTTTCATGTCGGGATAGCAGATCATAATATTATGTCCCATAGGCTCTGCAGGGCCTTTTTAAAGGGAATTTTCCTACTAAAACCTCCAATCAGGAATCCTCCTCCTCAGTGGGATCTAAATTTAGTGCTGACATCCTTGATTCTTCCCCTTCGAGCCAGCTGTTTCTTGTTCCCTGAAATATCTTTCTTGGAAAACGTTATTTCTAGTGGCTATTACATCTGCCAGGAGGGTGTCTGAACTTCATGCTCTTTCGGTTCGACCCCCCTATTTGGTTTTTCACAAAGACAGAGTATCTTTGAGAACTAACCCAACCTTTTTACCTAAGGTCGCTTCAAAGAACAATTTGAATCAATCCATTGATCTCCCGGTATTTTTCCCTAACTATTCAGACAGAGCTGAACAAAAGCTATATTATCTTGATGTCTATCGTCAACTTAGATATTATTTGGACAGAACAAAAAAATTTAGAAAATCTGATCAACTTTTTGTTTCCTATGCGGATAATAAAAAAGGCCTTCCTGTTTCTAAAGTGACTTTGTCCAGATGGCTTTCTTCGGTCATCACTGAAATTTATATGCTCAGGGGAAAACAGCTGTGCTCAAAACCTAAAGCACATTCAACTAGGAGTTTAGCTACTTCTACAGCTTTTCAAGCTAGACTTCCTTTGGACACTATTTGTGCAGCGGCCACTTGGGCTACTCCTCACACTTTTGTTTCCCATTACAAATTGGACTTGGCCTCCAGGGACAGAGCCAGTTTTGGCTCTACAGTCCTCAAGAGTTTGTTCCATTGAGCCACCCAGGATAGAGGTGCTAGGGACGCGGTCCCATCAAGCAAGAATGAAGGCGAGATTGACAACTTAACATTAAGAAGTTATGTACCTACCATAACGTTCCATGTTAGTTGTCTTCTCTCGCCTTCTTTCTTGCGACCCTCCCTCCTTCCCCCTGGCCTGGACAGACTTTGTATAAGAAACTATTATGCTAAAGACCATTCAGACCTGGTCCTTTTTCCATCTGTAAGTTTCTTCTTCCTTGGGAAGTATTTATGCTTGGTGTTATTGCCCTTTGTCAACAAACGAGATCTGGGTACTTACCGCCTTGCATCATGGGATATGGGGCTGCCTCGAGCTGGTAAAAGTGACTCTCGAGCTTAGCAAGTGCCGAGTCGGAGCCGAGGGATCGGCTCCGAACCCATCAAGCAAGAAAGAAGGCGAGAGAAGACAACTAACATGGAACGTTATGGTAGGTACATAACTTCTTATTTTGAACTCCATGTCTTCTCTGTTTGATTCAGGTGCTAGGTACTCTGCCATTAAAGTGCATTTGACAGCCATTTCAAGTTACCAGCTCAGCACAGTTGCTTCTCATAAGCTGTGCAAGCCTTTCTCAATGAGTTTTCTCCTTTATCCTCCAATTAAAGATCCCACCCTTCCTGGGATTTAAGTTTGGTTTTGGAAGCTTTACCAAACCTCCATTTGAACCAGCTTCCTCTGCAGACCTGAAGTATTTGTCTTGGAAAATAATATTTGTTGTGGTTATAACATCCACTAAAAGAATGTTTGAAATGCACACATTGATAGTCTCCCTACCTTATCTGATCTTCCATAAAGATAAAGAACAAATCCCTTCTTTATTCATAAGGTGGCTTCTGTGAACATTATCACCCTACCTGTGCTATTCCCAAATTACTCCAGCAAGGGGGAATATCTCTTATGTACCTTAGACATCTCTTTGAAAGACAGTGTAGACATTGTCTACTTTACCTACACAGAAATAATCATTCAGAAAAGATACACAATTATAACAGGTTGGGATCTAAAGTCACAAAGCAAATTCTGTATAGATGGCTATCAGATTGTATGTCATTTGTATACCTTTCCAGTAATAAAATTCTGACTTTAAAGTCAAAGACCAATTCTACGATGGCTACTTCTACAGCCTTTTTCAGAAATTCCTCCATTGATGATGTTTATGCAGCAACCACATGGTCTACATAACACACAGTTTCTAAGCATTAGAAACTGGACATCATTTCAAAGACCAAAGCAACCTTTGATGCTTTGGTGCTTGGCGGTATCCTGTAATGATTCTTACTAGGATGAAATGTAGTTTGGGATTCTGTCCCAACAGAAATGTGGGATAGGCTGATTAAACAGGATATGGAAATCCATGTATTTGGCATAATGCTGGATCTTTTCATCCAAGTCCATCCAATATGGCATCCCTCCCTCCCTGCTTCCCCCTTCCAAATTGTCATGCATTCATCAACTTCAACATGTTATTGCTATTGTCATAATACATATTTTTATTAGGCACCAAACTTGATCTGAAGCTACGTTCTTTAGGGATGATGGGAGTTTTCAGTAGGTTGAGGCACTAGAAAATTAGCAAATGGCTGGATCAGTTCCAAGGAGCATCTTAGTACCCAACAGTTGTATCAGACAGATTTTGACAACGATCTATAGTTATATTAAGTAAGTAGTTTTTTGGCAGCTTGTTGAACTGTAACCATCATAGATTACCCATGATTTTCATCATTAGGTTACTTTTGCAATACCCTAAGCTATATGGGACATCCTGCCAAGGACTAAATCAGTCAGCCAGCCTCCAAAGCTTTAGGGTACATTCCAAGCACCCTAGCCACTATACAGCTTGAGAAGATCTGTATGCAGTCCGTGGCTAGGGCCCCAAAAGTTCAGAGCTTTCTTGCCTTTGAAGTGCTCAATGGCCATTTAGCTCCTCTCCAAGGCTGTGCAGATAAGTACCTTGTTGGGGATTACCTTCCAGTTCATCATTTTTTTGGAGAAAAGTTGTTCTTTTGTGACAAAAATTATTCTAAAGTCTAGAACTGGTCTTTTTAGTGATTGTCAGTGAATGTTTTAATTCAGACTCATACCGGATTTTTTTATGGTTTTCTGAAGGGAGTATCTTCCAAATAACTATTTCTTGTGAGGAAAAAGTTTTATTTTATTTCAAGTCTTGTGGCTGTGAGCTAGGCTTTGTGGTTTTAGGGATTGTCATTATAAGATTTTACCGAAACATTTTTCCCCCTATCAGTGTGTTTTCTTCCACTCTCCTAAACTCTGCTAGCCACTTGTTAGATATCTTTTTTAGTTGCTAGAAAGTGATGGTTCCCTGTGGAGATTTCCTTGTAAATTATCACTTTTTGAGGAAAAACTTACTTTTCTGACAAAATTGTTTTTTAGGAGCTGCGCCAGTGTATTTGATAGTTGTCATTAAAAAGGTTTACCTCAAAACTTAACTTTTCTGTCATGAAGTAAGACTGCCTGTACACATTTTGTGGTTTATAAATAGCCATGGTTTCCTGTGGGGGTTCCTTTGTAAATTACTACTGTCTTTAGAAACAAGGTTGGGAGGGTGGCCTAATGGTTAAGATGTTTGCCTTACAAACACAAGGTGCAGCGTTTGAGTCTCACAAGGGATAATTGGCTAAGCTTAAAATGGCTCACAAGGCCAGTTAGCTTAGTACTATCCTATGCAGTGTTATTTTTCTGTTAAAATTAGTTGCTAGGGACTAGGTTTAGTGTGTTTGGTGGTTATTACTTAAAAAATTACCTCAAACATGAACTTTTTCACTTAGGAAATAAGACTGAATCTTCAGTGCTCCCCTCTCCACTTGTCAGATATGTTTTTGGGCTAGGAATTGGACCTTGGTCCCAGTAACCCATTGTTACCATGGCTTCCCCTTCGCCTCAGCTACTGATGAGTGACTCCACTGTGATCATCAGTTGTTCCCCGAGACCATTAATCATTTTCTCTCATATCCTCTGGTGCTGCTTCTTGGGAAGCTATTAAGGACTGAGAGGAAGGCACATCCTCTGTGGCTGTTCATCTGTCCTTTTTAGGTAGGAGAGAACCAGTCTTGACAGCTTTAGGTAAGGGACTGGTAGATGTTCCTTTGCTGTGCCACTCTGAGGAGCTTCATTCCTGGGGAAGGGACCATCTTCCAAGCTATTCTTTTTCTGGGCGGCTCTCCCAGAAAAAATAAATAAATAAAAAAACTAGATATTTTCTCCTATCTCAGATAAGGCGAATTGGCTGAGTTTGATAAAGGTTTATTTAATACCTTTCAGGCTTTAATTGGGAACAAAAGGTAGTAGTGGTTTACAAAGCGGCAATTCGGGCAGTTGCCCAGAGACCATGGCCAGTCAGGAAAATAATTAATTTTAAAGGTTTCTAATTTTCACTATATTCAGCAAAGCTAATTAATTTTAGTCAGCTTCCATGCTGAACATAACAAGTGTCCATAACAATCAGTTGCTGCAGGACTACAGTCTACAGCTACTTAAAAAAAAAAAAGTGACTGACATTGTGCTTATATACTGGAGATTGTCATTTACACATGAGCTGGTAAAGCATTCAGCTATGCTGCTTTATTTTGTATTTATTCCTTTAAGTAAAGACATGTTTCTTTACTTAAAAGGCTAAGTAAATAAATGCCCACCTACCTTATCTACTCAACTATACTGCTTTTGCTGATAACGCAGTTTCTTTTCTTGCCAGACAATAAGCTGGAGATTTTTTTTTGGGGGGGGGGTGAGGGGGACTTGCCTGAGTTTATTGTACTACGTAGCCAATAAGGTGAGGAAGGTTAGACAGCATTTAAAAAGAATGCCCATGAGTGGGAAATTATTTAGGAATGTAGCGTCTGGTTAGCTAGCTGAGGAAGGTGACAAGGAAATAATAAGAGAGAGAGACAAATTATTTTGTTTCCTGGCCTACATGAAGTACAGACAATTAAATACTTAATTGTGGTACTGCATTTTCCTTTTTATAATGTTTAGAAAGAAATGTTTTGCATAACTATTACTGTTGCCTAGTAAGGGTGCACATTTGGGGCAGTACTGCTGCATGCTGCTAGTCTTCTGATGTGAGATGTACAGAGAGAAAGAGACAGTCCAGACTTCAGCCTGAATATAAATAGTTATGCTTGTTTGCCCAGTGTTGGCAATATACCTTTCATCCTCTTTGCTCAAGATTTCTGGACAAAACCAAAAAATAATTGGGGGGGGGGGGTGAAGGGCCAGAATCAAGGACAATTTTTAAACATTGCTATAATTTACTTAAGACATCACTAGAACAGCAGGTTTTGCATCAACATGCATATCTGAAAAATAAAAAAAGTATGAACCTCTAATGACTGACTGGTGTTATTGACTTACTGTAATCTTCAGTGATTTACAAAAGATCAAAAATGTTATATGAGGAACAGGACAAAAATAATGAGACAACATAAGAGATGTTCTGCAAAATCAGGAAATGTTGAAAGGTGTGGTTGGCTGGTAAATATACTTCCTATTGAGCTTAATGATGTTCAAGCATATTTCAGTTATCTGTTTTTTTAGATTCTGTTTGATTAACTTAAGAAGCCCTATTATGTTATACTTTATTTTAAAATAAATGATTATTAAATGCTTTTTCACTACTTATAATCCTGGACTCTCTTTTTTTCTAAAATATTTGTTCTTGTCTCTTCTTTGATACATGGTATGATAGATGAGCTTGGGACAGGGGATCCAGTTGCTTTTGGTATTTCATTAACTATATGAAATTACCCACTGCCACATTATGTCACTGCTTTACATGTATGCTGTTATATCGGAATGTTCAGTAATGTCATTCTACCAGCCCTTTAACCTCGTGATTCGGTTGCTGAAATACATCCCTTCTCGTTTACCTGCCAGAGCTGCAGCACTTTGGCTTGCAGGCTTAAAATAAGCATAGTCCACATGAATAAATATAAACCACCAGTATTAGGACAATAAATAATTTACAGAGCATCTTCCTTTGTTTCTGAGGCTTGACTCTTTCAGCAATTCATATCCCAGGAAATGTGCGCATGCCAGTAGATTTGCTGAAGCATTTCTCCTGCCCTGTTGTAAAACTGTAGATTTAGGAACATTGTCTAATTCTGGTCTTCCAGAACTGCAGCACTTTCAAGATGGTCTTAATTTTTCTCGGGAATGCAGTTCGTCCCCTCTTATGATGGATATCTTTTCCATCCTGTGGTGAGGAAGATGGCTATGTGATTTCCCTCCATTCTGTCTAATTCTCCCTCCCTCATCTCAATATTTATAGAAGAAAGACCAGGTCTTACCAGTGTCATTCTGTCAGGCCCCTGGTGATGTATGAAGCTCTCTTATTAAAACCCAGGGTATTTCACTATCCACTGTAGTTGGGTTGACAGCTAGTGTTCTGCAGGGCCTTACTCTTGCTCTGTAGACCCTCTGATCTTGAGTATCGGCCCGCTGGAGTGTAAGAAATGATTGAAACTTCCAGGAGGACTTTCACACAGTAGAGATATTCTGCAAAGTGGATGAGGTTATTAGTTTGGGTGGTACTACATGTGTAGCCATAGATGATAGGTCTGTATCTGCTGAACTGGCAGGATCATCCTCTTGAGTGACTTGGCTTACATGACTGGAGGAGACAACTTGGTGTGACACCACCCAATAGTCAGTTTGCAGGTGTCTGTGCCTTATCACAGACGCATATGATTTTGGCTTCAGCTATTCTGTGGTCAGGGTGTACATGATGCATATTTTGCATAACATAGGTTGTCTGCAGTGCAGAAGAGGCTTTATCTGTTTGCACCTTGGGGCTTGACTTCCCATTGAGATGTCTTAAGACATGACACTTAGAAAGTCACAATCGAAACCTTGATGTAGTTGATGTCCTCACTAAAATCATCATGATGCATACTGGAATGGATATGTTCTTTCACCTCTTCAAGAAGAATCAGTCTGGAGAAAAATTCTAGCTCTTGTTTTAAAGGAAGGATATCTTCTATGGCTCTTTTGAGGAGTACACTATAATCCTGTCACAACAGGTCTGTGGATAAACTTTATTCCCCAAGCAGAATCATTTATTGTGTAGAACTAGATGGTTTAAAGACATAACCCTTAGATATCATGTGAAAAACATGCAGGTCTATTGTGATTGTCCTCCAAGCCAGTACAAATCTGAGCAACCCATCCATGGGTAGCCATAGATGATAGGTCTGCAACTACTGGGATCATCCTCTTTTGTAACTTGGCTTTCACTACAGAGAACAACATTGTGTGATACCACCATATAGAGTCAGTTTGCAGGTGGCTGTGCCTTATCACAGACACCTATATGATGTTGCCTTCAGCTATTCTGTAGTCAGAGTGCACATGACAGATATTTCTGCATATCATGACAGTCTGACCAGGCTGTTGCTTAAAGGGGTTCAGCATCTCTACATAATATTGAAGAGCCTGGCTTCTCTACTGGATCTGAACTTGTAGATCAACAGACTTGCCTGTCCCATGTTCAGACTTGCCAGTTTAGTGGAGTAAAAGTTCATATTTTGAAAGAAGCTTTTCCCTGTGTCTATCACCTCTACTTACAGGATATGTCTTGCATTTTACAAGGAACAGGTTTCCCTTAGAACCATTCCAGGTTCCTCTTGAAACTGGTGTCACAAATTCCCTCAAACTACTACAGTATTCTTCCTGTTTTCTTTGCTGGGGAAGAAGCCAGGAGACAAAAACCCTTTCACATACTGGATATACACTCTCAGCTCAGATTTCTTCAGAAGCAGGTACATAACTTTATAAAAAGAGGACAGATGTTTATCTCTTTCACACTATAGAGAGAAGTATTGACAGCTGACAAGCAAAATGTGTCCTGATGGACTGATAACTACATCATGTTTTGTCATTAGGTAGCTCACCACCTGCTGGAAAATGCTGTTCTCAAAGTCATTCCACTAGTGTCTTGGCTGCTTCCCACTTGTTTTAAAATTTTCTCCATTGCAAATATCTCTGCAATGGCCAATTTATATTTTTTGGCTTGGACCGCCCAAGCTTATGAGATAATTGCACAAGAATAATCACTTAAGTTGTTGTATGTTTCTGTGGAAACCCATGCGGACAAAGGGAGGACATGCAGATTCCATACAGAAGGCACCCAGCCAATATTCGAACCAAGGAACCTCTTGCTGTGAAGAGAAGATGCTATCCGCTGTGCCATGTGCCACCCATATTACATGCAAGTTCATAATGT